>NC_069501.1:98356868-98676868 GCF_027579735.1 Bombina bombina
GAAGGTCCTATTTAGTTTTAGTGCTGGTAAATCATAGCATTTTATTTTTTAATGCTAGGATTTACCATGACTTTAAATATAGAATTTTTAGATATAATTATTTGGACAATGCTCTAATTTGATGACTTTAAATTATTAAACAAGTGGTAGCCCTTCCTTCCTAACTTATGCATATTATACCATAAATTACATATACAAGATTATAAAGCCATTACTTTATGTCATTTCAAACTAAATAAATAACTCAAATCATCACATATGCAATACGTTTTAAAGGGACATTAAAGTGCAACTGCAGTAGGAGCACTTTACTGTTACACTACCATTTGCTTCTATTTCTGTGTTTAAATATCTTTTTAACTCCTTCGTGGCGATTATAGTCAGCTAAGGAGCATCAATGCATTCTGCCCCTGATCCGGAAGTGGCGTGTGTTTGGCAGCTACATAATGTCTTTGATTTATTAAAACTAATATTGCCAGAACTTTGGTGTTTGAAAACTGTAGCATTCATAAAGACTTGTATCCCCTTGTTATAGTGATGAATAGAGATGTCCGCTTCATTGAAGTCAATGTAACTAATTCAGTCTACTTCCACTGGCTAGCATTACAAAACAAACAAATAAAAACATGAACGAAAAACAGTCCACTCTAACACATACACAAAAGAAAAAAGTACACGTAAAAAAGGAAAAATATAAAAACAACAAGACAACCATGTCAGCTGTGATATAATGATTAGTGATGTCGCGAACAGTTCTGCCGCGAATAGTTCGCAGCGAACATAGCATGTTCGGGTTCGCAGCGGACGGCGAACATATGCAATGTTTGATCCGCCCCTATTCATCATCATTGAGTAAACGTTGACCCTGTAGCTCACAGTCACAAGACACATTCCAGCCAATCAGCAGCAGACACTCCCTCCCAGACCCTCCCACCTCCTGGACAGCATCCATTTTAGATTAATTCGGAGCCTGCATTCTTAGTGAGAGGAGGGACAGTGTAGCTGCTGCTGATTTAATAGGGAAATTGATAGCTAGGCTAGTGTATTCAGTGTCCACTACAGTCCTGAAGGACTCATCTGATCTCTGCTGTAAGGATAGCACCCCAAAAAGCCCTTTTTAGGGCTAGAACATCAGACTGCTTTTTTTTTTTTTCCCTGAGTAATCTTATTGCAGCCTGCCTGCCAGCTCAGGCTCACAGCGTATACTGTGCCCACTTGCCCAGTGCCACCACTCATATCTGGTGTAACAGTAGTGTACATTTAAAAAAAAAACAACTTTTTTTAATTTGAAATAATAGCAGTCATTTTCCTTCACACGTGTGCGTTTCAGGTCCTGCCAGGGCACAGTGTCACACCAGTGCAAGTCATATCTACTAAAACAGTAGTGTACATACAAAAAAAAAAAAAAAACACCTTTTTTTACTGTGAAATAATAGCAGTTAGTTTCCCTCACACGTGTGCGTTCCAGGTCCTGCCAGGGCACAGTGTCACACCAGTGCAAGTCATATCTGCTAAAACAGTAGTGTACATTTAAAAAAAAAACTTACACTACCTGAACGATACAACATCATACCTGATGTTTTAAAGCACGTTATTCCAAACAATTTAGGAATGTTAGGTGATTTATGCCCTTTATGGATTAAAACCAGACTCTGCATCAACTATGTAATTTTCCATGGGAGTTTGCCGTGGATCCCCCTCCGGCATGCCACAGTCCAGGTGTTAGTCCCCTTGAAACAACTTATCCATCACTTTTGTGGCCAGAAAGAGTCCCTGTGGGTTTTAAAATTCGCCTGCCTATTGAAGTCTATGGCGGTTTGCCCGGTTCGCCGGTACGCAACCTTTTGCGGAAGTTCGCGTTCGCCGTTCGCGAACGCAAACTTTTAGGTTCGCGACATCACTAATAATGATACACAAACCTGAGATAAGATGTTTCACATCGGCAATTGTGTCTTTAGGCAGCGCTAGTTATACGTCTGAGTTGTGCAACTAACATTGCTGATTGGATCAGCTGGGGGTTCTGCTCAGGAGCAACAGCACTGTGTGGGTCCCAAGTGCCACTTCTACTGAATGTATATCCCCTCTGCGGGTGGTTAAACATACAGTAGTGCTGGGTCAATAGTCTTAGAATTACACTCTCTAGCAAATTAGAGCATGTGATTTTTTACTATTAAGCCCTTTAACAATTACACGTACTTATAGCACTCTGAGTTGCTGTTGTAATTCTGTTTCCATGCTGCTTTTCTGTGCCAGTTATTATGTATTGGGCCATTCAACACAACTATATATGTCAATGGTAGCACCGCCCACTTGTAATGACTAGAAAAGATTATAAGTGAAGTGAGCGTCAGACAATTTTGAAAATAGGCTGCTATTAACAATGATGCCTCTTGGGTGCCCATGAATCTAGCCTAATATGTTCCTTTTGACTAGTAACCTGGCCATGACTGATCTAGAAAAGCAGTGCTTTGCTACTTTGGAACAAACTTTAACTATGTGTTTAAAGGTACATGAAACCCAAACTGTTTCTTTTGTGGTTCAGACAAAGCATACAATTATAAAAAAAAAAATTTGCTTCTCTTTTTAAATGTACTTCATTCTCTTTGTATTCTTTGTTGAACAGCATACCTAGGTAGGTAGTGTACACTTGTCTGGAACACTACAGTAGTAAACACTGCTGCTATCTTGTGCTCTTGCAAATGTGTAACATTAAAAAAAGAATTCTTGCAAAACAGATGCAGAGAGAACAAATTAAATTGGCAATAGAACTAAATTGTATGCCCTAAATGAATTATGAGAGAAAACGATTTGTGTTTCATGTCCCTTTAAATTCTTTGCAGGGCTTAAATATGTTGAAGCATACAGTAACGCAATAGTAAAATGCTAAAATGCATTAGAGTGCATGAGGTGCATTTATATGTTACTATGGAATGATAAGGAATCGTAGAAATCAGAGATAATAATTACATAATGGAAGCCAAATTTCCAATTCACAAAGCTATAATTAATTGAGCAGTCATGTTCTAATTAGCCTGTAAGTGTATCAGAGATAGATAAAGAAAAGCTCTGAATATATCAATCATTAACATCTGGCTGTCATATTTTACAACGCCACATTTACATTCATCCAACATTTTATTGCAGTTTAACTGGAACAAGGTGAGAAAATTGCAAACCATCCAATGTAAATTGAACACGCCGTGGAGATGAAATTAGTGTTAAAGAGAAATGGAAAGCAAAAAGCCTACAAATGAACATTAATTAAAGATATTTTGAATTTGAAAACTTTAATTAAAAAAATCTTTCGGTGTTTTCTGAAGCTACTAGTACATGCATGTTTGTGCACTGCATATACATGGCGTTCTGCTCATAGGGAAGACTTCCACTACTTTATTAGTGAATAGGAATAAGCTAACACAAGTCTGAAAAGAAAAACTATGTTTATTCCAAATATAATATGCATTTTAATACATTTTATATATAAATTGACTGACTGGCCGAGGAAGTTTACATCTAATTTTTAAACCTTACCACTCCTTGCATTTAAACATGAAATTTATATTTTTTTGCGTTACATACACAGCTAAGCAGTTGCATAACATAACTTTAGTCTGCAGAAAGCCCCACAAATCTATCACAAAATGACTATTTACTTAGCATGCAAAACAAGAAACAGATTTATACCTACTGACAAATGAATTGTGTACAGCAATAGACTAATAATTAGAATTGGTGGACTTACCAATAGGTAGAAACCCCTTTCACATGTCAAATCCATCTATCTATCTATCTATCTATCTATCTATCTATCTATCTGTCTGTCTGTCTGTCTGTCTGTCTATCATCTATTTATTTATCTATCTATCTATCTGTCTCTGTCTGTCTATCTATCATCTATTTATTTATCTATCTAATCCCATGCCAAGTAATCTGCTCTTTATCTTCAGAAAGTAAAAGAAAAAAAAGCATGTTTGTTTGGCATGTGTGCTTTGGACATATATTACATTAATAAACCATCAACAATAAATAGAGAACATGGGGCAACACTGACCCATTGAAAAGATCAGGACAGCTCTTCAAGGTTGACAAGATGATTAGAAGAATTTATCAGGGAGGCACACAGCAATACTGAAGGAGATAAATGAATGTGACCACCATCTCTTGTATTCTGCACATGTCCAGGTGTAGGATGGCAAGACGGAAACCCTATCTTACAAAAAGGAAAATCCAGGCCCATGTCAATTATTCCAAAAAAATCATTCAGTCACCCCAAACAATGTGGGAAAATGTGCAATGGTCTGTTCTGATGATGTAAAGGTTGCACTTTTAGACCTAAATTGGTAACATCCTGCTTTAGGGTTAGTTCTCTTCAGCTTGGTCAGGGGCTCTTGTCAAAATAGATAGGATAATCAGTAGCTCCAGTCAGAACCAGGACCTCAATCCCATAGAAAAACTGTGGAATGACCTTTCTGTATTTTTCTCTGTATTTTTGTTTGTTGGAAGATCGCATTACAGATGGAAAAACTTCTCACATTTTGATTTCTGTATTAACATTTCAAAATCCTGCAATTTCTTAAGGGTGTGTAGACGTTTTATATCCACTTAGTGACTCTTGTCACTGGCTCATAAATATGTTCAGCTAGCACCTTGTAGTACGTTTACGGGCGCATGTTAAATTAGCGCTCCACTTGTAATCTATCCCTTTATTAAAAATGAATATTAGATAAATATGTTTACACATGCATTCATCTACTTAACTGCAAATTACTCTAATGTACTTATATAAATGTCTATATATGTGTACATATGTATTTATGTATTTATATGTGTATATATGTAAATACATACGCACACTTATAAATGCATAAATACATATGTACACATATCTAAAATATATATATACAGTAGCTGACCTACTCAACAGAGGGCACAGGTGCAAAAATGTTTGGGTCCCCAAAAGGTAACTCTGTACAATGATTTTGAAGATAGCTGGATAAATAGATAGATAGATGATAGATAAATAGGTAGCTACATCTGCAATCTGCACTAATAAAAGGCTCACCTGTGTGAGGTTTGTACACATTCTTCAAAAGTCTATTTATACACTGACTGTTATGTCCCCCCAGCCCTTGGGCCCTGGTGCCACTGCACATGCTGCATCAGTATTTCCGCCCCCCGTGTATATATATATATGCACTTTTTTTAATAACACCTGGGATTTCATATATTTATGTCTTTGAGCCCTTATAACTTTTGTGTGAAATATTTTTTTATTAATAATTTGTATTAGATGGTGTTTTTATGAGTGTAGCTGTACTTTATAATGTATTTTTGATGTGTTTTGAGAACATTGGAATGTGAAATATTTATATATAGTCAAACAGTTTATTAAATATAGATATTGCATAAAATATGATTTTTCATGTTTTCAGCTCCAATGCACTATATATGTATACATATGTATTTATTATGTGTTTATATATGTCTGTAAATACATATATATATATACACACACAAAATAAATACATATTGTACACACACACACATATATATATATATATATATATATATATATATATATATATATATATATATATACACACATAAAGCCTTTTAAAAGAATGAGCCATTTTTTAGATGGACTTTCATTCATCGCTTATAATGAAGATGCGCTGTAATTTACTTTTGAATCTAGCTGTGCCATTCTAATACCCCGCGCTCCGGCCGCCCACTTCAAAACTCATATTTTTTGTGAGCTAATTGTTTAAATCGTTCTTCAATTGGTGCTCTAGCCATACAGCACTTTTTTATAGCTAGAGCAGCCTTCGAAAAACAGTTCAAACCAATAGCTCACAAAGTGAGCGGCTGGAGCGCGAGATATTAGAATGTCACTGTTAGATTAAAAAATAAGTAACAGTGCATCTTCATTTTTTATCATTTAAAGTCTATCTAAAATATTGCTTAGATTCCGAACATGTAAAGTTAGCCATGACTTTAATGAAGGATACAAAGATAATGAAGCAAGTTTAAACGGACAGTCAAGTCCAAAAAAAACTTTCATGTTTCAAATAGGGCATGTAATTTTAAACAACTTTCCAATTTACTTTTATCACCAATTTTGCTTTGTTCTCTTGGTATTCTTAGTTGAAAGCTAAACCTAGTAGGTTCATATGATAATTTCTAAGCTCTAGAAGACTGCCTCTTATCACATGCTTTTCTATTTTATTTTCCCAACAGGGGAGAGCTAGTTCATGTGAGCCATATAGATAACATTGTGATCATGCCCGTGACTTGTGGCAGACACTGCACTAATTGGCTCAAATGAAAGTCAATAGATAATAAATAAAATGTAATGTGATCAGGGGGCTGTTAGAAGATGCTTAGATACAAGGTAATCATGGAGGTAAAAAGTGTATTAATATAACTGTGTTGGTTATGCAAAACTGGGGAATGGGTAATACAGGGATTATCTATCATTTAAAACAACAAAAAAACTGGTGTTAACTGTCCCTTTAATAGCAGAAGTAAATTGTAAAGTTGTTTTGGATTGTATGCTCTGTCTGAATCATGAAAGAACATTTTTGGGTTTCATATCCCTTTAAAGGGACACCAGAGCATTCTGAAAATGATGTAGCACAAATTGAACAAAGGGATAAAAGCAACAGAAGAACAAAGACAAAGTTTATGATGAGACTATTTTTTAGAAATTATTTTAGAAAGAGATGAAAAAGAATCAACCTTTCACTCTTGTGTCAAGTATTAAATAATGTATCTATCTCACTCTGACAATACTTACTCTTTAAATTTTCAATCCAATAAAACTGCCTGTGGCAGTTTTCCTTCTTAGTCTGCATGACAAAAACAGGAACAAAAACTGTACTCTTCCTTCTCTTGAGTCTACAGGGAAATGAGCCATCGGGGGAAGAATAATTTCTAGTAGATTCAGATGAAGACACTGAGAAATAAGCTCTGTATTTTTTTTTCCAGTAAGTACTGCAAGATGAGCAATTATTCTTGTATTTATAAATTTATTTTACTAAATGACTACTATATGATGTACTTGGTAGATGTAGCAAGAGATGTTTCAGTGGGTAAAAAGTATCTAGATAGGCTTCACAGGAGTAAATATAAATATTTATCACACGTCACAAAGTAGAAGCAGAAATGTAATGAAAGTCAGGCGATACATAAAACGCCTTAGGCTGGAGACAGAACAAAGGAATTAGTACGTTAGTGGTGTGTTGAGTCAATAGTTATCTAGTGAGCTGGTAAGCAGATTTTAGCAGATCAAAAATAGAGGGCAGTGTCCAATAGGTCAGTGGTTTAAAGACAGATGCAACATAGGAAAGGGCCAACAGCACAGTAAGAAAGCAGTGGCCAGTAGATACCAAAAGCAGATTATGCTTAGTACTATTACTAGGTACTCTAGACATATCAAAACTACAGGTCAGGACTTCAGTAAAGGAGTCACAGCAATGCCCCCCACAGCTGTAGCAGAGGCAACACCCAAGAACTGAGAAAATGCTTGTTTTCCCTAATATTTATGTGCTGAGAGAACATTACAGTTTCCGGTAGTGTAAATCCCCTGTATCCCCACAGAGAAGCCAAAAAAAGAACTGGAAGACATGTCTGTTCTTCTCTAAATCATAAAAGTCAGCATGGGCAATATCTAAATTCTGGAACAGTTCCAAAAAGTGAGTATACTTTAAGTGATTATCAGTCCTAGTTTGTGAAACACTAGGGGGGGTAGTTATCAAGCCGTCAACCTCAAATACGCTGCGTATTCCGCAGCGTATTTGTGGCGAGGCTGATACGCCTTAGTTATCAAAGGCTCGAGACCGGCAAAAGTAGAATTTTGTGACGTCAGCTTCGATCCGCCGGACTCAGTCCGACACAGATCGATTCTTACGTCACTCCAGATGTTCCGCACACAAGTGCGGCACATTCTCACTACTTTTGCTAGCTATCAAAACACTAGCAGGTACGCTCGGCACTTTTACGGCCCAGCGTACCTGGTTTTCAAAGCGCCAGCCTGGAGGCGGCGGATCCCATAGGAATCAATGGGAGTCTGACCATAGCGAAAGTACAAGTTCGCTGCTGACAGACATCCCATTGATTTCTATGGGAGCTGTCTACACCTAACACCCTAACATGTACCCCGAGTCTAAACACCACTAATCTGACCCCCCCTACACCGCCGCAACTAAATAAAGTTATTACCCCCTAAACCGCCGCTCCCGGAGCCCACCGCAAGCTACTCTATACATATTAACCCCTAAACCGCCGCTCCCGGAGCCCACCGCAACTATAATAAATGTATTAACCCCTAACCCGCCGCTCCCTGAACCCGCCGCAACCTATATTAAATGTATTAACCCCTATCCTGCCCCCCCTACACCGTCGCCACCTATAATACATTTATTAACCCCTAATCTGCCCCCCCTACACCGTCGCCACCTATAATAAATTTATTAACCCCTATCCTGCCCCCCACTACGCCGCCGCCACTGTAATAAAATGATTAACCCCTAAACCTAACCCTAACCCTAACGCCCCCTAACTTAAATATTAATTAAATAAATCTAAATAAATTAACTCTTATTAACTAAATGAATCCTATTTAAAACTAAATACTTACCTTTAAAATAAACCCTAATATAGCTACAATATAAATAATAATTATATTCTAGCTATCTTAGGATTTATTTTTATTTGACAGGTACCTTTCAATTTATTTTAACCATGTACAATAGCTATTAAATAGTTATTAACTATTTAATAGCTTACCTAGCTAAAATAAAGAGAAATGTACCTGTGAAATAAATCCTAACCTAAGTTACAATTACACCTAACACTACACTATACTTTAATAAATTATTCCTATTTAAAAATAAATACTTACCTGTAAAATAAACCCTAAGATAGCTACAATGTAATTAATAATTATATTATAGCTATCTTAGGATTTATATTTATTTTACAGGTAACTTTGTATTTATTTTAGCTAGTTAGAATAGTTATTAAATAGTTATTAACTATTTAATAACTACCTAGCTAAAAGAAATACAAAATTACCTGTAAAATAAATCCTAACTTAAGTTACAATTAAACCTAATACTACACTATCATTAAATTAACTAAATAAACTACCTACAAAGAACTACAATTAAATACAATTACATAAACTAACTAAAGTACAAAAAATAAAAAAAGCTAAGTTACAAAAAATAAAAAATTAAGTTACAAACATGTTAAAAATATTACAACAATTTTAAGCTACTTACACCTAATCTAAGCCCCCTAATAAAATAACAAACCCCCCCAAAATAAAAAAAATCCCTACCCTATTCTAAATTACATAAATTTCAAAGCTCTTTTACCTTACCAGCCCTTAAAAGGGCCATTTGTGGGGGCATGCCCCAAAAAGTTCAGCTCTTTTGCCTGTAAAATAAAAATACAACCCCCCCCCAACATTAAAACCCACCACCCACATACCCCTAATCTAACCCAAACCCCCCTTACAAAAACCTAACACTAATCCCCTGAAGATCATCCTACCTTGAGTCGTGTTCACTCAGCCGAGCCACCGATGGAACTGAAGAGGACATCCGGAGCGGAAGAAGTTAATCCTCCAAGCGGCGCTGAAGAAATCTTCCATCCGATGAAGTCATCATCCAGGCGGCGCTGAAGAAGTCTTCGATCCGGCCGATGTCATCTTCAAAGAGGCGCTGAAGAGGTCTTCTATCCGGGCGAAGTCATCTTCCAAGCCGGGTCTTCAATCTTCCTTCCGCCGACGCGGAACCACCTTCTTCACCGACGGACTACGACGAATGACGGCTCCTTTAAGGGACGTCATCCAAGATGGCGTCCCCTCAATTCCGATTGGCTGATAGGATTCTATCAGCCAATCGGAATTAAGGTAGGAAAATCTGATTGGCTGATGGAATCAGCCAATCAGATTCAAGTTCAATCCGATTGGCTGATCCAATCAGCCAATCAGATTGAGCTCGCATTCTATTGGCTGATCGGAACAGCCAATAGAATGCGAGCTCAATCTGATTGGCTGATTCCATCAGCCAATCAGATTTTCCTACCTTAATTCCGATTGGCTGATAGAATCCTATCAGCCAATCGGAATTGAGGGGACGCCATCTTGGATGACGTCCCTTAAAGGAGCCGTCATTCGTCGTAGTCCGTCGGTGAAGAAGGTGGTTCCGCGTCGGCGGAAGGAAGATTGAAGACCCGGCTTGGAAGATGACTTCGCCCGGATAGAAGACCTCTTCAGCGCCTCTTTGAAGATGACATCGGCCGGATCGAAGACTTCTTCAGCGCCGCTTGGAGGATTAACTTCTTCCGCTCCGGATGTCCTCTTCAGTTCCATCGGTGGCTCGGCTGAGTGAAGACGACTCAAGGTAGGATGATCTTCAGGGGGGATTAGTGTTAGGTTTTTGTAAGGGGGGTTTGGGTTAGATTAGGGGTATGTGGGTGGTGGGTTTTAATGTTGGGGGGGGGTTGTATTTTTATTTTACAGGCAAAAGAGCTGTTTTCTTTGGGGCATGCCCCCACAAATGGCCCTTTTAAGGGCTGGTAAGGTAAAAGAGCTTTGAAATTTATGTAATTTAGAATAGGGTAGGGATTTTTTTTATTTTGGGGGGGTTTGTTATTTTATTAGGGGGCTTAGATTAGGTGTAAGTAGCTTAAAATTGTTGTAATATTTTTAACATGTTTGTAACTTAATTTTTTATTTTTTGTAACTTAGCTTTTTTTATTTTTTGTACTTTAGTTAGTTTATGTAATTGTATTTAATTGTAGTTATTTGTAGGTAGTTTATTTAGTTAATTTAATGATAGTGTAGTATTAGGTTTAATTGTAACTTAAGTTAGGATTTATTTTACAGGTAATTTTGTATTTCTTTTAGCTAGGTAGTTATTAAATAGTTAATAACTATTTAATAACTATTCTAACTAGCTAAAATAAATACAAAGTTACCTGTAAAATAAATATAAATCCTAAGATAGCTATAATATAATTATTAATTACATTGTAGCTATCTTAGGGTTTATTTTACAGGTAAGTATTTATTTTTAAATAGGAATAATTTATTAAAGTATAGTGTAGTGTTAGGTGTAATTGTAACTTAGGTTAGGATTTATTTCACAGGTACATTTCTCTTTATTTTAGCTAGGTAAGCTATTAAATAGTTAATAACTATTTAATAGTTATTGTACATGGTTAAAATAAATTGAAAGGTACCTGTAAAATAAAAATAAATCCTAAGATAGCTAGAATATAATTATTATTTATATTGTAGCTATATTAGGGTTTATTTTAAAGGTAAGTATTTAGTTTTAAATAGGATTCATTTAGTTAATAAGAGTTAATTTATTTAGATTTATTTAATTAATATTTAAGTTAGGGGGGCGTTATGGTTAGGGTTAGACTTAGGTTTAGGGGTTAATCATTTTATTACAGTGGCGGCGGCGTAGTGGGGGGCAGGATAGGGGTTAATAAATTTATTATAGGTTGCGGCGGGTTCATGGAGCGGCGGTTTAGGGGTTAAACTATTTATTTAGTTGCGGAGAGGTGCGGGATCAGCAGGATAGGGGTTAATAATTTTATAATAGAGGGCGACGGTATAGGGGGGCAGGATAGGGGTTACTAGGTATAATGTAGGTGGCAGCGGTGTCCGGGAGCGGCGGTTTAGGGGTTAATACATTTATAAGACTTGCGGCGGGGTCTAGGAGCGGCGGTTTAGGGGTTAGTAACTTTATTTAGTTGCGGGGGCCTCCGGGGGCGCCGGTATAGGGGGTAGAACAGTGTAGTTTAGTGTGAGTGCTTAGTGACAGGCTAGCAATAAAGCTGGGAAAAAGCCGAAGGGCAGCGAGATCGGATGAGTGATAACTGTCACAGTCCGCTGCTCATCGCCCCGCGGCTTTTTGACAGCTTTATTTGATAACTTAGGCGAACGTATTCAAGGTCCGCGGCGGCGAAGGTAGGCGAGCTTAGGCGGACGTATTGGGCCGGCGAAGCCAGAAAAGTAGACGGCTTGATAAGTAGCCCCCTAGGAGTGACCATTGGAACAAATAAAGGGGACTTTCATTAATGAAGTATAAAATACTTCATGCTAAAAGCTCCTTTATTTGTTTCAAGCATTCTCCGCACTGAGCTGCTCTGGCAGCCCACGGCAGAACGCTGTTTTACTAAGAGGTGACGTTTCCACCTCTTAGCAAATAGCCGTGCAGGAAATCCGGCACCACACAGCGCCAAGCTGGATTTCCTGCATGGCTTTTGGCTAAGAGGTGAAAAGTCACCACTTTTACCAAAACAGTGTTCTGCCGTTGGCTGCCTTAGCAGCTCAGTGCGGCGAACACTTGAAACAAATAAAGGAGCTTTTAGCATTAAAGGGACATGAAACCCAAACATTTCCTTTCATGATTCAGATAGAGAATACAATTTTAAACAACTTTCTAATTTACTTCTATTATTTAATTTGTTTCTTTCTATTGGTATCATTTGTTGAAGGAGCAGCAATGTACTACTGATTTCTAACTGAACACATGGATGAGCCAATCACAATCGGATATATATGCAGCCACCAATCAGCAGCTAGAACCTGAGCTTACCTAGATAACCCTTTCAGCAAAGGATAACAAGAGAAGGAAGCAAATTAAAAAATAGAAGTAAATTGGAAAGTTGTTTAAAATTGTATTCTCTATCTAAATCACGAAAGACAATTTTTGGGTTTCATGTCCCTTTAAGTATTTTATACATCATGAATAAAAGTCCCCTTTATTTGTTTCAATGGTCAATCCTAGTGTTTCACAAACGCTAGGATTGACTTTCACTTTAAGGTCCAGCAGTACAGCAAAAAACGTTAGTTAAAATGGTCTCTTCTGAGACTACGGGGTCAATTTATTAATGTGCGAGCGGACATGATACAATGTCAGCATTTATCATTGCACAGGGGGTGTCAATCAACCCGATCGTATTCGATCAGATTGATTTCTGTCTGCCGCCTCAGAGCAGGCAGACAGGTTACGGAGGTTGATAAATTGACCCCCTACAACTGCAGTACAGCATGTGTCTGCAGTACATAGTGCCTCACATAGTGTACTGCACCTCATCCTAGTATAGATCACTTTAGATTTAATTTCAGCTACAGTAGTTTCAGGTATTCCAGTGCCCTCTCACTCTGGAAACATCATCAAGAGCAATATCCAACAAAACAAGTAGAACTGAGTAAAATACAGTGCACTTTTCTAAAGCAGGGAGTGGAGATGTACAAAGACTGTAGTAATGGCTCAAAACTGACATCATAATATTGTCTGATGGTGATGACGTCACTTGATTTAACATAGTAAATAAATATGTGCTTTTAAGGGGAAAAAGGAAATTCATTGTCAACACATTTATTAATGCCAATGCTTTATATTTCACTAAAAGAGCACAAAAGCAGGAGAATTTATTTTTAAGTGCTTGCTTATAAACAGAAAAGAGAGACTGATGATTTAATATTGTTTTCAGCTGTGCATGCATGCAGTGCAGGGGCTAGAGAGAACACAGAGTTTTGTGTGTGCATGTGTCTTTTAATACTAGACTTTAAAGAGCCAAACTAATTTGTTAGAATAAAATTTTAGCACTAGTCACCCTGCAAGTCTATGGGCCCAATGATCTAAACTTCATCAGATCAGACGTGATTTTTTACCCCGACCCTCGCAGGGGCTGCCCTGGAGGAATTATGGTAAAATAGGGGCAGTTTCGGTGAGTGGCGAGATGTCTTCTATTGAAAGTAATGGAGCTTGCTAGAAAGGGAAACTTCACTGCGTTGGGTGAAGACCGTGAAGTTATCAGTAAGCAGGGGGCACACATCAAAAATTAAATCCTGCAGCCAGTGTAAATAACATTTCAATCACATGCATGTGTTTTTCTATTATCATTATTATTATTATCAGGTATATGTAGAGCGCCAACAGATTCCGCAGTGCTAACTATTAGGGTTAGAAGTATTTTGAGTGCTTTGAGAAAAGCTCGCCATCTTTTAGTTTGCAAGAAAAAACTGTGAGATCTGTAGTGCGAAAATCTTTACAGTATTATGCTAATATTAGGGAGACAATTTCATATACGCCCATTGAACGCCCATGTTCAGCCCATTTTACCAAAAAACAACAATTACGCTTTGTATTTTGTACTTTTTTTTTTTTTCCAACAAGCTTTATTGGTGTAAATGAAGGTTCTACAATTGCCATGGATTAAATCCGGCATAGTATAACAATGACAATAAAAATCCATAGAACTTGGCAGTTTCTGAGTCCCACAAAAAGTTCAGTCAGAGTTCATAGTAGCTTGTAAAGTTTTTCTTTTTTTCCTTTAACAACACATGTGGATGAAACTTCCACCTAACATTTAAATCATGCTACGTAACAGAGATCCAAACAAGAAAGAAAAAATCTTGCTCATATAAACGCACATAGAAATAGAAATAGGTTGCAGTCAATGAAATAATAGATAAATGACAGGATTTAAGGTTCAGGGAACATGATAAGCCAAGGAGTGGATCTAGGGTAAGGCCCCAGATGAGTCATGTGTTTCTTTGTTTTGTTATGGTCTGTGGGGAGTTTTTAAGCCACTCGAGTTATCTTAGTGCTAAGGAATTATTAGTTAATTAAGGTAGAGCCCTAGCAAGTGTGTAGGTATATGTTTCCCAAAAGAAAGACATGGCACAATAATAGTCCATCCTTTTTGTTTTCTGGTAGTGAATCCTTTCCAGGGATAGGAGGAGAGTGACATTTTGCGCCCAATCTCTCTGAGTTGGAATACTTTGCTGTTTCCAAAGTCTGGGAACCAGTTGCTTCGCACCGCTTAACATAATGTATAGTAAGACCTGTCTATACTTGCATTTAATCTTAGGTGGTTTGTTAAATAATAGCGTTAAAGGGTCAAAGGGGATGGCTGTGGAGAGGACCTTTTGAATTTCTCTGTGGATGTCTAGCCAAAAAGGCTGATGTGTAGGGCAATCCCACCATATGTGGAGAAGTGTTCCTACTTGTTTGCAATCTCTCCAGCACAGTGGTAAATCTTAGCGAGCCTGCTGGTGTAAAGGTACCATCTTTCTAGGAGTTTTATGTTCGTCTCTGTGATGCCCATTGAAGAGGGAGCCTTTCCCATTTGTTGGAATATTATATCCCATGTCTCAGAAGGGATCTCCTATCCCAATTCAGCCTCCCATGCTTTTGTGTATGGCGGAAGGCTTTTAGAATGTAAGGCAATAAGAATTTTATATATCTTAGAAAGGGTGCCCTTCGCTAATAGTGGGGAATGACAAAGTGTTTCGAATGGGGTTAGGTTTCTAACCAAATTGGGTTTATCTTTGTAGTGGTAGAAAAAGTGGGCTAATTGTAAATATTCAAACCATCTTTCAAAAAAGGTGATGTTTTGGTCCGCAAGTAGGGTTTTCTGTATGATAGTGCCTTTTTCTAAGACTAGGTGGCAGGGTAGCCCTGCAGTTAGTGTGTACAATTCCTTAGGCTGTTTTTGGAGTAGTGGGGGAAAGTCTTTGTTGTGAAGTAGGGGAGTAAGTGGAGAGGGTATGGTAGATATATCTTTCTGTGATCTCGTGAGGAGATCCCATGTGGAGAGTGTGTCGGATACTAACGAAGGAGTAAGTGGTGGTAAAGTCCTATGTTGCCTGTATGTCCAACACACAGAACCTAGGCTTCTAGAGCTAGATAGGTCATGTTCAAGCTTAACCCATTCTTTGTCAGCACTGTTTTTGCACCAGTCAACTATTCTAGTTAAATGCGCAGCTTGTAAGTATAACAAAAAGCTGGGTACCCCTAATCCCCCATCGTCCCTATTTCTATAGAGGATGTTTTTAGAGATTCTAGGGCGTTTATGTGCCCATATAAAGCCATTAACGAAAGATTGAACGCTGTGTATATAATGCAGGGGAGGCTGGATGGGCAGGGTTTGAAACATATATAAAAAGCGAGGTAAGACACTCATTTTGAAGGCTTGAACTCTGCCAAGCCATGAGAGATATTTGTTACGCCAAGCTCCCATATCTGATCTAATGGAGTCTAGGAGGTGCTGGTGGTTTAAACGATATAGAGCCTCTCTCGAGGTCGTTAGGTTTATCCCTAAATAGTTTATAGAAGAAGGTTTAGACCGGAATTGGTATTGGTTAGTGATCTGTTGGGCGGTCTGGTCAGAGATATCAATACCTAGGAACTCTGATTTCTGCATATTTATTTTAAATTAGAGAGGGTGCTATAAGTTCCTATAACTGGCAGAAGTGCTTCTAAGGACTGTGAGGGGGAGGTCAGTGAAAATAAGATGTCGTCCGCATAGAGTGTTAATTTATAGTGTGTATCTGCTATATGAATACCGCAGACCTTTTCGTCATTCCTAATCTTAGAGGCTAACACCTCCATGGCCAAAATAAACAAGATGGGGGAAAGAGGGCAGCCCTGTCTCGTACCGTTTAATATGGGGAATGCATTTGACAGAGAGTCATTTAATACGGGCCTTTGGCATTTGATATAAGGCAAATATTTTCTCGATGAGTCTGTTTCCCAAGCCAAATCGGGTTAGCGTCGACCTGAGGAACAGCCAATCCAACCTATCGAAAGCCTTTTCGGCATCGATGGCGAGAAAGATAGAAGGGATTTTTTGTGACTGAGTATATTCAATTAGGTTTAGAATTTTAATGGTATTGTCTCGCGCTTCTCTTCTAGGGACAAAGCCTACTTGGTTTGTGTGGATCAGCTGAGGGAGGATCTTGTTAAGTCTGGAGGCTATGAGTTTTGCATAAAGCTTAATGTCTACGTTTAGTAACGAGATAGGGCGATAATTAGAGGGGCTGTCTGTAGGCTTTCCGGGTTTGGGGATCACCGAAATATGTGCTTCCAGCATAGGGGGGAGGAAAGGGTGTTCCCGGTCAACTAAGTTATGTATTTTGTACTTTTAAGTACACATTTAGAAATGATTTTTGCACATCCTTTCCAATAAAACAAACAGTCTGGTCACATGAAATACACCAAAATGGGCCTAGATCAATGCCTTGTGTTGTCTACTAAATAAAATTGCATAGTTTTTATAGGTAAATTTAAATAAAAAACAAGGCTCTATTTTTGTTTAAATGGAGTGATAGCAAAAATGCTAAAAAAAATTCCAGTATTTCGGGCAAGTTTTCAACTGAAATTCCTGGTAGCGAAGGGGTTTTATGGACATAAAACCCACATTTCTCCAACATAGGTGTGTCCGGTCCACGGCGTCATCCTTACTTGTGGGATATTCTCTTCCCCAACAGGAAATGGCAAAGAGCCCAGCAAAGCTGGTCACATGATCCCTCCTAGGCTCCGCCTACCCCAGTCATTCTCTTTGCCGTTGTACAGGCAACATCTCCACGGAGATGGCTTAGAGTTTTTTAGTGTTTAACTGTAGTTTTTATTATTCAATCAAGAGTTTGTTGTTTTGAAATAGTGCTGGTATGTACTATTTACTCAGAAACAGAAAAGAGATGAAGATTTCTGTTTGTATGAGGAAAATGATTTTAGCAACCGTCACTAAAATCCATGGCTGTTCCACACAGGACTGTTGAGAGCAATTAACTTCAGTTGGGGGAACAGTGAGCAGTCTCTTGCTGCTTGAGGTATGACACATTCTAACAAGACGATGTAATGCTGGAAGCTGTCATTTTCCCTATGGGATCCGGTAAGCCATGTTTATTAAGATCGTAAATAAGGGCTTCACAAGGGCTTATTAAGACTGTAGACTTTTTCTGGGCTAAATCGATTCATTATTAACACATATTTAGCCTTGAGGAATCATTTATTCTGGGTATTTTGATATAATAATATCGGCAGGCACTGTTTTAGACACCTTATTCTTAGGGGCTTTCCCAAATCATAGGCAGAGCCTCATTTTCGCGCCGGTGTTGCGCACTTGTTTTTGAGAGGCATGACATGCAGTCGCATGTGAGAGGAGCTCTGATACTTAGAAAATACTTTCTGAAGGCGTCATTTGGTATCGTATTCCCCTTTGGGCTTGGTTGGGTCTCAGCAAAGCAGATACCAGGGGCTGTAAAGGGGTTAAAGCTCCGGTTCCGTTATTTTAAGGGTTAAAGCTTCCAAATTTGGTGTGCAATACTTTTAAGGCTTTAAGACACTGTGGTGAAAATTTGGTGAATTTTGAACAATTCCTTCATATTTTTTCGCAATTGCAGTAATAAAGTGTGTTCAGTTTAAAATTTAAAGTGACAGTAACGGTTTTATTTTAAAACGTTTTTTGTACTTTGTTATCAAGTTTATGCCTGTTTAACATGTCTGAACTACCAGATAGACTGTGTTCTGAATGTGGGGAAGCCAGAATTCCTATTCATTTAAATAAATGTGATTTATGTGACAATGACAATGATGCCCAAGATGATTCCTCAAGTGAGGGGAGTAAGCATGGTACTGCATCATTCCCTCCTTCGTCTACACGAGTCTTGCCCACTCAGGAGGCCCCTAGTACATCTAGCGCGCCAATACTCCTTACTATGCAACAATTAACGGCTGTAATGGATAATTCTGTCAAAAACATTTTAGCCAAAATGAACACTTATCAGCGTAAGCGCGACTGCTCTGTTTTAGATACTGAAGAGCATGACGACGCTGATAATAATGGTTCTGAAGGGCCCCTAACCCAGTCTGATGGGGCCAGGGAGGTTTTGTCTGAGGGAGAAATTACTGATTCAGGGAACATTTCTCAACAAGCTGAACCTGATGTGATTACGTTTAAATTTAAGTTGGAACATCTCCGCATTCTGCTTAAGGAGGTATTATCCACTCTGGATGATTGTGACAAGTTGGTCATCCCAGAGAAACTATGTAAAATGGACAAGTTCCTAGAGGTCCCGGGGCTCCCAGAAGCTTTTCCTATACCCAAGCGGGTGGCGGACATTGTTAATAAAGAATGGGAAAGGCCCGGTATTCCTTTCGTCCCTCCCCCCATATTTAAAAAATTGTTTCCTATGGTCGACCCCAGAAAGGACTTATGGCAGACAGTCCCCAAGGTCGAGGGAGCGGTTTCCACTTTAAACAAACGCACCACTATACCCATAGAGGATAGTTGTGCTTTCAAAGATCCTATGGATAAAAAATTAGAAGGTTTACTTAAAAAGATGTTTGTTCAGCAGGGTTACCTTCTACAACCAATTTCATGCGTTGTCCCTGTAGCTACAGCCGCATGTTTCTGGTTCGATGAGCTGATAAGGGCGGTCGATAGTGATTCTCCTCCTTATGAGGAGATTATGGACAGAATCAATGCTCTCAAATTGGCTAATTCTTTCACCCTAGACGCCACTTTGCAATTGGCTAGGTTAGCGGCTAAGAATTCTGGGTTTGCTATTGTGGCGCGCAGAGCGCTTTGGTTGAAATCTTGGTCAGCTGATGCGTCTTCCAAGAACAAGCTACTTAACATTCCTTTCAAGGGGAAAACGCTGTTTGGCCCTGACTTGAAAGAGATTATCTCTGATATCACTGGGGGTAAGGGCCACGCCCTTCCTCAGGATCGGCCTTTCAAGGCAAAAAATAAACCTAATTTTCGTCCCTTTCGTAGAAATGGACCAGCCCAAAGTGCTACGTCCTCTAAGCAAGAGGGTAATACTGCTCAAGCCAAGCCAGCTTGGAGACCAATGCAAGGCTGGAACAAGGGAAAGCAGGCCAAGAAACCTGCCACTGCTACCAAGACAGCATGAAATGTTGGCCCCCGATCCGGGACCGGATCTGGTGGGGGGCAGACTCTCTCTCTTCGCTCAGGCTTGGGCAAGAGATGTTCTGGATCCTTGGGCGCTAGAAATAGTCTCCCAAGGTTATCTTCTGGAATTCAAGGGGCTTCCCCCAAGGGGGAGGTTCCACAGGTCTCAGTTGTCTTCAGACCACATAAAAAGACAGGCATTCTTACATTGTGTAGAAGACCTGTTAAAAATGGGAGTGATTCATCCTGTTCCATTAAGAGAACAAGGGATGGGGTTCTACTCCAATCTGTTCATAGTTCCCAAAAAAGAGGGAACGTTCAGACCAATCTTGGATCTCAAGATCTTAAACAAGTTTCTCAAGGTTCCATCGTTCAAGATGGAAACCATTCGAACTATTCTTCCTTCCATCCAGGAAGGTCAATTCATGACCACAGTGGATTTAAAGGATGCGTATCTACATATTCCTATCCACAAGGAACATCATCGGTTCCTAAGGTTCGCATTCCTGGACAAGCATTACCAGTTCGTGGCGCTTCCTTTCGGATTAGCCACTGCTCCAAGGATTTTCACAAAGGTACTAGGGTCCCTTCTAGCTGTGCTAAGACCAAGGGGCATTGCTGTAGTACCTTACTTGGACGACATTCTGATTCAAGCGTCGTCCCTTCCTCAAGCAAAGGCTCACACGGACATTGTCCTGGCCTTTCTCAGATCTCACGGATGGAAAGTGAACGTGGGAAAGAGTTCTCTATCTCCGTCAACAAGGGTTCCCTTCTTGGGAACAATTATAGACTCCTTAGAAATGAGGATTTTTCTGACAGAGGCCAGAAAAACAAAACTTCTAAACTCTTGTCAAATACTTCATTCCGTTCCTCTTCCTTCCATAGCGCAGTGCATGGAAGTGATCGGTTTGATGGTAGCGGCAATGGACATAGTTCCTTTTGCGCGCATTCATCTAAGACCATTACAACTGTGCATGCTCAGTCAGTGGAATGGGGACTATACAGACTTGTCTCCGAAGATACAAGTAAATCAGAGGACCAGAGACTCACTCCGTTGGTGGCTGTCCCTGGACAACCTGTCACAAGGGATGACATTCCGCAGACCGGAGTGGGTCATCGTCACGACCGACGCCAGTCTGATGGGCTGGGGCGCGGTCTGGGGATCCCTGAAAGCTCAGGGTCTTTGGTCTCGGGAAGAATCTCTTCTACCGATAAATATTCTGGAACTGAGAGCGATATTCAATGCTCTCAAGGCTTGGCCTCAGCTAGCGAGGGCCAAGTTCATACGGTTTCAATCAGACAACATGACAACTGTTGCGTACATCAACCATCAGGGGGGAACAAGGAGTTCCCTAGCGATGGAAGAAGTGACCAAAATCATTCTATGGGCGGAGTCTCACTCCTGCCACCTGTCTGCTATCCACATCCCAGGAGTGGAAAATTGGGAAGCGGATTTTCTGAGTCGTCAGACATTGCATCCGGGGGAGTGGGAACTCCATCCGGAAATCTTTGCCCAAGTCACTCAGCTGTGGGGCATTCCAGACATGGATCTGATGGCCTCTCGTCAGAACTTCAAAGTTCCTTGCTACGGGTCCAGATCCAGGGATCCCAAGGCGGCTCTAGTGGATGCACTAGTAGCACCTTGGACCTTCAAACTAGCTTATGTGTTCCCGCCGTTTCCTCTCATCCCCAGGCTGGTAGCCAGGATCAATCAGGAGAGGGCGTCGGTGATCTTGATAGCTCCTGCGTGGCCACGCAGGACTTGGTATGCAGATCTGGTGAATATGTCATCGGCTCCACCTTGGAAGCTACCTTTGAGACGAGACCTTCTTCTTCAGGGTCCGTTCGAACATCCGAATCTTGTTTCACTCCAGCTGACTGCTTGGAGATTGAACGCTTGATCTTATCGAAGCGAGGGTTCTCAGATTCTGTTATCGATACTCTTGTTCAGGCCAGAAAGCCTGTAACTAGAAAGATTTACCACAAAATTTGGAAAAAATATATCTGTTGGTGTGAATCTAAAGGATTCCCTTGGGACAAGGTTAAGATTCCTAAGATTCTATCCTTCCTTCAAGAAGGACTGGAAAAAGGATTATCTGCTAGTTCCCTGAAGGGACAGATTTCTGCCTTGTCTGTGTTACTTCACAAAAAGCTGGCAGCTGTGCCAGATGTTCAAGCCTTTGTTCAGGCTCTGGTTAGAATTAAGCCTGTTTACAAACCTTTGACTCCTCCTTGGAGTCTCAACTTAGTTCTTTCAGTTCTTCAGGGGGTTCCGTTTGAACCCTTACATTCCGTTGATATTAAGTTATTATCTTGGAAAGTTTTGTTTTTAGTTGCAATTTCTTCTGCTAGAAGAGTTTCAGAATTATCTGCTCTGCAGTGTTCTCCTCCTTATCTGGTGTTCCATGCAGATAAGGTGGTTTTACGTACTAAACCTGGTTTTCTTCCAAAAGTTGTTTCTAACAAAAACATTAACCAGGAGATTATCGTACCTTCTCTGTGTCCGAAACCAGTTTCAAAGAAGGAACGTTTGTTGCACAATTTGGATGTTGTTCGCGCTCTAAAATTCTATTTAGATGCTACAAAGGATTTTAGACAAACATCTTCCTTGTTTGTTGTTTATTCCGGTAAAAGGAGAGGTCAAAAAGCAACTTCTACCTCTCTCTCTTTTTGGATTAAAAGCATCATCAGATTGGCTTACGAGACTGCCGGACGGCAGCCTCCCGAAAGAATCACGGCTCATTCCACTAGGGCTGTGGCTTCCACATGGGCCTTCAAGAACGAGGCTTCTGTTGATCAGATATGTAGGGCAGCGACTTGGTCTTCACTGCACACTTTTACCAAATTTTACAAGTTTGATACTTTTGCTTCTTCTGAGGCTATTTTTGGGAGAAAGGTTTTGCAAGCCGTGGTGCCTTCCATTTAGGTGACCTGATTTGCTCCCTCCCTTCATCCGTGTCCTAAAGCTTTGGTATTGGTTCCCACAAGTAAGGATGACGCCGTGGACCGGACACACCTATGTTGGAGAAAACAGAATTTATGTTTACCTGATAAATTACTTTCTCCAACGGTGTGTCCGGTCCACGGCCCGCCCTGGTTTCTCCAACATAGGTGTGTCCGGTCCACGGCGTCATCCTTACTTGTGGGATATTCTCTTCCCCAACAGGAAATGGCAAAGAGCCCAGCAAAGCTGGTCACATGATCCCTCCTAGGCTCCGCCTACCCCAGTCATTCTCTTTGCCGTTGTACAGGCAACATCTCCACGGAGATGGCTTAGAGTTTTTTAGTGTTTAACTGTAGTTTTTCATTATTCAATCAAGAGTTTGTTATTTTCAAATAGTGCTGGTATGTACTATTTACTCAGAAACAGAAAAGAGATGAAGAGTTCTGTTTGTATGAGGAAAATGATTTTAGCAACCGTAACTAAAATCCATGGCTGTTCCACACAGGACTGTTGAGAGCAATTAACTTCAGTTGGGGGAACAGTGTGCAGTCTCTTGCTGCTTGAGGTATGACACATTCTAACAAGACGATGTAATGCTGGAAGCTGTCATTTTCCCTATGGGATCCGGTAAGCCATGTTTATTACGATCGTAAATAAGGGCTTCACAAGGGCTTATTTAGACTGTAGACTTTTTTGGGCTAAATCGATTCATTATTAACACATATTTAGCCTTGAGGAATCATTTTATCTGGGTATTTTGATATAATAATATCGGCAGGCACTGTATTAGACACCTTATTTCTTAGGGGCTTTCCCAAAGCATAAGCAGAGTCTCATTTTCGCGCCGGTGTGGCGCACTTGTTTTTGAGAGGCATGGCATGCAGTCGCATGTGAGAGGAGCTCTGATACTTAGAAAAGACTTCTGAAGGCGTCATTTGGTATCGTATTCCCCTTTGGGTTTGGTTGGGTCTCAGCAAAGCAGATACCAGGGACTGTAAAGGGGTTAAAGCTTAAAACGGCTCCGGTTCCGTTATTTTAAGGGTTAAAGCTTCCAAATTTGGTGTGCAATATTTTTAAGGCTTTATGACACTGTGGTGAAAATTTGGTGAATTTTGAACAATTCCTTCATGTTTTTTCGCAATTGCAGTAATAAAGTGTGTTCAGTTTAAAATTTAAAGTGACAGTAACGGTTTTATTTTAAAACGTTTTTTGTACTTTCTTATCAAGTTTATGCCTGTTTAACATGTCTGAACTACCAGATAGACTGTGTTCTGAATGTGGGGAAGCCAGAATTCCTATTCATTTAAATAAATGTGATTTATGTGATAATGACAATGATGCCCAAGATGATTCCTCAAGTGAGGGGAGTAAGCATGGTACTGCATCATTCCCTCCTTCGTCTACACGAGTCTTGCCCACTCAGGAGGCCCCTAGTACATCTAGCGCGCCAATACTCCTTACTATGCAACAATTAACGGCTGTAATGGATAATTCTGTCAAAAACATTTTAGCCAAAATGAACCCTTGTCAGCGTAAGCGTGGCTGCTCTGTTTTAGTTACTGAAGAGCATGACGACGCTGATATTAATATCTCTGAAGGGCCCCTAACCCAATCTGAGGGAGCCAGGGAGGTTTTGTCTGAGGGAGAAATTACTGATTTAGGGAACATTTCTCAGCAGGCTGAATCTGATGTGATTACATTTAAATTTAAGTTGGAACATCTCCGCATTTTGCTTAAGGAGGTATTATCCACTCTGGATGATTGTGAAAATTTGGTCATCCCAGAGAAACTATGTAAAATGGACAAGTTCCTAGAGGTGCCGGGGCTCCCAGAAGCTTTTCCTATACCCAAGCGGGTGGCGGACATTGTTAATAAAGAATGGGAAAGGCCCGGTATTCCTTTCGTCCCTCCCCCCATATTTAAAAAATTGTTTCCTATGGTCGACCCCAGAAAGGACTTATGGCAGTCAGTCCCCAAGGTCGAGGGAGCGGTTTCTACTTTAAACAAACGCACCACTATACCCATAGAGGATAGTTGTGCTTTCAAAGATCCTATGGATAAAAAATTAGAAGGTTTGCTCAAAAAGATGTTTGTTCAGCAGGGTTACCTTCTACAACCCATTTCATGCATTGTCCCTGTCACTACAGCCGCATATTTCTGGTTTGATGAACTGATAAAGGTGCTCGATAGTGATTCTCCTCCTTATGAGGAGATTATGGACAGAATCAATGCTCTCAAATTGGCTAATGCTTTCACTCTAGACGCCACTTTGCAATTGGCTAGGTTAGCGGCTAAGAATTCTGGGTTTGCTATTGTGGCGCGCAGAGCGCTTTGGTTGAAATCTTGGTCGGCTGATGCGTCTTCCAAGAACAAGCTACTAAACATTCCTTTCAAGGGGAAAACGCTGTTTGGTCCCGACTTGAAAGAGATTATCTCTGATATCACTGGGGGTAAGGGCCACGCCCTTCCTCAGGATCGGCCTTTCAAGGCAAAAAATAGACCTAATTTTCGTCCCTTTCGTAAAAACGGACCAGCCCAAAGTGCTACGTCCTCTAAGCAAGAGGGTAATACTTCTCAGGCCAAGCCAGCTTGGAGACCAATGCAAGGCTGGAACAAGGGAAAGCAGGCCAAGAAACCTGCCACTGCTACCAAGACAGCATGAAATATTGGCCCCCGATCCGGGACCGGATCTGGTGGGGGGCAGACTCTCTCTCTTCGCTCAGGCTTGGGCAAGAGATGTTCTGGATCCTTGGGCGCTAGAAATAGTCTCCCAGGGTTATCTTCTGGAATTCAAGGGACTTCCCCCAAGGGGGAGGTTCCACAGGTCTCAGTTGTCTTCAGACCACATAAAAAGACAGGCGTTCTTACATTGTGTAGAAGACCTGTTAAAAATGGGAGTGATTCATCCTGTTCCATTAACAGAACAAGGGATGGGGTTCTACTCCAATCTGTTCATAGTTCCCAAAAAAGAGGGAACGTTCAGACCAATCTTAGATCTCAAGATCTTAAACAAATTTCTCAAGGTCCCATCGTTCAAGATGGAAACCATTCGAACTATCCTTCCTTCCATCCAGGAAGGTCAATTCTTGACCACGGTGGATTTAAAGGATGCGTATCTACATATTCCTATCCACAAGGAACATCATCGGTTCCTAAGGTTTGCATTCCTGGACAAACATTACCAGTTTGTGGCGCTTCCTTTCGGATTAGCCACTGCTCCAAGGATTTTCACAAAGGTACTAGGGTCCCTTCTAGCGGTGCTAAGACCAAGGGGCATTGCAGTAGTACCCTACCTGGACGACATTCTGATTCAAGCGTCGTCCCTCCCTCGAGCAAAGGCTCACACGGACATCGTCCTGGCCTTTCTCAGATCTCACGGCTGGAAAGTGAACGTGGAAAAGAGTTCTCTATCCCCGTCAACAAGGGTTCCCTTCTTGGGAACAATTATAGACTCCTCAGAAATGAGGATTTTTCTAACAGAGGCCAGAAAAACAAAACTTCTGGACTCTTGTCGGATACTTCATTCCGTTCCTCTTCCTTCCGTAGCTCAGTGCATGGAAGTGATCGGGTTGATGGTAGCGGCAATGGACATAGTTCCTTTTGCGCGCATTCATCTAAGACCATTACAACTGTGCATGCTCAGTCAGTGGAATGGGGACTATACAGACTTGTCTCCAAAGATACAAGTAAATCAGAGGACCAGAGACTCACTCCGTTGGTGGCTGTCCCTGGACAACCTGTCACAAGGGATGACATTCCGCAGACCAGAGTGGGTCATTGTCACGACCGACGCCAGTCTGATGGGCTGGGGCGCGGTCTGGGGATCCCTGAAAGCTCAGGGTCTTTGGTCTCGGGAAGAATCTCTTCTACCGATAAATATTCTGGAACTGAGAGCGATATTCAATGCTCTCAAGGCTTGGCCTCAGCTAGCGAGGACCAAGTTCATACGGTTTCAATCAGACAACATGACGACTGTTGCGTACATCAACCATCAGGGGGGAACAAGGAGTTCCCTAGCGATGGAAGAAGTGACCAAGATTATTCTATGGGCGGAGTCTCACTCCTGCCACCTGTCTGCTATCCACATCCCGGGAGTGGAAAATTGGGAAGCGGATTTTCTGAGTCGTCAGACATTGCATCCGGGGGAGTGGGAACTCCATCCGGAAATCTTTGCCCAAGTCACTCAGCTGTGGGGCATTCCAGACATGGATCTAATGGCCTCTCGTCAGAACTTCAAAGTTCCCTGTTACGGGTCCAGATCCAGGGATCCCAAGGCGACTCTAGTGGATGCACTAGTAGCACCTTGGACCTTCAAACTAGCTTATGTGTTCCCGCCGTTTCCTCTCATCCCCAGGCTGGTAGCCAGGATCAATCAGGAGAGGGCGTCGGTGATCTTGATAGCTCCTGCGTGGCCACGCAGGACTTGGTATGCAGATCTGGTGAATATGTCATCGGCTCCACCTTGGAAGCTACCTTTGAGACGAGACCTTCTTGTTCAGGGTCCGTTCGAACATCCGAATCTGGTTTCACTCCAGCTGACTGCCTGGAGATTGAACGCTTGATTTTATCGAAGCGAGGTTTCTCAGATTCTGTTATCGATACTCTTGTTCAGGCCAGAAAGCCTGTAACTAGAAAGATTTACCACAAAATTTGGAAAAAATATATCTGTTGGTGTGAATCTAAAGGATTCCCTTGGGACAAGGTTAAGATTCCTAGGATTCTATCCTTCCTTCAAGAAGGATTGGAAAAAGGATTATCGGCAAGTTCCCTGAAGGGACAGATTTCTGCCTTGTCGGTGTTACTTCACAAAAAGCTGGCAGCTGTGCCAGATGTTCAAGCCTTTGTTCAGGCTCTGGTTAGAATTAAGCCTGTTTACAAACCCTTGACTCCTCCTTGGAGTCTCAATTTAGTTCTTTCAGTTCTTCAGGGGGTTTCGTTTGAACCCTTACATTCCGTTGATATTAAGTTATTATCTTGGAAAGTTTTGTTTTTAGTTGCAATTTCTTCTGCTAGAAGAGTTTCAGAATTATCTGCTCTGCAGTGTTCCCCTCCTTATCTGGTGTTCCATGCAGATAAGGTGGTTTTACGTACTAAACCTGGTTTTCTTCCAAAAGTTGTTTCTAACAAAAACATTAACCAGGAGATTATCGTACCTTCTCTGTGTCCGAAACCAGTTTCAAAGAAGGAACGTTTGTTGCACAATTTGGATGTTGTTCGCGCTCTAAAATTCTATTTAGATGCTACGAAGGATTTTAGACAAACATCTTCCTTGTTTGTTGTTTATTCCGGTAAAAGGAGAGGTCAAAAAGCTACTTCTACCTCTCTCTCTTTTTGGATTAAAAGCATCATCAGATTGGCTTACGAGACTGCCGGACGGCAGCCTCCCGAAAGAATCACAGCTCATTCCACTAGGGCTGTGGCTTCCACATGGGCCTTCAAGAACGAGGCTTCTGTTGATCAGATATGTAGGGCAGCGACTTGGTCTTCACTGCACACTTTTACCAAATTTTACAAGTTTGATACTTTTGCTTCTTCTGAGGCTATTTTTGGGAGAAAGGTTTTGCAAGCCGTGGTGCCTTCCATTTAGGTGACCTGATTTGCTCCCTCCCTTCATCCGTGTCCTAAAGCTTTGGTATTGGTTCCCACAAGTAAGGATGACGCCGTGGACCGGACACACCTATGTTGGAGAAAACAGAATTTATGTTTACCTGATAAATTTCTTTCTCCAACGGTGTGTCCGGTCCACGGCCCGCCCTGGTTTTTTTAATCAGGTCTGATAATTTATTTTCTTTAACTACAGTCACCACGGTACCATATGGTTTCTCCTATGCAAATATTCCTCCTTAACGTCGGTCGAATGACTGGGGTAGGCGGAGCCTAGGAGGGATCATGTGACCAGCTTTGCTGGGCTCTTTGCCATTTCCTGTTGGGGAAGAGAATATCCCACAAGTAAGGATGACGCCGTGGACCGGACACACCGTTGGAGAAAGAAATTTATCAGGTAAACATAAATTCTGTTTTTTTTAATCAGGTCTGATAGTTTATTTTCTTTAACTACAGTCACCACGGTACCATATGGTTTCTCCTATGCAAATATTCCTCCTTAACGTCGGTCGAATGACTGGGGTAGGCGGAGCCTAGGAGGGATCATGTGACCAGCTTTGCTGGGCTCTTTGCCATTTCCTGTTGGGGAAGAGAATATCCCACAAGTAAGGATGACGCCGTGGACCGGACACACCGTTGGAGAAAGTAATTTATCAGGTAAACATAAATTCTGTTTTTTTTCTTTTATGATTCAGATAGAGAGGCCCATTTATCAAGCTCCGAACGGAGCTTGAGGGCCCGTGTTTCTGGCGAGCCTGCAGGAGCAGGACCGTAGCTCCATAACCCTGTCCACCTGCTCTGAGCAGGCGGACAGAGATCGCCGGAATTCAACCTGGTGCAAAGCTGAATACGGAGAGCGTATTGCTCTCCGCATTCAGTGATGTCTGTCAGACCTGATCCACACTGTCAGATCAGGTCCGACAGACATTTGATAAATAGGGCTCAGAGTGTACAGTTTTAAACAACTTTCCAATTTACTTCTATTCAGGGGTCAAGTCCAGCTGGAATGCATGGGAATAGAGTTCCTGCACTATTTTTGCAGGAGGAACTAAGTTCCCCATGGACAGAGAACAGAAATGCTTCAGTTAATACTGCTGCTGCCACTGCTGCTGCTGAGAGGAGCTGGAGCACAGTCTGGTTAGAGGGATAGTGAGATCCTCTAGTAATGGGCAGTAACACTTCCTACAATACACTAAATGCAAGCAGTTAGCGGTCCTGCTGTGTGATCACCACACACTATGTGGATCACATGGTGCTTACATTTCTGTGTGGCTTGTTCTGGGTTTATTTAGCTACTCAGCAGAAATAAGACTATTGCACCTTAAGTAGGTGAGACTCTGTGACAGAGGAGGAGTCTGGAGTTGCTATCAGACACAGAGGTCTCAGCCCGCCCTGGAAAGGAAGGAGAGGAGAGGAAGGAGGGTATGAGGAACTGAAGCTAAGCTGGCTATGCACAATGTGAGTTAAAAACAAAGTATGTATGTCTAGTTTAGTTATTTTAAATTTGTTTTTAAAAAAGCTTAGTATTTCACCAAAGAAAAAATGTGTTCATCAAGCAGGAAAGAGTCCTGTCGTCCCAGCTTCCTGTTTTCTCTCTGATTGGAGTTCCTTTTAGTTCTTCCAGAGATACTGGGATGAGGTTTGTAAGGGAAATTCATGTGTACACACAAAAGAAAATAGTCCTTATAATTAAAGATCATTGTAAAACATCTTGTAGTAAGATAAGCCCAATTACTTTAATGTATATAACAATAGTATGTGCTGTCTGTTTATCTATAGTGTTGTCTCTATGTCTATCAATTTATGGTCAGCAGGCCAGGTTCTCTGCGGAATGCTGACCTATGCAAGATAATGTATTTGCTGCAGATTCAACCATACCAGTTTCATCCCAAAGTGCAAGGTGACGTGTTTTGTTTTCAATGTTACTGTGCCCTCATGCTTCCTCTGCCAGTATTATTACTTCACATTTACTTGGTATACGTGTTAATGGTTAAAGGAAATTACACTCAGATGCCCTGTGACCATAAAATGTCTTACTGCAGAGTGAGTGCACACACATACCTTAACAAGATCATGATATCAGATGTTTACATTACAGAGCCTTATACATCCTGAGAGTCAGGGAGTAGCATCTCCTAATATTTTACTAAGGCTCTTAGCTTTTTGATTATTCAACATCATCTACATACAAATGCCCCTTCATGTGTTCTAAAATGTGTGTGTCTGCCTTCTCAGTATTCAGTATCAGTTGAATCCTTTCAATGTTAAATTACAAATAACAATTTCACCCCTGTCATGTAAAAATGTAACCATGGGTGTCCATCTTCGGGCCCAAAGGTGGTTGCCTTTCCCTTCATTGGTTTTAACTTGCTTATATTAACCAGAGTGTATAGATTATATACACATAAATTCAGTGTGTGTGTGTGTGTGTGTCTATGTAAGTTTGTGTGTGCATATAAAACAATATTAATTGTGATGGGGCGGAAATCTTGGTGAGTTCCAACACTTTTTTTTTGTGGGACTTGACCCCTGCTTCTATAATGATATTTTCTTTATTTTCTTAGTATCCCTTGTTCAAAAGCAGAAAGATAAGGTCAGGAGCATTATATGGCAGCATTTTGCAAGAATGTTATACATTAGCCACAGTACTAGATGGCAGCAAATTGTTCTTCCATGTACAGAGCCAAACATGGGCACTATACTTATCAAGATATCTGTTCAACAAAAAATACTATGAGAACAAAGCTATTTTTATAATAGAAGTAAATTGGAAACCTTTTGAAAATGGTTTGCTCTGCCTAAATCATGAAAGAAAATGTTTGGGTTTCATGTCCCTTTAAACACAAATAGCATACAATAAAGAACATCCCCATATATCCCTTGCATTATCATGGAAAGAAAATAGTCTTTCATCGGTGTACACCTTTCTGAAACCCTTTAAAATGTACTAAGAATTCGTTTAGAATAACATGCACAAAATAACCTATATTTTTAATATAAATTCCCTGTACTGAAACAGTTCTATATTTATTCATTAAATCTGTTTGGTCTAATTCTATGAGGGGGAAAAAAATCCCCACTAACGTTTGGCCTAAATAGCCAAGACACGGTCATAAATGTTGCTATGAAACAAGAAAATAATTTACGCCCATATTAACTGAGCAATTTTCTGCTTTGACATCTTCTGCTGCTGAAAGAAATATTGTAGCCCTTGGGTTAAAATATTTACCCTAGGAACTTATGATAGAAAACTGCATTGCCGTTTTAACCCTAATAATTCCGACTTGTTGAAAATGTCATCAAATAGGATACACATATGAATTACTGGTTTATCTCTTGAATGGAAATAAAATAGCTGGAAAAGTAATATATAATATAGTTTGTTAATTATATATAACATGTTTACATATATAATTAAGGGTCAGATTACAAGTGGCGTGCTATTTATTTATTTATTTATTTATTCTCTTGAGGGCTAACAGCACTCAAAGTAAAAAATAGTGAGGCCAGATTAGCGGGTGTTTTATAAATTGAAAGTAAAAAGTTAGCGATCAAGCGAAAGACTCAGGCGCTCTAACTTCAGAAATTCAGATATTGCAACCTCGCTAGCTCCTTTTCCCCATAGACTTCTATAGTTTGTGCTACAAAAAGCATTATTAGTTATCGCTCAAGCGCAAACCCGACACTGCACTAGATCAACTGTGCTGAATCTGAAGGTATGTTAGGAATACTTTACATCCCTATGTTCTTCACATAGAAGAAAATGTTCTTTTTATTTTCAACTATGTATATATATATACTGTGTATATATGATATAATGTTTTATAATATATATATATAGATATATATATAGATAGATATAGCTATATTAATATATTGTATATACAGATATCTATATAGAAATATCTATTTAAAAATAAAGTGAAGAACTTAGGAATTGCAAGCATTTAATTTCAAAACACATTAAAAAAATATGAATAAAATGATATTGAATGTTTAAAGATATTTGACAGGGAAGTGTGTGTGTGTGTATATATATATATATATATATATATATATATATATATATATATATATATATATATATATATATATATATATATATACTTCCTTGAAATGAAGAGTTACACATAGGACTTTAAGTTTCAATGTATCTTCAACTTTTTATTCACTTATTTATACATTAATTTTATCTGGCCAATGTTTCGATCTCATGTCAAAACCTTTCTCAAGACCAAGTGTACATCTTATATTCAACTCTTTTCTCTGTCCTAATATATATATATATATATATATATATATATATATATATATATATATATATATATATATATATATATATATATATATACACACATGTGTATTTATGTGTTTATATGTATGTATATCTGCACATACATATTTACACATATAAATGCATAAATACACATGTATACACATATGTAGCCATATATAGACATGTATTTATATACACACATATTTAGACATTGGAGCCCTTTCCAATCAAACACATTTGCCATATCCCATTTTAGCCCTTTTAAACCCTTTTTAACAACATTTAAATTATATTTTTTATTAAAATGTGTATATATGAGTGTAATAGTTTATTTTAATATATTTTAGATGTGCTTTGTGATTTTTTTTAACCCTTACATCTTTCTTCAGGTCTCAGGTTGCACTAAATAATGTAGAGCAGTTTCATCCTGCGCTCAAGTGCAACCTATAACATTCAACTTGTAATATGAGTGCTATTTAGCACAGTCCCAATCTATAGGTTGCAGTAGAGCCGTATCGGTTGCACTAACCCTTTTCTAGTAAATGGGATTTCAGTTCCACATTAATGTTAGCACAGTACATAGAAACATAGATATTGACGGCAGATAAGAGCCATAGGCCCAGCAAGTCTGCCCGACCTTACCTAACAGTATAAACGTATCTAGTTCGTAGGATAGCCTTATGCTTGTCCCATGCATTTTTAAAGTCCCCCACAGTGTTTGTTGCTACTACCTCTTGAGGAAGTTTATTCCATAAATCAATCACTCTTTCTGTAAAGAAGCTTCCTCAAATTACTCCTGAATCTACTACCCTTTAGCTTGAGATCATGACCCCTTGTTCTTGAATTTTCCATTTTATGTAAAATACCCACAGCCTCAGTTTTACTAAACCCTTTAATGTACTTGAAAGTTGCTATCATATCACCTCTTTCCCTTCTCTCCTCTAAGCTATACATATTTAGGTCATTGAGCCTATCCTGGTAAGTTTTATTTTTTAGACCATGTACCATTTTGGTAGCCCTCCTTTGCACAGATTCAAGTTTGTTAATATCCTTCTGAAGATATGGCCTCCAGAACTGCACACAATAGTCAAGATGAGGCCTAACTAATGATCTATAAAGTGGCATAAGAACCTTACTATTTCTGCTGCAAATACCTCTACCAATACATCCAAGCATTCTGCTAGCCTTAATGCTTGGATGTATTGGTAGAGGTATTTGCAGCAGAAATAGTAAGGTTCAGCGATATTTCTTACCGGGTCCTGTGGTATTATTAGAGCTCCACTTGCGATCTGGCCCTAAGTGAGTTAAAGTAGTTTATATCTTCATAGTGGAGCAATAAAAAAAAATGTCTTTACAGATGTAGGCTTTAAGCTTTCAAATCGCCAGGTGTTCATTGTAGAACTGTGTTTCTTCAGAAATATTGCGTATCACAGCAGGTGATGTTCTGTATATATATATGTATAATATATGTATAATATATAAAATACATGTTTTACTTCACCTTTTTAGATGGATCTATCATATTTGCATGGTTAATAGTATAAAGGCTTAAATGTTATTTTAAAGCATAATGACAAAAAGAAAAACATTTTAACTCCTTCTGGGTGACTTATTCTACAGGATAAAGTAGTCCGTGAGCTGGTGGTTATAAATAAAATATTACTTTTATTACCGCAAAGTTAAAAATTAAAGCACAACAACAGAGAGAGCATTGTGGCCTACGTGATAGTCCCAGATCTTACGCGTTTCGGCAGTGTACGTAATCATAGCATATTGGATACAAAGTTATATAATCTATTTAAAACAAGAAAAGAACAACAATTGGTTAAAAAAAAACATTATAACACTGACTTATCACAGCAAGTGTATTATACTATTTAACACAATATTATTCGCCATTCTTTTAACTGAACATACAAATCAATATGTATCAACCTGATACGCATTTATAATTAATTATGTCTAGATCAATAAAATATAGCGCAAGGTGTGTATCCGTCAGCAATAGACTAACATAAATGTTGATAAACATAGTCTAAACAATCAATTCAAAGGTGAGTACTTGAGTATACCCCCATACACACATTGCAATAACAAGAACAATATGCTGCACAAACTGAGATATTGTTATTGTCAATAGCTGATAAGATCGTACTGAGAGTTGAGACCCAATGGGACTCTGGTACATAATTTAAAAAATCCTGGTTTGTGCGACAGCTTATCCCTATAACAACCCCTTTTAGGATACATAATGTGCTCTATAGCCATCCAAAGAAAAGTGGATGTACTTTTATTTTAAAATCTGGCAAAGTGTTTTACTAAGGGGTGAAAGCATTGCCTATACTAATAATTGATAATTGCTCCCTTAAACAAGACCTTACATCTTGTGTTATTATACCAACTGTATCTGGCATTGAGAGCATTTTGCCAAATATATCACATCATTTGAAGAACAATTGAGACATTTCACAATTGTGAATGTCCTATTAGTCACAGTTGATGTAAATGTGGGTGAAACATCAAAAAAATCACATGGTTTACAACTATTATGACCACATTTGTACAAGCCTTTAAAATTAAGCCAAGAGCTTGATGGCTCTATATTGGATCTCAATTGTGGGGGAGAAAGGATATTACCCAATGACCGACCTCTTCTGTTGGAGCATCTTATACCTTGGTCTACTGTGGGTACCAATTTGTCATCTGCTACCAATACCTGAGAATGTATACGAACTACCTTGCAGATCTGACTATATTGAGTCTTATAATCTGTGACAAAGTTTACTCCTTCAAACTTATCCTGAATTCTATGCTCATTGCCAAGTATGGATACCCTATCATTTTGTGCAACTTCTTGTTGGGCTCTTTTTATCACTCTATTTGAATAACCTCTCAATTTTGATTGGTTTAGGATTGGTTAGTTTTAAACTAACAAATTGCCCCTTGACAATAGCGTAAGAGACATGTGGTGATGGCAACCATTGCCATGCAATAGTTTATTTCCAGATATAGTTTTCTGTATATATCAGTAATTATTTTATCTTTCTCATTCCCCAACAAATGAATGTCACAGAAACAATGCAGCATAAGACTGCAATATTAGTGCAATATTTATTTTATATAACTACTTTAACACCACAAAGGTGGTTAAACACATAGTTAAAGTCAATGGTTGCCAAAATGTGGCTATTAAATGATAATGCTCTGATGGGTTTTTAATTTAGTACTGAATATATTTTTTAATTTAATACTAAATCAAATTCTATGGTAAAAAACACTAAAAACATTACAACTAAGTTTAGTGAAATAAACACTATAAAGGGTCTCCATTATTTTTAAAGAATTTATTAGGAACCAATATATATATATATATATATATATATATATATATATATATATATATATATATATATATATATATAGTATCCCACAAGTACACCCTTCACATTTTTGTAAATATTTTATATCTTTTCATGTGACAACACTGAAGAAATGACACTTTGCTACAACGTAGTGAGTGTACAGTCTGTATAACAGTACAAATTTGATGTCCCCTCAAAATAACTCAATACACAGCCATTAATGTCTAAACCATTGGCAACAACAGTGAGTACACCCCTAAGTGGAAATGTCCAAATTGGGCCAAAAGTTTCAATATTTTGTGTGGTCACCATTATTTTCACAGGTTGACACTGTAGTCCTCTTCCACTTCTCCATTACGACATCACAGAGCTGGTGGATGGAGACCTTGTGCTCCCCCACCTTCCATTTGAGGATGCCCCACAGATGCTCAATAGGGTTTAGGTCTGGAGACATGCTTGGCCAGTCCATCAGCTTTACCCTCAGCTGCTTTAGCAAGGCAGTGAACATGTTGGAATACTGCCCTGTGGCCCAGTCTATGAAGGGAGGGGATCATGCTCTGCTTCAGTATGTCACAGTACATGTTGGCATTCATGGTTTCCTAAATGAACTGTAGCTCCCAGTGCCGGCAGCACTCATGCAGGCCCAGACCATGACACTCCCACCACAATGTCATGGTCAAGACACACTTGTCTTTGTACTCCTCACCGAGTTGTCGCCACACATGCTTATCACCATCTGAACCAAATAAGTTTATCTTGGTCTCATCAGACCACATGATATGGTTCCAGTAATCTATGTCCTTAGTCTGCTCGTCTTTAGCAAACTGTTTACAGGCTTTCTTGCGCATCATCTTTAGAAGAGGCTTCCTTCTGGGACGACAGCAATGCAGACCAATTTGATTCAGTGTGCAGCGTATGGTCTGAGCACTGACAGGCTGACTCCCACCACTTCAACCTCTGTAGCAATGCTGGCAGCACTCATACATCTATTTCCCAAAGACAACCTCTGGATATGACGCTGAGCACGTGCACTTAACTTCTTTGATCGACCATGCAGAGGCCTGTTCTGAGTGGAACCTGTCCTATGAAACCACTGTATGGTCTTGGCCACCGTGCTGCAGCACAGTTTCAGGGTCTTGGAAATCTTCTTATAGCCTAGGCCTTCTTTATGTAGAGGAACAATTCTTTTTTTCAGATCCTCAGAGAGTTCTTTGCCATGAGGTGCCATGTTGAACTTCCAGTTACCAGTATGAGAGAGTGTGAGCTCGATAACACCAAATTTAACACACCTGCTCCCCATTCACACCTGAGACCTTGTAACACTATTGAGTCACATGACACCGGGGAGGGAAAATAGCTAATTGGGCCCAATTTGGGAATTTCCACTTAAGGGTGTACTCACTTTTGTTGCCAATGGTTTAGACATTAATGGCTGTGTATTTAGTTATTTTGAGTTGACAGCAAATTTACACTGTTATACAGTGAGCACGTGCACTTAACTTCTTTGTACAGGCTGTACACTCACTACTTTACATTGTAGCAATGTGTCATTTCTTCAATGTTATTCATCACTTCTCTAGTCGTTTAACAAATGACCACTAAGTCCTGCCTGTTGAAGGTTCCTCTAGTTGCTACTAGCAACCACGAAACAGACTGAACTTTATGCTCTAAGTCGCCACATCGCGACCGCAAAGTTCTCCAGTAAAGCTGTATACAACAATCCTGACAACCTATATTGCTTAATATTAAGCGCAAAGAACTTCTATATATCCCCCAGGATTTCCTCTTGCATTAAGGAATAGGGGTAACTACGGAAACACCATACGCCTTCATCACAAGTGACGTCAGGAAGTTCACATAAGAGCCGCATAAAAAAGGCGCACTCATTACCATCCGGTAACGCCAAGCCGTATACAACACGGCCTATCACCTAACAAGCAAGTTGTGGTTCTCTCATACTTGATATTTACAAGCAAAGGCTGCATATCATTACTTTGGGAATGAGAACTGTTCTCTAAAACGCAAGTACTGTATGTTTTATCAGCCCATTGGGTTTTGCTACTAGTTAAGGGAGACGTCCCTATATTTTTAGATACATTTATTTTAACCATTGCACACTTTATGATACAGTGTTTTTAAATAAACTGTTTGTTTGAATATAATATTGACACATTGGTCCTGCTTTAATCCTACCTCTCTATAATAGATATATATCTTTGATATTACTCCTATAAACATTTCACGTTTATATACATCTTTTGGTTACTATTTTTTGGTTACTATTCTGGATATAATTACATTTTATATTATACCTACTTACCCTTGCTTTTAGCGCTTAACTTACTCTGATACATTTCTGTTACGATTAATTGTTTTCTTGGAGGGGAATTCTATAGTTAAGCTGGGTCATACATCCATTAGCGCTTATAATTAAATTTTTTCTGCATTTCTTCAGTGTTGCCATGTTCAACAGGAGGGGGGAAAGAGAAGAAGATTGGTTTCCCAATGTTATACTCAATTCAAAAGGGTTTGACCTACTATATGCCAATCAAAGGCTAATTGGGTATATCTTTAACACCTCGCATAAGAGTCAAAGGTGTATCAGGGGGAAGGGATATTTAAAACAGCTATGCGAATATTCCAGGAATAAAATATGTAAGCTATGTCATCACACAATGCACAATTGGTCTGAAGCTGATTGTGGCCGTTGAACCAATCACCTGCAGCATATTTGCATAGAAGCCATCACTGACAATGTAATAATAAGTATCAGCAATGTGTTGTTGCTTTGGAGATGACTTTAATATGTTTTTAGTTAATTTAAAAGCAATAGTACAATTATCATTTTCTTATATTGTATTATTATCTTTATTGTAAAATATTTCTTGAAGTGAACATATGTATGTGACGGACCCTTCTGTCAGGACTGAAGGAGTTAACTGTGTTCAGCTTTAAGAAACTAAATTCTAATGACAAGGTTACTAGCCTCAGCTATTGTGTACTGTCATTAAAGTTAGTGATAAACATTCCATTGTTTAATCACATCTAGAGAGCAGACGCCTCAGTGATAAGGAAAGCCAAGAGTGTCTTGTGTTTAAAGTGTTAAGTAATGTAATTCTATTGTATCATGTCAAAGGGTGTTTTCCCCTTTTATCTAATGTACAACAGTCTTTCAACCCCCCCCATCTGGGGTCAAACCTGTATAAATACTAGGCATCTAGCCTTTAATAAATGACATTCTGTTTTAAACCTGATGTGAAGCCTGGTCTCATGTTTGAGGGGAAAAACTGGCTGGGTTGTGAGTTGCTGATTCCCTATGCAGGACATTGTTCATCTGGTATTAACCCTTGGTATCTTGTTGGTACCGTAACAATTGGTGGCAAGCGACGGAATGAACCTTATCGCCCAGAAGAGCAACTACACAAGCCAGTAACCTCAGGAAGAGGGGGATTATTACAATACTGACTAAGATGGAAAGAGTACCAGGGACAGAAGGAACCAATGGGCCCAGCATAGCAGACAGAACCCCTGAAGAAGCAAGTTTTGATCGGGCGGTTAAAATAAGACTGGCACATTATGGCCCCAACCCATCTGCGGAAATTATCGACCGGGTCATAGCAGCTGTGGAGGCCAACCTACTTCGCCAAAGCGGCGCTGCAGCAGCCCAAGTCACAGCAACCCCAGTGGAAAAGGGAAAAGTAAATTTTGCAGCTTTTAAAAACTTCCTGGAAACAGAAGGAGAGATTGATGGGTACCTTGCGGATTTTGAGAGGCAATGTGCACTACACAAGGTACCCGCAGAGGACTGGGTCATGATATTATCCAGAAAATTATCCGGCCGGGCCAGTGAGGCTTTTCGGGCCATTCCAGATGAGGAAGTCGGGGATTATAATACTGTAAAAGAGGCTCTGCTCTCCAGGTATGCGCTTATACCGGAGGCGGTTCAGAGACACTGTTAAATTAGCTGGAGATTCCTACCTTGAAAGGGCATGTAAGGTGCACCGCACAGCAGCTCACTGGATAGCGGGGTGCCAAGCCGTATCTGGGGAAGAAGTGCTGCAGCTATTCCTGTTGGAACATTGCTTCAACAAGTTACCCGCAGGAGTTCGAGAGTGGGTTCGGGACCGTAAACCCTCCACCCTGCATGAAGCGGCTCGCTTGGCAGATGAGTATACGGATGCCCGCAAACTGGACACTGCTACCACTAAGCCCCCTGCTAGAGTGGAGTACAGACCCCCAGTCACCCCAGCAGCTGCCAGTTACCAACCCCCGGCGCACCGCTATACCACACGGCCTCTGGCCATGAACTACCCTCAGAGAGCCCGGTTCAATTCGCGGGGCTACTCACAACCTATTCGGTGCTTTGGATGTAAGCAACTAGGGCACAAAAGACCAGAGTGTCCCCTAAACGCAGCGAACCAAGCGCAGTCCTGGAGAAGACCCGCCGGCGGAATCCCACGTAACCCTCAGCCTGCGGCCCGCTACGTAGAGGCGCAAGAATGCTGGGGCATCCTACATGAAGCAGACCTTGTGCAAGCTGCCCGCCGGAATAACCGGCAACTGGTTAAAGTGAATGGGAAGGAGGTCAGTGGTCTACGGGATACTGGTGCTACCATGACCTTGCTTCGAAAGAACTTGGTGTCTGAGAAACAGCACACTGGAGACACTGTGGCTGTGAGGGTAGCAGGGGGCGCTGTGTTCTGCCTACCTGTTGCCAGGGTACATTTGGATTGGGGAGGGGGCGCTAGACCTGTGAATGTGGGGGTCATGAAGGATTTACCCGCTGATGTTCTCCTTGGAAATAACTTGGCCCCCCTTGGTTCTGCCTACGCTCCTATAGGTCCCGCCGATGTTAACCCTGTGACTACCCGTGCCCAGATCATGCCTACCACCTCCTAGTCCGGTCATCCCCAGGTTGACCCGCAAAAGGGTCAAGCCGGGTCTGCCGGAGTGTTCCACAAGGGGGGAGCTATGTGACGGACCCTTCTGTCAGGACTGAAGGAGTTAACTGTGTTCAGCTTTAAGAAACTAAATTCTAATGACAAGGTTACTAGCCTCAGCTATTGTGTACTGTCATTAAAGTTAGTGATAAACATTCCATTGTTTAATCACATCTAGAGAGCAGACGCCTCAGTGATAAGGAAAGCCAAGAGTGTCTTGTGTTTAAAGTGTTAAGTAATGTAATTCTATTGTATCATGTCAAAGGGCGTTTTCCCCTTTTATCTAATGTACAACAGTCTTTCAACCCCCCCATCTGGGGTCAAACCTGTATAAATACTAGGCATCTAGCCTTTAATAAATGACATTCTGTTTTAAACCTGATGTGAAGCCTGGTCTCATGTTTGAGGGGAAAAACTGGCTGGGTTGTGAGTTGCTGATTCCCTATGCAGGACATTGTTCATCTGGTATTAACCCTTGGTATCTTGTTGGTACCGTAACAATGTATTCAAATTGTTTCATTGTAATAGAGGTTATGTTTACAATCTTGTTATTAGTTTGTGGACGTTTAATACTTCATCTTCATTGATAATTTACAGTATTCTCAGAACCAGATAGATTTACAATGTCAAATACCAACACAATTGTGGAATGCTAGAAACCTAGCAATATAAATGACCAAATTCAGTATTAGAAACAAATATCAAAGTAGAAATGTGTGCAGTTTCTGAGTTCAGATATTAAAGGGTAGATCAATAAGTTCAAATATATGCACATTGATCTATATGTGCCTATCAATAACATTTTTGTTACTTAGAGGACATTTTGTGTGAGCTGTTAAGATATTTGTAGAAAATGAAGAAAACTGAATATTGTGCAGTCATTAAGCACTTCATGAAAACAAGTAGGTCACACAAAATTCTTAATCATATGGTTGATACATATGACAAATCCTCTCCATCTTATCTATCTTTTACCACTGTTAAAAAAGTGATGATTGGAGTTAAAGTTGGGAAGAGATTCAAGATGCCTCTCTTTCTCAAATTCATGACACAGTGATGGGTGAGTAAAGACTGTAAGTACACAAAAGAACTGAGTATACAAGGGTGTTATATGGCACAGTACTGTCAGTTTTAGTGAATGTTTTGGACATGAGAAAACTGTCAGTACAATGGGTACCCTGAATGTTGATGGGAGACCAGAAGGGCGGGTAGTTACAGAGAACTTTTGACAAAAAATCAAAGGCATCCTGATAATTTCTATACGGGATTTGTCACTTTGGATATGTTGTAGATGCGTCACTTTGATCTTGAGACAAAAGCACAATCCAAACAGTGGAAGCACAATATCTCCACCTCAAAACATTTCAAGCGATTGCTGGCAAGTTTATGGTGTCCAGGTTTTGGGATCAAAGGGAAATTTTATGTTTCAGAAATCATAACAGGTGAATACAATACCAACTTGATTAGAAAATTGTGCATCACAATTAAAGAGCTTAAAGAGATGTGGCACGTAGATTCAGAAACTGCTGTTCCTCCAAGATAACGTTCCTTTCCACAAGTCCTTTGTTGCCATGGCTACCATTCATGAAGCTGGATTCAAATTTGGTGATCTACAAATTCTGATTATGTTTTGAAAGTTTCTGAGTTACTTTAACAAATTAGGATCAGACTTTGTATATTTCTTTGTATCTTTTACAACTTACATTGCACATTCTATTTCTTCTTTTTAAAATAACACTGAAAAGCTGATAGCTTCAGGTTCCCAGTGAGCTTTATTACTTTGTATTTTCTTTATTGTAAAATAAAACACAGCTTAAGAAAGTGGGAGGGACAGGGGAGTTCCCTGGGCTGAACAGGGAAGTTCCAAGGGTATGTCTGAAGCTCTCACACACTTCTTGTGAAATGTTGGTCTCACTGTTTGTATGCAAGTGAAGTTTGCTTATAAATCACAAAACACTTATGGCCAGATTACGAGTTTTTCGTTATGAGCTGTGCGGTGCTAATGTGCAGTGTTTTCTCACTGCTCACTTACCTGCAGCTCTGGTATGACAGGTTTTTACAAACCCGGCGTTAAAAGGCAAGAAGTGAGCGTAGGTCAAAATTGTGCTCCATACCGCACTCCAATACCAGTGCTGCTTAAGTCAGCGGTGAGCTGGTCGTACGTGCTCGGAGAGCCGGCTAAAAAAAGTCTAACACCTGCCAAAAAGCAGCGTAAATCTCAGTAACGCAGCCCCATTGATTCCTATGGGGAAACTAAAGTTATGTTTACACCTACCACCCTAACATGAACCCCGAGTGTAAACACCCCTAATCTAACACTTATTAACCCCTAATCTGCTGCCCCTGACATCGCCGACACCTACATTATACTTATTAGCCCCTAATCTGCCACTCTGGACATCTCCGCCAATTTATTAACACTTATTAACCCCTTAATCTGCCGCCCCCAACGTCGTAGCCACTATTCTAAATTTATTAACCCCTAAACCTAAGTCTGACCCTAACCCTAACACCCCCTAACTTAAATATAATTTAAATAAATCTAAATAAAAATTACTATTATTACCTAAATTATTCCTATTTAAAACTAAATACTTACCTATAAAATAAATCCTAAAATAGCTACAATATAACTAATAGTTACATTGTAGCTAGCTTAGGGTTTATTTTTATTTTACAGGCAAGTTTGTATTTATTTTAACTAGGTAAAATAGTTATTAAATAGTTATTAACTATTTAATAACTACCTAGCTAAAATAAATACAATTTTACCTGTAAAATAAAACCTAACCTAAGTTAAACTAACACCTAACACTACACTACAATTAAATCAATTACCTAAATGAAATACAATTAATAAATTAAATTCAATTAGCTAAATCACAAAAAAACACTAAATTACAGAAAATAAAAAACAAATTACAAGATATTTAAACTACTTACACCTAATCTAATAGCCCTATCAAAATAAAAAAAGACCCCCAAAATAAATAAAAATAGCCTAAACTAAACTATCAATAGCCCTTAAAAGGGCCTTTTGCGGGGCATTGCCCCAAAGAAATCAGCTCTTTTACCTGTAAAAAAAATACAAACAAACCCCCCAAACAGTTAAACCCACCACCCACACAACCAACCCCCCAAATAAAAGCCTAACTAAAGAAACTTAAGCTCCCCATTGCCCGGAAAAGGGCATTTGGATGGGCATTGCCCTTAAAATGGCATTTAGCTCTATTGCAGGCCCAAAGCCTAACCTAAAAAATAAACCCACCCAATACACCCTTAAAAAAATCCTAACACTAACCCCCGAAGATTCACTTACCAGGAGAAGTCTTCATCCAAGCGGAAAGATGTCCTCATAGAAGCTGGCAGAAGTGGTCCTCCAGACTGGCAGAAGTGGTCCTCCAGATGGGCAGAAGTCTTCATCCAGATGGCATCTTCTATCTTCATCCTTCCGTCATGGAGCGGGTCCATCTTAAAGACATCTGATGCGGAGCATCCTCTTCATCCGACGGACTAACGACGAATGAAGGTACCTTTAAATGACGTCATCCAAGATGGCGTCCCTTAGATTCCGATTGGCTGATAGAATTCTATCAGCCAATCGGAATTAAGGTAGAAAAAACCTATTGGCTGATTGGATCAGCCAATAGGATTGAGCTCGCTTTCCATTGGCTGATTGGAACAGCCAATAGAATTCGAGCTTAATCCTATTGGCTGATCCAATCAGCCAATAGGATTGAAGTTCAATAATTGTAGGTTTTATTTAGATTTATTTTAATTATATTTAAGTTAGGGGTGTTAGGGTTAGGGTTAGACTTAGGTTTAGAGGTAGTTAGAGGAAGTTAGAATAGTAGCTGCAACGTTGGGGGCGGCATATTAGGGGTTAATAAGTGTAGGTAGGTTGCAGCGACATTGGGGGCGGGAGATTAGGGGTTAATAAATATAATGTAGATGGCGGCGATGTCCGGAGCAGCACATTAGGGGTTAATAAGTATAATGTAGGTGGCGGCGATGTTAGGGGTGGCAGATTAGGGGTCAATAAAATTTAACTAGTGTTTTCTTATAGAATTTATTGAGTTCAGCCCTTGTGAAGCCTGCACTATATGTTCTCTTAAAACTAAGACTTTGCTTATCAGGTCTATAGAAAGTAATGAAGCTCATGGGGAACCTGCTTTTCAGTGTTACTTTAAAAAGAAGAAATACAATGTGCAATGTAATTTGTAAAAAGATAAACATAAATATACAAAGTATGATCCTAATTTATTAAAGTTACACATAAACTGTGAAAGCATAATCAGAATGTGTAACATCACAATGCTAAATTCACTGCTGTACACAAAATAAAATACAAAATATAAATTGCAAAGTTTAAATGCAATAAAACTTAATCTGAAGTGTAAAGTCATATAAAAGTGATTGATAGTACAGTTTTATAATGGCGATGTAATGTTGAAATAAATATAGATTTTTTTCTCTATGGAACAAATCTCCTCTATTTCCGAATCGGCACCATAACTAAAATCCTGAAAAATTCTGAAAATGAATAAATCAGTTTCTGAATTTCCGGATCCATTTTTTATTCATATTCGGAATTTTTCATTGTTCTTATTTAAACCGCAGTTCCCAGACATCACTGACACTAACTAAATCACTAACTAAACCTATTAACCCCTAAACCGCCGTTCCCAGACATTGCCGACACTAACTAAACCTATTAACCCCTTAACCGCTGTTCCCAAACATCGCCAACACTAACTAAACCTAATAACCACTAAACCGTAGTTCCCCAACATCTCCGACACTAACTGAAACACTAACTAAACCTATTAATCCCTAAACCGCCGGCCTCCACATTGCAACAACCTAAATTAAATTATTAACCCCTAAACCTAACACCCCCAATCTTTAACATAATTAAAATAGACCTAAATTAAAGTTACAATTACTAACTAACTATCTATATAAAAATAAATACAAACTTACCTGTGAAATACAAATAAAACCTAAGCTAGCTACAATATAACTATTTAATAACTACCTAGTTAAAATAAATACAAACTTACCTGTGAAATAAAAATAAAACCTATTCTTAAACTAATAAAACCTAACATTACTAAAAATAAAAAAACTAAGATTACTAAACAATTAAAACAACAATTACAAAAAATAATTAACACTAATATTACAAAAAGTAAAAAAACTACCATTCCAAAAAATAACAAACAAAATTATCCAAAATAATAAAAATCATTCCTATTCTAATACCCCGTTTTAAAAGAAAGAAAAAAAACCACCCCAAAATAAAAAAACCCTAATCTGTAATTGGCTGATTTAAACAGCCAATAGGATTTAAGCAGCTCTCATTCATATTGGCTGATTTGAATCAGCCAATGGGAATGAAAGCTGCTTAAATCCTATTGGCTGTTCAAATCAGCCAAAAGGATTTTAGCAGCTCTAATTTGTATTAGCTGATTTTAATTTTTCAGCCAATAGGAATGCAACGGTACCCCAATATAAAAGGGGTACCTTGCATTGAATCCTCAGTGTGCGGCGGACGATCACATGAAGAGGACCTCCACGTCAGACCGATAGACCTCCGCCTGGACCTCCGCCTAGACCTCCGCCTCCACGCATTGCCCGCTCCACCTCCGCAGGGATGATGAAGATGCTGCTGGGATGAAGATCTTTTGCCAGACTTGAGTACCAATTTTGGGGTTAGTGTTAGGTTTTTTTGGGGGTGTTTTTTTTTTAGATTAAGACTTTTTTTATTTTAATGGGCCGAAAAAGAGCTGAATGCCCTTTAAAGGGCAGTAAAAGCGCTGAATGCCCTTTTAAAGGCAATGCCCATACAAATGCCCTTTTCAGGCCAATGGATGGGTAAATTTGTTTTTTTTTAGTTAGGTTTTTCATTTTGTGGGTTTAGGGGGTGGGGGTTTGTAATGTTAGGGGGTGTTTATTGTAATTTTGCCCTTTTAAGGGCTATTGGTATCTTATTATAGATTAGAGATTTTTTATTTTGGGGTGGGGTTTTTTTTTTTTTTTAAACAGGCTATTGGAATAGGAATAATTTTTATTATTTTGTTTGTTATTTTTTGTAATGAGATTTTTTTATTTTTGGGGTGTTTTTTTTAAGATTAGGCTTTTTTTTTAATGGGCCTTTTAAGGGCAATGCCCATACAAATGCCCTTTTCGGGGCAATAGGTAGATACGGTTTATTTTAATTTTGTGGGTTTGGGGGGGTGGGGGCTTGTAATATAAGAGCTGTTAACGTTAAGCCAATGCCCTACAAAAGGCCCTTTTAAGGGCCCTTGGTAGTTTATTATAGATTAGGGTTTTTTTACTTTGGGGTGTTTTTTTTATTTAAAATGGGGTATTAGCATAAAAAAAAAACAATTTTTGTAATGATAGTGTTTTTTTATTTTTTGTTATTTTAGTATTTATTATTTTTTGTAATTGTATTTTTTATTTTTTAGTAATCTTAGTTTTTTTATTTTAAGTAATGTTAGGTTTTTTATTTTTAGTAATGTTAGGTTTTATAAGTGTAAACTTAGGTTTTATTTTAATTTCACAGGTAAGTTTGTATTTATTTTAATTAGGTAGTTAGTAAATAGTTATATTGTAGCTAGCTTAGGTTTTATTTTAATTTCACAGGTAAATTTGTATTTATTTTTAAATAGGTAGTTAGTTAATAATTGTAAATTTAATTTAGGTTTATTTTAATTATGTTAAAGTTAGGGGGTGTTAGGTTTAGGGGTTAATATAGTTTAATTTAGGTTGTTGCGATGTTGTTGCGATTTGGGTGTACAGCGGTTTTGGGATTAATAGGTTTTGTTAGTGTCGGCGATGTCGGGGAACTGCGGTTTAGGGGTTAATAGGTTTAGTTAGTGTCGGCGATGTCGGGGAATGGCAGTTTGGGGGTTTATAGGTTTATTTACTGTCAGCGATGTGACAGTAAATAAAATAGTGACAGAAAATAGGTTTCGTTAGTGTCTGCGATGTCGGGGAACTGCGGTTTAGGGGTTAATAGGTTTAGTTAGTGTCGGCAATGTCGGGGAACTGCGCGGTTTAGGGGTCAATAGGTTTAGTTAGTGTCGGCGATGTCAAGGAACTGCGGTTTAGGGGTTAATAGTTTTACTTAGTGTTGGCAATGTTTGGGAACGGCGGTTTAGGGGTTAATAGGTTTATTTAGTGTTTTAGTTAGTGTCGGCGATGTCGGGGAACTGCAGTTTAGGGGTAAATAGGTTTAGTTAGTGTCGTAGATGTCGGGAACTGTGGTTTAGGCGTTAATAGGTTTAGTTAGTGTCGGCGATGTCGGGGAATGGCAGTTTGGGGGTTTATAGGTTTATTTACTGTCAGCGATGTGGGGGGCGCGGTTTAGGGGTTAATAGGTTTACGCAGTGTCGGTGATGTGGGTGGCGTCGGCGGTGGTTTTAGATAGTTTCGGCAATCGCCAGCATATTAGTTATGTTAAGTTAAATCATTTTTTGGATCCTTTCGTTTTTTTCAGAATTGAATACTGCATATGAATACAGAATGGATCCGAAAAAACGATTTAACATAACTTATTTGCAAAACAATTTTTTTTTTTTTTTAAACTTAACTTATTTGTGGAAACTAAATTATTTATTTAACTAATGAAAATCAAACTAAACTACATTTTTAGCGTTGCACATGTCTAATTGGATTCTATTGCAATCTGATGAAAGAGCTCTTCAAACAACTTTTGTGCTTTTCAAATACTTTTTTATAGCTATGCTTTGTAAAAACTCATAAGATTCTATCAACTTATTTAAAAATGAACCGCCACATGAGTTCACATGTATTTTGCTACAAAATGAACATTTGTGGGTCATAGTTCTTAGTATGCATACATATATTCAGTACATATACATATGTAGCACATATATATCCCTTTAATGAAATGCCTTTAAAAGGTTGTTTTTCAGTTGTTTGCGCTACTGCCTTGTAACACAGCATCTAATCTTGCAGTAAGGAGGGGAGCACACTCCATTGTACAGTGTGAGAAACTATCTGTGAGAAACTATACACCGTATTTCATTTTGTTGTGAGAATATTGTACTTTTTGTTTTGAAAAACTGTTAACAAATGCTATGCAATAAGACATAGGTTTAGACACACCTGCTACAAATGGTTTAATTAGTAGAATTGCATGGGGGCAGAATAGATTGCAGAAGAGACCTTATTGGTTCAGATTAGATTGAAGCGGATGAGATTGCTGACTAGATGACATCTGAGGGAGAATATACCTATTACATCTGTAATGTTTCTAATGTGCTGGACACAACTTTGTTGTTTCATGTTTCTAAGCTAAACAACGCATTATAGTTTAATAACAGTCTTGCTTGGTAAGCTGACTACTGATGAACCCATTAACAACCAGCGTCGTACAGGCTACGACGCTGGTCATTTAGCCTTTAAGAACTGATGTCCTGATGTCCTGTTCTTCTGTGGCGAACTCGATGACAGCAGAGAGATCTCACTATTTCTGCATGCACCACGAGTGGGGCAGGGAAGGAATAGATATGCAGAAGATTACTGATAAAGAGAGAGATACTCTCTGCATCGGGTTGCAGTGATGCCGACCGTTGGTGGTGTAGGAGGGTCAAGAGGGGGGTGGGTGGTCCATCGCTGGAGGGAGGCTGGAGAGGGAGGGAATGGTAGGGTCCACTACACTGCAAGAAATTATTTAATGGTGGGAGGGAAAAAATATGTTATAAGAGGGGAGAGGGGGGCCCCACTAAACAGTCTTTTGGAGGGGAGAGTGGGGAAGGTGATGGGGGGGGCCACTACACTACATAGTTTATTTTAAGAAATTTAAAAAATGAAGTAAAAATATATAAAAACTGTGTACTGGTACAGATGCCAGTACCTAAGATGGAGGACACTAGTTAGTGGAGGGGAAGGTTAGAGAGCTGTTTGGGAGGCATCATGGAGGTGGGAGGGTAAGGGGGGATCCTACATTGCGGAAAATTACATTCATTTAAAAAAAAATGCCCTAAAACTTCATATTGACAGACTTTTTGCCAGTACCTAAGATGGTGGTGACCAGTGGGGGGATAGGGAGGGAAGAGATGTTTGGGAGGGATCAGGTAGGAATCGGGGGTAGGAAGTGTCAGCTGGGAGGGTAATCTCTACAATACAGCTAAACTTAACTTTACAAGCTACCTGATTAACCCCTTCACTGCCTGGAATTTCAGAAGTGTGGTTCATAGCGGCAATTAGCGGCCTTCTAATTACCAAAAAGCAATTGCAAAACCATGCATGTCTGCTATTTCTGAACAAATGGGATCCCAGAGAAGCTTTTACAACTATTTGTATTGTGACCGTGTATGTAAATAATTTCAGTGAGAACCCCAAAGTTTGTGAACAAGTTAACAATTTTTTTTAATATGATCGCATTATGCAGCAAAACGGTGGCATATATACAGTAGCAAAACGGTGGTGAAATATACCAAAACGGGCCTAATTTAATACCTTGGGTTGTCTTCTAAAAATATATATAGTTTTGATAGGTAAAAAAACAAAACAATTTCTGTTTAAATGGAGTAATAACAAAAATGTTAAAATTGCTCTGGTCTTGTGGGCAACATTTTCTTTTAAATTCCCAGTCCTTAAGGGGTTAACATGATTGTAATACATTTATAACAAACATTGCAATTATTATACTGCAGTTTTGTGTCAGCCTCTATTTTTATCAGTTCTGCTGAGATGGTTAGCGAGACAATACACTAATAATAATTATAATAATTAATCACAGGATATTTTAGAGAAAAATGTTTCATCTGTATTTAAAATACAGGCAAAATCACTGTTTTTTTCTACAATTATATGTAATGTATGTGATCTGCTGAAGATCCATTGCAATAAGAATGAGGTATTTATTTTTAAAGTTTGCCGCTATCTTGGTTTTATTTTCCCCGTTGCTTACAATAGACTGTGCCAACAAGTAAATGGAGAACTTTAATAGCATATTAGGTGCGGATTTATCGGATATTTATAGCATATTAGGTGCGGATTTATCTGATATTTATAGCATATTAGGTGCGGATTTATCGGATATTTATAGCATATTAGGTGCGGATTTATCTGATATTTATAGCATATTAGGTGCGGATTTATCGGATATTTATAGCATATTAGGTGCGGATTTATCTGATATTTATAGCATATTAGGTGCGGATTTATCGGATATTTATAGCATATTAGGTGCGGATTTATCAGATATTTATAGCATATTAGGTGCGGATTTATCTGATATTTATAGCATATTAGGTGCGGATTTATCGGATATTTATAGCATATTAGGTGCGGATTTATCTGATATTTATAGCATATTAGGTGCGGATTTATCGGATATTTATAGCATATTAGGTGCGGATTTATCGGATATTTATAGCATATTAGGTGCGGATTTATCGGATATTTATAGCATATTAGGTGCGGATTTATCGGATATTTATAGCATATTAGGTGCGGATTTATCGGATATTTATAGCATATTAGGTGCGGATTTATCGGATATTTATAGCATATTAGGTGCGGATTTATCGGATATTTATAGCATATTAGGTGCGGATTTATCGGATATTTATAGCATATTAGGTGCGGATTTATCGGATATTTATAGCATATTAGGTGCGGATTTATCTGACTCACTGAGACACTTCAGTTTGTTTTATTGTATAGAAATTTCAGACAATACAGCTGCATGAGGTGTGAGGCCTGTAATGTTCTCTGCATCAATGCACCTGGGGAAGTGAGTTAAATATGACAATGTATGGCAATGATTTCTGTCATTACATGTGATTTATAACAGATGGTGCCCAAATTAAATTGCTCTTCCGTCCTCTCTGGTCTCCCTAGCTGCCATCCATCTAATTTACAATCCAAAATGAATGCCTCTTCCAGACTGATCTTCCTTACACGTCGCTCCTCATCTGCTGCACCTCTCCAATCCCTTCACTGTCTTCCTCTAACCTCCAGAATTAAACACAAAATACTGACTCTGACATTCAAGGCCTCAAATACACTGCTCCCTCATATATCTCAGACCTCATCTACAGATACTCTCCCTCCCGTCCCTTTCGCTCTGCTTTTCTCTCCAATCTCTTGTTACCTCTTCACATTCCCGTCTACAGGACTTCTCTAGACTGATCCCTATCTTGTGGAACACTCTGCCTCGCTTATCAAGACTGCCCTAGTTTTTAACGTTTCAAGCGGCCCCTAAAGACTCTACTGTACAGGGATGCACAACATATAAGTTAACCTTTTCCTGAAATAACAAGAGAAAAACTGGTGGAAATTCCAATAAGTAACCCTAGTGGACAAAAGAAAAAACGCTCACCAGGGCGGTGTTGGATGCAAGGAAATATAATACAAAAAAATATGAGAAAACGAAAAGAAGCATCCCCTAAGCACTCAGAGGTAGAAAAAAAACAAATGACAAAATTACAAAGTCCCCAAAATATAACATTTAAAGGGACATTCCAGACAATTTTGTAATCCACATGGATGCATTTCAATTTTGAATAGAAGCATTTTGTAATATACATGTTTTAGCAAAAATGCTTCTAATAAAAGCTATAGCTGTTTCAAAAGTGTATTTAAGTATGCACCGTGCACCAGCATTTTAAACACAACACTTGCTCAGAGAGCCTAAGGTGCTTATATCATCTAGTAATGACTCAATGGGGTCCATTTATCAAGCTCCGAACGGAGCTTGTGGACCCGTGTTTCTGGCGAGTCTTCAGACTCGCTAGAAAGACCGCTGCTCCATAACCCTGTCTGCCTGGTCTGATGAGGCGGACAGGAATCGCCGGAAATCAACCCGATAGAGTACGATCGGGTTGATTGACACCTCCCTGCTGGCGGTCTATTGGCTGCGAGTCTGCAGGGGGCAGCGATGCACCAGCAGCTCTTGTGAGCTGCTGGTGCAATGCTGAATACGGAGAGCGTATTTCTCTCCGCATTCAGTGAGGTATTGCGGACCTGATCCGCACTGTCGGATCAGGTCCGCAAGACCTTTGAGAAATAGGCCCCAATTTGTCATGTGCTGACATGAAACAAGCCCTACTGATCCTCTGAGCAGCTGCAGTATTTAAAATGCTGGTGCACTGAGAATATCTAGCTATGCTTCACATGCACATGGAGAGAAAAATATTAACACTAAAACAATGATAACTTTTACTAGAAGCATTTTTGCCAATATATGTATTTTGCAAATATTTTTCTATTTAAAGATGTAATTCATCTATTTGCATTTACATTTTGACTGGAATGTCCCCATATTTACACTAAGGAAACGTAAAACATAACCTTTATTAGTGAAAACTAAAAAAGCATTTAAAATGGGGAAAAAAAAATATAAATGAAAATACTGTTGTCCAGGTCCCATCAAAAAAAGAAAAATATCAATATATAATAGCTATCATGAGAAAAAGCACAAAAGGCGTAACAGTGTGTGGCACGAAACACAAAAAAGTCGCTTACGTAAATCTGTCTGTGACTATTAAATATGGGTGCCAGAAAGAACTGGCAATCTGCTAAAACATTCGTGCAATTATTTAAAAAGGACTAAGTGTTCCCGTGCGACTATCCCTGAAAACAAAACAAGTTAACACAATCAAGAACAATCAATAAACTGGCCCAAGGGGCACTGGAATCCACAGGGGAGCCTGACACACGTGTATCATACAGCTTTATCATAGGCCAATGAACCTGTTCTTACCTCAGTTCCTCTCCTCCTTTGTCATCCCCTTTAACCCGTTAGCATGTGAGCCTACGAGCGCAGCTGTTCATGAGGGCTGATTTACAACAGTGCAACTCTTGTTGCCTATACATGCTACCTTTGCATACTATTCCTATGTTTATCTCACTATGGCGCTCTTCAAATAACTAATAATAATTTTCTTTTGTATTTGCCTTGAAAAGTGATTTATGCAATAAGTTCCCTCACCCTTATATCCAGAAACAAGAGTAGTCAATACAATACATGAAGCTAGCTGCTGATTGGTGGCTGCAGATATATGACTCTTGTCATTGTTAATTTACTTCTAATACCAAATTTGTTTCATTCTCTTGGTATCCTTTGTTGAAGGAGCAGCAATATACTACTGGGAGCTAGCTGAGCACGTCTTGAGCCATAAACACAGCTAGCTCATTGCCTACTTAGGTATATTTTTTAACAAGCATGCCAAGAGAGTGAAGCAAATAATATAAGTATATTGGGAAGCTGTTTACAAATGTACGCTCTATCTGAATTATGAAAGAAAAAAAACAGGGTTTATTTAGATTTTGCCCACAATTTACAACTCTGTTACCTTTTCAGTGTATAATTTTACTAACATACATAAATTGTGCCGGGCTGACCATAGAAAGGTTTAACAACATAGCAGATTTTGTACAATTCAAGGCGCAATATTATTCATAGCTTTTATGAAGCACACTTGAATGTTTATTATCCACTATTTCTCCTACGTAAAAAAAAAAAAAACAAGTTGAAAGTTTCGATCTGTTCATCATAAGCTCTGGGAGCTTTGGAGAATTTTTTTTATCTTTGATATTTTGATACTGATGCTGAAATGTTCTATTCATAGAATCATTAGAGGATAGATAGTACAAGATAGAAAAGCCTGGAAACAAAATGAGTTTTCTCTAGAAACCAGAACTCAGCATAACACAAAAAAAACGTATAGCCAAGTTACATACTTTTATTCGTGTTTCAGGGAACGCTTGCCAAGTACTGTATATATTATATTTTCCTACACAATCTTTTGCTTCCAGTGTGATTAATTAATAAGGGTTGTTTACAGTACGGTTTATCTGACCTATTAAAGGGACAGTCTAGTCAAAATTAAATTTTCATGATTCAGATAGGGCATGTAATTTTAAACAATTTTCCAATTTACTTTTATCATCAAATTTGATTTGTTCTCTTGGTATTCTTTGTTGAAAGCTAAACCTAGGTAGGCTCATATGCTAATTTTTAAGTCCTTGAAGGCCGACCTTTATCTCAAAGCATTTGACAGTTTTTTTCACAGCCAGAGGGCATTAGTTCATGTGTGTCATATATATAACATTGTGGTCACACCCATGGAGTTACTTATAAGAGGGAATTATTGGCGAAAATGCAAGTCCTTCAAAATAACTGAATTAAGTCGGCAGTCTGCTGAGGCTTAGATACAAGGTAATCACTGAGGTAAAAAGTGTATTAATATAACCGTATCGGTTATACAAAAACTCGGGAAAGGGTAATAAATGAATTATCAATATTTTTAAACAATAGCAATTTTGGAGTAGACTGTCCCTTTAACAGCAACTGATAAAATGTTTTGTAGATGATCCATTTATATAGCCCATCTGGGGGGTGTTTTTATAAAAATGTATAGTTTTTCTTATTTTTTAATAACATTGTGCTGATTTTCAGACTCCTAACCAAGCCCCACAGTGTCAGATGCATACTGATGTCTACAGACTCCTGCTAGCTCCTGTTTATGTTATTTGTCTTTTTATATGCCGCAAAGGGGGGTATCCCAGCCTAACCTCATCAACCGTTCTAAACTGAGAGCTACTAAGTAAGTTCTTAAAAGGTTTTATACTGAATTTTTAGATCAGTATCTGTGCATATTCTTCTTTATAGTAGTGTCTATTATATGCAGTTATATTAAAATTGGTTTATGCTGTCCCTTTAACTTTTCCATCCTGTTTTTAATTAAAGAAAAAGTTTACCTCTCTAAAAAAGCCCCAACTGTCATGCCGGTTACATGTTACCCCAGGTTAGCAGTCATATAAACTGCTGCATAATAAACAAGACCCATGTGTAAACACGAGCGGCAAAGCATTGCAGCTTATTCCATCTTTCAACATTATTATGCGCGTTAATACATTTAAAGAAGCTGAACTCCATGAGCTCCATTTCTAGTAGTTGATTGATGACATAATATATGCATACATCCCAACTGTCCCGATTTTCGCGGGACAGTCCTGATTCTAGGGGTCTGTCCCGCTTTCCCGGGTTGCTAGCCATCTGTCCCGCATTGCCCCATGGCTTTTCTCTCCCAGGGTTATATACCTGTTAGATTCCTTGTGGAAAAGGAATGATGTGTGGGTTAAGTAGGAGTAGGAAGGCTGTATACCCTCTGACCTCAGGTAATGGTGACCTCTAACCCCTGGTAGTGATAACCTCTAACCCCTGGTGATAATACTAGCATGCCTTTAGTTTTATACGATGAGCAGTGCTAACACCAGGGTAACGATCAGTGGCAGCCTCAGACTGACAGCTAATGTGCTTGCCAACCCCAGGACCTCATACAATGAGTTACAGATACCCATATATGATGTAGTGTGTGTCTATTTGTATCTATAAGTGTGTATGTGTGTGTATCTGCATGTATAAGTGTAAGCTGTGTAGTGTGTGTGTCTATCTGTATCTATAAGTGTGTATGTGTGTATCTGCATGTATAAGTGTAAGCTGTGTAGTATGTGTGTGTGTATCTGTATGTAAAAGTGTGTGTGTATGTGTATCTGCATGTATAAGTGTATGCTATGTAGTGTGTGTGTATCTGTATGTATAAGTGTGTGTGTGTGTGTATGTGTATCTGCATGTATAAGTGTATGCTATGTAGTGTGTGTGTATCTGCATGTATAAGTGTAGGCTATGTAGTGTGTGTGTGTATCTGCATGTATAAGTGTATGCTATGTAGTGTGTGTGTCTGCATGTATAAATGTAAGCTATGAAGTGTGTGTGTATATCTGCATGTATAAGTGTATGCTATGTAGTGTGTATCTGCATGTATAAGTGTATGCTATGTAGTGTGTGTGTCTGCATGTATAAATGTAAGCTATGAAGTGTGTGTATCTGCATGTATAAGTGTAAGCTATGTAGTGTGTATCTACATGTATAAGTGTATGCTATATAGTGTGTGCGTATCTGCATGTATAAGTGTATGCTATGTAGTGTGTGTGTGTGTATCTGTATGTATAAGTGTATGCTATGTAGTGTGTATGTATCTGCCTGTATAAGTGTATGATATGTAGTGTGTGTCTGCATGTGTAAGTGTATGCAATGTAGTGTGTGTCTGCATGTGTAAGTGTATGCAATGTAGTGTGTGTGTATCTGCATGTGTAAGTATATGCTATGGTATGTAGTGTGTGTGTGTAACTGTATGTATAAGTGTATGCTATGTAGTGTGTGTGTGTGTATCTGCATGTATAAGTGTAAGCTATGTAGTGTGTGTGTGTATCTGCATGTATAAGTGTATGCTGTGTAGTGTGTGTGTATCTGTATGTATAAGTGTGTGTGTGTATCTGCATGTATAAGTGTATACTATGTAGTGTGTGTGTATCTGTATGTATAAGTGTAAGTATGTATAAGTGTAAGCTATTAGTGTGTGTGTGTATATCTGCCTGTATAAGTGTATGCTATGTAGTGTGTGTGTGTGTATCTGCATGTATAAGTGTATACTATGTAGTGTGTGTGTATCTGTATGTATAAGTGTAAGCTATGTAGTGTGTGTGTGTGTATATCTGCCTGTATAAGTGTATGCTATGTAGTGTGTGTGTATCTGCATGTGTAAGTGTATACTATGTAGTGTGTGTGTATCTGTATGTATAAGTGTATGCTATGTAGTGTGTGTGTATGTGCATGTGTAAGTGTATGCTATGTAGTGTGTGTGTATGTGCATGTGTAAGTGTATGCTATGTAGTGTGTTACTGTGCATTTTTGCTAACTTTAAAGGCCAGAATCTAGAATTTTAATGGGGAATGCAGAGAGCAGTTTTAAAGAATCTATTATTAAATGTCCAATTAAGATAAAAATATTTAGCACTGTCTCTGCAAAGGTTAATTAAATACAGAGCTCACATAGCTATACCAGTGGTTTGAGCTTGTGTTTGATTTGCTGCCCAAGAGTATTAAAAGATATGACTTTATTTAAAATTTTATTTATATTTCTTTGGTCTTATGATTTTTTTAAGCCCCGCCTCTGCTCCTGCCCACCACATTTCAATTTTTTGCCGCGGGGGGTCCCTCTTTTGAATGTTTAAATGTTGGGAGGTAATATGGAATGATGTATGACAAATAATGACTTCACACATGATATTATAGAAGTGCCATCAATAATATAAATGATTAAAAACATATGACATCGCCAGTGATGTCACTGATAAAATCCCACAAAAGAGAAAATTAAAATACTAAAGCAAGCATTGTGTCCTAATAGCAGAAAACAACCACAAAACTAGTATCAGCATGGCCTATAGTAAAACTACTTCCTTACTCTGCATTACTCCATCACGTACCAACACTGATATAAGGTATTACTTTATTGAAATCACATTTTGTCCCCAGTATTAACCAGCATGCTGTTCTTCTCAGTAAATTGCTTGCCGTTTCACATCCCACTCCAGCATTGTACCAAACCCAACTATGCGGAGATGAGCACTGCAAAGAAAAAACTACCATACCAGCTTTACCCTTCCTCATCTAGTAATTGCACTAAATCAATTTATATACAAGTATAAAAAAAAAATAAGTAGCAATATAGGTTATCAGGTAAAACAGACGCTGCATCAAATTGCATCTAATTAGTACTTTGAATCCTAACCCTGCACCTACAATGCCTTAACTAATCATTTGGTTTGGTGTAATGCAGTCATTTGGTATTTCACATGCAAAAAGTGACAATATTATTTATGCTTTATGTCATAGCATGTGACCTATTTATTTTTATTAACAAAATTAAGGAGAGCATAATTCAAGTTTTCTGAACTTAGTGGGTGTGCATGGGTGGTTAATGTGTGTGTTTGGTTGGTTTGTGGGCGTATCTGAGTGGTCCGTGGGTGGGTCTAACGGATATTCTGTAAATAGAGACATATGGCTATCTCATAGGGACAGCTGGATAGGGCTCAGAGTTAGGGACTGTCCCTCTCAAATAGGGACAATTGGGAAGTAACCCGCAGTTAAAGGGACAAAAAAATATTGGCTAATTAAATAAAAAGTTTGATGTAGACAAACCACTAGATTACGAGTTGTGCGTTAAGGTAAAAAAGCAGGGTTAAGAGGTCCTAACACTGCTTTTTTACGCCCGCTGGTTATACGAGTTTTGAAGGTTTAGGGCCACAGCACACTTCTTTGGCCTTACTGCAAAATGACTTACGTAAACTTTGTAAAGTCTTTTTTCTATGGGACTTCCATAGCGCCGGTATTACAAGTCTGTCCTGGGAGGCCAAAAAGTGAGCGGTACATCCTACCCCGTCAAGAGTCCTAATGCATTTAAAAGTCAGTAGTTAAGAGTTTTATGGTACAGCGCTGTAACATAAAACTCAGAACTAAAGTGCTAAAAAGTACACTAACACCCATAAACTACCTATTAACCCCTAAACTGAGGCCCTCCCGCATCAGCCAATAGGATTTTTTCTACCTTAATTCCGATTGGCTGATAGAATTCTAATTTAATTATAGTGTAGTGTTAGGTGTTATTGTAACTTAGGTAGGTTTTATTTTACAGGTACTTTTGTATTTATTTTAGCTAGGTAGTTATTAAATAGTTAATAACTATTTAGTTAATAACTATTCTACCTAGTTAAAATAAATACAAACTTGCCTGTAAAATAAAAATAAACCCTAAGCTATATACAATGTAACTATTAGTTATATTGTAGCTAGATTAGGGTTTATTTTATAGGTAAGTATTTAGTTTTAAATAGGAATTATTTAGTTAATTATAGTAATTTTATTTAGATTTGTTTAAATTATATTTAAGTTAGGGGGTGTTAGGGTTAGGGTTAGACTTAGGTTTAGGGGTTAATACATTTAGTATAGTAGCTGCGAAGTTGGGGGCGGCAGATTAGGGGTTAATAAGTGTAGGTAGGTTTTGGCGACATTGGGGATGGCAGATTAGAGGTTAATAAATATAATGTACGTGTCGGTGATGTCAGGGGCGGCAGATTAGGGGTTAATAAGTGTAGGATTAGGGGTGTTTAGACTTGGGGTTCATGTTAGGGTGTTAGGTGTAAACATAAAATGTGTTTCCCCATAGGAATTAATGGGGCTGCGTTACTGAGATTTACGCTGCTTTTTTGCAGGTGTTAGACTTTTTCTCAGTCGGCTCTCCCCATTGATGTCTCTATGGGGAAATCGTGCACGAGCACGTTCGACCAGCTCACTGCTCACTTAAGCAGCGCTGGTATTGAAGTGCGGTATGGTGCTCAATTTTGCTCTATGCTCACTTCTTGCCTTTTAACGCCAGGTTTGTAAAAACCTGTAATACCAGCGCTGTAGGTAAGCGAGCGGTGAGAAAAAACTGCTTGTTAGCACCGCATAGCTCCTAACGCAAAACTCGTAATCTGGCCGATTATCTTTTATATCCCTTTAATATACAGAATTTCCCTTTATTCCTATTTGCATACACAAATGCATTTCCTTGAATTTATAAATTGGTTTTATAACACATTTATGCCTAGGACTATCAATAGATTTTTTTTATGCAGCAATTCTATTCATTATGTCACAAGCAAATCCTGAGAAATCCTCAGACAGAATTGATTGAATTTTAACATTACATTTACTAGACATAGAAAATCATTGACATTTTACAATGAGTTGTCAAGTGGCAGATGGTCTATGTGCAGTGAAACAATAGTGCCAAACCTTATGCTATCAACGCTTCTGGAGCTTTTTTTTTTTTTATCCCAATATCATTTATTGAGGTAGAGAATCCCATCTATTGTAGTACACATTTCTATAACAGGAATGGAAATGTTAGCACCAAACAAAGGCTCATCTAGTCTGCTCATACTCCAATAAAATAGCTTGTTTCAGTCCTCTTAATGTCTTTTACCTGTTTTTTTAAACCCATTGCTTAAACTGTTTTAGACTTTCGGCTATGCATTAACCCTTCAACACACTTATAAGTTTTGCTGGAAAGTTAGTAGGATATTGCGTGAGCATGATATAAATACATAATATATACTGTATAAATAAAAATATATAATAATTTCAATATATTTATATATATATTATTTTTAACTTTATATTAATATATATATATATTTATATATACTGAAGAAGGGGAGTGTGTCCCCGAAACGTCACTTTGTTATATTAAAGTACACTTTGGAAAGACCAGTGAGTGCCGCCTCTTATCTATTATATTCAACCGTTGGCACCCTGGCGTTTGCTGTTGTGGTGAGAGTGCTCTTTTTTGAATTATATATATATACAGTATATATATATATATATATATATATATATATATATATATTTATTTATTTATTTTTTGAGGGATGTTACCAGCATCGCCAGATTTCCCTGGCAATGCAGGGCCACCTGGCCAACTCGTAGTCCCCTGTAAGCTCATAGTCCCTGAAAGCATTGCGTGGATGATGACCAAATGTCATCATGTGCAGTAAAAGGGTTACTGTTAAAGCAATTGTATTAGTAAGAACCATATCATATATATTAACATGAATAATTATTTATATGTGTGATATACTCTATTCTAAAATGTTTCCTTATCATTTTATTTTAGTTTTAACACTTAAGTTCAAGTCCCCAGTTGCACTAACATTTAGATCACTTTTATGTGTTGCACTCAAGCACAACACATAACTCACCACTTGTAATTTGAATGTTGTTTAGCGCAGCCATTTTCCATTGAAAATATAGGGCGCACTTGAAAAGGTTTATGTAGTACCTCAAAAGCGAAGTCAATATAATAATAGAAGTAATCTGGAACTTTTTCTTTTTTTTTAAATTGGACTGTCTGAATCATGGAAGAACAATTATGGATTTCATGCCCCTTAAACACTACATTCAGCCAATAGACTAAAGTCATTATATTTGCTTTAAACAGTACCTCAGTATTCATTTGCCCCATTGTAATTAAATGACTAACCAGAACTTTGTAAAGAAAATAATTATTTTTAGCCACAAAATTGTATGAAGATGATTTTATGCTACAATAATCTTCACTCTTTATAGCATGAAGACGGGGAGAATGGCTTTTATGACGGTCTTTTCCTGCAATTAGCCTTCATATAACAGGCAATTAATATCATAAATGTGTTGAATATGAATTCAAATTATCATACAGTTCTTTCATATTAGCAATCTTAGCCACTTCAATGGTTATAATATCAGTGGGTGTTTAGCTACATAAGTGTTCAAGCTCAACCTTGCTACATCAGGCAAAATATCCAATAGCCATTTGTAAGATAGCTACAAATAGGATTTAAACTTATTTTATAAACTGCAATGATCTGCAAAAATAAAGATAATCTTTAAAACTGACTACTAGAAAGCAATTTCACAACTGTATTTTATTTAGAGCAGAAACACTAGAGACAGGATTAAGTATAAAAAAAAAAAATAAAAAAAATAAATAACAGATAGCCAAAAATTTCACGCAGCACTTTGCATAACATGAAGTAGTTTCACCAGAATTATCACGGGTTATATATTATTAGCTGTATTTTGCCCTGGTTTTCAAATCTGTAATGATTTTGAGTTTTTTAAAAGAGACATTCTAGTGTAAACATAAAGGGCCAGATTATGAGTGGAGCGCAAAATAATGATCACGTGAGCACGATATTTGCATTTCACTCAGTAATACCCGTGCACGCCAATTTTGCACTGGTATTACAAGTTGAGGGCAATGCGAACCCAACCTCGCGTTCCCATTGCAGGGAAGCTTTGCACTCACAAGAGTGAGCTTCCATAGTTTCCAACAGGAGCCTCGTTCTCATGCCGTGAGATACGGCTGAGAACCTTGCACAGCGAAGAGGGTAAGTCGCGCAGCAATGGGCAGAAAAATGTAAATATATATGTATATGAATATATACATATATACTGTATTTATGTGTTTATATGGATATATAGACATATTAACACATAAATATATATGTATATAAGCAGTTTACATATATATTTACAGTGAACACACAGTCTCCATAGACCGGAATGTAAAGGCACTGTTCAGTGGCGTTTTTTTGTAACACCCCAGACCCGCTCACTTTAAGCCCTAAAAAATGCTTCATGCAGTTATTATTTTTTTTAAAAATATTCTACTATTTTATTATTTTTAAAAACAACACTATACTTCCTTTTGGGGGCAATTTGGGGAAATTTTTCAAATTATCCAGAGGTCTGTTTAAGACTCAATCCACGCACAACCTCTACCACGTCAATACTAGTACTACAGATTCAATCCACACATAACCTCAACCACTTAAATAATATTGCTACAGACTCGATCTACATACAATCTCCACCGCATCAATACTATTGTTAAAGATTTAATCCACACATGGCTTCCACCATTTCAACACTACTGCTACAGATTCAATCCACACAAAACTTCCACCACGTCAATACTTTTGCTACAGACTCAATCCACACACAACCTCCACTACTTCAAAACTACTGATTTAGACTTGATATACGCGTAACCTCCACCATCAGTATATCCACCTCTGTAACACTACTGATACAGATTCAATCCACACACAACCTCCACCACGTCAATACTATTGCTACAGACTCAATCCACACACAACCTCCACCACTTCAACACTACTGCTGCAGACTCGATCCACACACAACCTCCACTACTTCAAAACTACTGATTCAGACTTGAAACATGCGTAACCTCCACCAACAGTGTATCCACCACTTCAACACTACTGCTACAGATTTGATCCACACAGAACCTCCACCACTTTAATACAACTACTACAGATTCAATCCACATACAACCTCAACTACTAAAATACTATTACTACAGACTTGATCTACATAAAATCTTAGGAATCAATCCACACACGGCTTTCACCACTTCAACAGTACAGATGCAGATTCAATCCATATACAACCTCCACCACTTTATCACTACTGCTACAGACTCAATCCATATACAACCTCTACCACTTTAACACTACTGCTACAGATTCAGTCCACACACAACATCCACTACTTCAAAACTACTACTTCAGACTTGATACACGCACAACCTCCACCATCAGTGAATCCACCACTTACACACTACTGCTACAGACACAATCCATACAAGTTGCACCATCCATATATCTACCACTTAATCACCACCATTACAGACTTCACCCACAAAAAATCTCCACCTACTGTGTATTTACCAATTAAACACTGCTACTAAAGACTTGATCCTCACAAATCTCCACCATCCATGTATCGATCTCCTCAACACTACTGCTACAGACTCGATCCACACATAAGTTGCACCATCCATGTATGCACCTCCTCAAAGCTACTGCTACAGACTTCATCTTTAGTAAATCACCTCATTACATAACAGATTATATATATATATATATATATACAGTGGGATCTCGGTTAACGAACGACTCGGTAAATGAAATTTCGGTTTACGAATGAAAATTCTGGGGGAAAAATGCCTCGGTTTACGAATTTTTTTCTCAATACGAACGAATTATTTGGTTTTCAATGCATTCCTAAGGGAAACCGTGTTTCGTTTTACAAATTTTTTTCGCAATACGAAACAAGTGTCCCGGTTTTGGAGCCATTTGCAGCAAGTTGCTGAGCCTTTTGGAGCCATTTGCAGCAAGTTGTGGAGCCATTTGGAGCCTTTTGGAGCCTTTTGCAGCAGGTTTTGGAGCCTTTTTTCTCACCTCCGGAACGCATTAATTGGTTTTCAATGCATTCCTATGGGAAACCGTGTTTCGGTTTACGAATTTTTCGCAATACGGAGAATGCATTAAATTCGTAAACCGAGGTCCCACTGTATATATATATATATATATATATATATATATTGCTGCATAACACTCTTAACTCTTATTGAATCTAGGCCAGTGCATCTTTAACATGTTTGAGTAATTTCCTGTTCCAAAGCATAATCTTTTTTTTTTTAATATGTCTATAAAAAAAAAAATATAAAATTACTGTAGATCCAAATAAATTTGGCTTAAATGCATGAAAACAAGAAATGAAAACCATTAATCCTGTATTACTGTAATTACTTTACACATGATTAGGTTGACAGAGATATTTTGCTATATAGAAAATTACGCTCATATTTCCGTTCTAGAGTTATGCAGCGTGACAGTCTGAGTTACATACAAGATAGGTTGAGTCATCCAAATTGTCTGATCTTGTATAATTTGTATTAGGACTTAGTTTCCACTGTAACAATCGTATTAATCTTATGAGCTGTTAATTTGAAAACTATTGTTCTTCCAGATGAAGAAGTTATATTTGACAGACTTTTATCTTTTTTTCTAGCATTGACTAAAACATGAAAAAAAAAAAATTCTAGAAAGGAATGAAGTTATGACAGATGGGTCTTTTGTATTATATGTCATTAACACCTTGCCTGCCTGAGAGTGCAACAATATCTTGCTATGTAAGGATTGGTATTTCTCTTTGTCCATCAAAATGCATTATAACTCATTGCTAAATTTCTAATTTATCTTGAAATTCTTTAATGTTCAGAAAATATTTTTATATAAGTTATTGCCATAAGGATTTAATTTACTGTAATAATATCTTGAAAAACTCTCACAAATCGTCATTTTTTCTCCTTTATTACAAACAAAATACAATATACAAGTATCTATACTCACAAACAATAAAATTAAAGGTAAAGTCAAAATTACATTTTAAAGGTTTAGATAGAAAATGAATTTTAAATAAATGTCCATTTCTATTGTCAAACTTGTTTTGTTCTCTTGGTAACTTTTGTTGAAGAGTAAACCTAGGTAGGCTCATAGGAGCTCAGGAGTGTTCATGTGTCTTTAGCACACTATGGCAATAGCATTTGTAAAAATTTTTGTAAACGTGTATATTTTTGTGGTCCTATGAACCCACGTAGGTTTACTCTTCAACAAAGCATACCAAAAGAACAAAGCAAATTTGATAATAGAAGAAAACTGCAAAGTTGTTTATAGTTACACTCTCTAATGGAACCATGAAAGTTTAATATTTACTTTACTGTCTCTTCACGTTATATTGATTAAGTGTCATTTGTTTACATTCCTTTGGGGGATGTAGAGAAGCTGATAAAAGAAAGAAAAATATCCTTATTCAAGAAACATCAAACTAAAAATTGATTTTTAATGATTCAGATAGAATGTAGAATTCAAAAAAAAATTTTTTTTGATGAACTATTATTATAAAATGTGCCTGTTTGTCTTGGTTTAAACTTAGTTCATTTCTTTGAAGGCATACCTATGTAGGTCCAATATATTATCAGTAGATAATTTCCAAATATCACAGAGCATTGAGGTAGATTGCTGATATATAGCAACATTTCAGCATGGTCCTATTTCCCATTAATTGTAAAATTAAGTTTCTGCAGAGAGACAGTATATGAGATTTAAAGGGATAGTAAGCCCAAAAAACTTCTTTAACTTGTTCAAAACTTCTGTAAATAATAAACCTATTTCTAATTGGTACCTATTTAAAGTTTTCTTTCATTTTCTTGTTATTTTATTTATAAAGTTACTACTGTGCCAAACCCATTTTTTGCTTGTTATATTTATTTATTTATAAAATATTTTACCAGGAAGGATATATTGAGATTTCTCCTACATTGGTGTATCCGGTCCACGGCTTCATCCTTACTTGTGGGATATTCTCAATCCCTACAGGAAGTGGCAAAGAGAGCACACAGCAAAGCTGTCCATATAGCTCCCCTCAGGCTCCGCCCCCCCAGTCATTCTCTTTGCCGCTCTAACTAGTAGCATCTCCACGGGGGTGGTAAAGAGTATTTGGTGTTTAGTTGTAGTTTTTATTCTTCTATCAAGAGCTTGTTATTTTAAAATAGTGCCGGCTTGTACTATTTACTCTGCAGCAGAAAGTGATAAAGATTTCTGCCGAGAGGAATATGATTTTAGCACCAGTAACTAAAATCCATTGCTGTTGAAACCAGAGAACTTCAGTTGGGGGGAACAGTTTGCAGGCTTAACTGCTTCAGGTATGATCAGTCATTTTTCTAACAAGACCTAGTAATGCTAGAAGACTGTCAGCAATCCCCTCTGTGATAGGTAAGCCATTTTTCTTAGACTCTGTATAAAATTATGGCTTATATTAAGGGCTCTATGCTGGTTGACACTTTTGTGGGCATAATCGATTGCTTTTTAGCATGTTTTTCACTATAATTAAGGTGTTTTTTCAGACTTTAAAACACTTTTGGGGTTTAATTTGCGCCTGGCACTTATTTGGACACCTAATCTAGTCATAAAGGCCCCTCCACTCTGGAATGAAGAGGGAGGAGGCCTCATTTTCGCGCCTCAATTGCGCAGTTGTTTTTGCCTAGGCAGTTCATGCAGCTTCACGTGGGGAGTCCAGAGGCATCAGAAAAGACTCCAGAGAGGCTTATTTCCTACTAAAATAATCCCTAAGGAAGGTAAAGGCCACAGTGGAAGCTGTGGCATAGTACTGTAGTGTGTTTAACTGGTTAATTGCTGTTATTAGCTCCGGTTTGGGCATTAAGGGGTTAATTGGTCTGAAAATTTGTGTGCAATCTTTTCAAAGCATTAAGACACTGTGGTGAAAATTTCATTAAAATCGGATGTTTATTTGATGGTTTTTTGATGTTTCAATAATAAGTTGTGCACTTTTATTATTTAAAGACACAGTAACGGTTTTGTCAAAAATAATTTTTATTGCATTGAAGATCTGTTTAAGTCTGTCAAACATGTCTGACCCTTCAGATAACCTATGTTCTGTATGTTCAAAGGCCAAGGTGGTTCCCCCATTAAATTTATGTGTGAAGTGTGCCATAGCGTCCAAACAGCTTAAGGACCGTACAATCACACTTAAAGATATAGCCCAAGATGATTCTTTAGCTGAAGGTAGTGAGGATAGCTCACTATCCTTTCGTTCTGTGTCAACACCAGCTATGCCCGCGCAAGCGATGCCCAGTACATCTAGCGCACCAATTGCTATTACTATGCAACAGCACCAGTAATGGATAATTCTCTCGCAGCATTTTTATCCAAACTGCCAGCTTTCCTAGGAAGCGTGATTGCTCAGTTTTAAATACAGAAAATGAGCAAGCAGACGCAGAGGATAATTTATCTGTAGTGCCCTCACATCAATCTGATTTGGCAGTGAGGGAGGGCCTGTCTGAGGGAGAAATTTCTGACACAGGAAAAGTTTCTCAGCAGGCAGAGCCTGATTCCATAGCATTTAAATTTAAGCTAGAACACCTCCCTCCGCGCCCTACTTAAGGAGGTCCTAGCTACGCTTGATGATTGTGAGCTTTTGGTGGTTCCAGAAAAATTGTGTAAAATGGATAAATTCTTAGAGGTCCCAGTACACACTGATGCGTTTCCGATACCTAAGAGGGTGGCGGATATAGTGAATAAGGAGTGGGAGAAGCCAGGTGTACCTTTTGTTCCCCCTCCTATATTTAAGAAAATGTTCCCCATTGTTGACCCCAGAAGGGACTCGTGGCAGACGGTCCCTAAGGTAGAGGGGGCAGTTTCAACGCTAGCTAAGCGCATGACTATACCAATAGAAGACAGTTGCGCTTTCAAAGATCCTATGGATAAAAAAATTAGAAGGTTTACTTAAGAAAATTTTTGTTCAACAAGTTTTTCTTCTTCAACCAATTTCTTGCATTATTCCTGTAACCACTGCAGCTGCTTTTTGGTTTGAGGAATTAGAAAACTCGCTCCAGAAGGAGACTTCTTATGATGAAGTCATGGATAGAATTCACGCCCTGAAGTTGGCTAATTCTTTCATTACAGATGCCGCTTTTCAGTTAGCTAAATTAGCGGCGAAAAATTCTGGTTTCGCAATAGTGGCGCGTAGAGCGCTTTGGCTAAAATCGTGGTCGGCGGATGTGTCATCAAAAAACAAAATTGCTTAATATTCATTTCAAGTGTAAGACCCTATTCGGGCCAGAGTTGAAAGAAATTATTTCAGATATCACTGGGGGGAAAGGGACATGCCCTTCCACAAGATAGACCTTTCAAAGCTAAAAATAAGTCTAATTTTCGTTCCTTTCGCAATTTCAGGAACGGACCGGCTTCTACCTCTACAGCCACTAGGCAAGAGGGTAACGCATCCCAGCCCAAACCAGCATGGAAACCATTGCAAGGCTGGAACAGGGGTAAACAGGCCAAAAAGCCTGCTGCTGCTACCAAGACAGCATGAAGGGGTAGCCCCCGATCTGGGACCGGATCTAGTAGGGGGCAGACTTTCTCTCTTTGCTCAGGCCTGGGCAAGAGATGTTCCGGACCCCTGGGCACTAGAAATTGTCTCTCAGGGGTATCTTCTAGAATTCAAGGACCTTCCTCCAAGGGGAAGGTTCCACATGTCTCGCTTATCTTTAGATCAGATAAAGAGACAGGCATTCTTACATTGCATAGAAGACCTTTTAAAAATGGGAGTGATACACCCAGTTCCAACAGCAGAACAAGGACTGGGATTTTACTCAAACCTGTTTGTAGCTCCCAAAAAGGAAGGAACTTTCAGCCCAATTCTGGACTTAAAGATCCTAAACAAATTCCTCAGAGTTCCATCATTCAAAATTTAAACCATTCGGACAATTTTACCAATGATCCAGGAGGGTCAATATATGACTACCGTGGACTTAAAGGATGCGTACCTGCATATTCCTATCCACAAAGATCACCATCAGTTTCTGAGGTTCACCTTTCTGGACAAGCATTACCAGTTTGTGGCTCTTCCCTTCGGATTGGCCACTGCTCCCAGAATTTTCACAAAGGTGCTAGGGTCCCTTCTAGTGGTGCTAAGGCCAAGGGGCATTGCAGTAGCGCCTTACCTAGATGACATTTTAATACAGGCGTCGTCCTTTCACAAAGCAAGGGCTCATACGGACATTGTTCTAGCCTTTCTAAGGTCTCACGGGTGGAAGGTGAACATAGAAAAACGTTCTCTGTCCCCGTTCACAAGGGTTCCCTTCCTGGGAACAATAATAGACTCGGTAGAAATGAAAATCTTTCTGACGGAGGTCAGGAAATTAAAACTTTTGAACACTTGTCAAGTTCTTCAATCCATTCCTCAACCTTCCATAGCTCAGTGCATGGAGGTAATAGGACTAATGGTTGCGGCAATGGACGTGGTTCCCTTTGCTAGAATTCATTTAAGACCATTGCAACTGTGCATGCTCAAACAATGGAATGGGGATTATGCAGATTTGCCTCCCCAGATTCAGATGGACCAGAAAACCAGAGACTCACTCCTCTGGTGGTTGTCTCAGGATCACCTGTCTCAGGGAATGAGTTTCCCAAGACTGGAGTGGATCATTGTCACGACCGACGCCAGCCTCTTAGGCTGGGGCGCGGTCTGGGAGTCCCTGGAGACTCAGGGTCTATGGTCTCGGGAAGAATCTCTTCTCCCAATAAACATTTTGGAATTGAGAGCGATATTCAATGCGTTCCAGGCATGGCCTCAACTAGCGGAGGCCAAATTCATCAGATTTCAGTCGGACAACATGACGAATGTAGCTTACATCAATCATCAGGGGGGAACAAAGAGTTCCCTGGCGATGAGGGAGGTATCCAAGATCATCAAATGGGCAAAGGATCACTCCTGCCATCTATCAGCAATTCACATCCCAGGAGTGGACAACTGGGAAGCGGATTATCTGAGTCGTCAGACTTTCCATCCGGGGGAGTGGGAACTCCACCCGGAAGTTTTTGCTCAGCTGACCCAGCTATGGGGCATTCCAGATCTGGATCTGATGGCGTCACGTCAGAACTCCAAAGTTCCACGTTATTGGTCCAGGTCCAGGGATCCCAAGGCGACATTGGTAGATGCCTTAGTAGCGCCTTGGTCGTTCAATCTAGCTTATGTCTTTCCACCGTTTCCCCTTCTCCCCCGGCTAGAAGCCAGGATCAAACAGGAGAAGGCTTCGGTAATTCTGATAGCTCCTGCATGGCCACGCAGGACTTGGTATGCAGACCTGGTGAATATGTCATCGGTTCCACCATGGAAGCTGCCTTTGAGACAGGACCTTCTAATTCAAGGTCCATTCGAACATCCAAACCTAGTTTCTCTGCAACTGACTGCTTGGAGATTGAACGCTTGATTCTAGCTAAGCGTGGGTTTTCGGAATCAGTTATAGATACTCTGATCCAGGCTAGAAAGCCTGTCACCAGGAAAATTTACCATAATATATGGCGGAAATATCTTTGCTGGTGCGAATCCAAGGGTTACTCATGGAGTAAGATTAGGATTCCAAGGATACTATCTTTTCTCCAAGAAGGATTGGAGAAAGGTCTATCATCTAGTTCCTTAAAAGGACAGATATCTGCTATGTCTGTTTTGTTACACAAGCGTCTGGCAGCCATGCCAGATATTCAGGTGTTTGTACAGGCTTTAGTCAGAATCAAGCCTGTCTACAGACCTGTGGCTCCTCCATGGAGTCTAAATTTTGTTCTTTCAGTTCTTCAAGGGGTTCCGTTTGAACCTCTACATTCCATAGATATTAAGTTACTATCTTGGAAAGTTTTGTTTTTAGTAGCTATTTCTTCTGCTAGAAGAATTTCTGAATTGTCTGCTTTGCAGTGTAATTCACCCTATCTGGTGTTTCATACAGATAAGGTCGTTTTACGTACCAAACCTGGTTTTCTTCCAAAAGTGGTTTCCAATAAGAATATCAACCAGGAAATAGTTGTTCCTTCTCTGTGTCCTAATCCAGTTTCTAACAAGGAATGTCTGTTACACAATCTTGATGTGGTTCGTGCTTTAAAGTTTTATCTAAAAGCAACTAAAGACTTCAGACAAACATCGTCCTTGTTTGTCGTCTATTCTGGCAAGAGGAGAGGTCAAAAGGCGACTGCGACCTCTCTGTCCTTCTGGCTAAAAAGCATCATCTGGTTGGCTTATGAGACTGCTGGAAGGCGGCCTCCTGAACGAATTACAGCTCACTCTACTAGAGCTGTGGCTTCTACATGGGCTTTCAAGAATGAGGCTTCTGTTGAACAGATTTGTAAGGCAGCGACTTGGTCTTCACTGCATACGTTTGCCAAATTTTACAAATTCGATACTTTTGCTTCTTCGGAGGCTATTTTTGGGAGAAAGGTTTTACAAGCCGTGGTGCCTTCCGTTTAGGTTACCTGACTTGTTCCCTCCCTTCATCCGTGTCCTAAAGCTTTGGTATTGGTTCCCACAAGTAAGGATGAAGCCGTGGACCGGATACACCAATGTAGGAGAAAACAGAATTTATGTTTACCTGATAAATTTCTTTCTCCTACGATGAATCCGGTCCACGGCCCGCCCTAGCATTTTGGTCAGGCTTAAATTATTTTTCTGTAAACTACAGTCACCACTGCACCCTATGGTTCTCCTTTTTCTCCTAACCGTCGGTCGAATGACTGGGGGGGCGGAGCCTGAGGGGAGCTGTGTGCTCTCTTTGCCACTTCCTGTAGGGATTGAGAATATCCCACAAGTAAGGATGAAGCCGTGGACCGGATACACCGTAGGAGAAAGAAATTTATCAGGAAAACATAAATTCTGTTTTCTCTCGTTTTCAAGTATGTACTGGGTCCACAAAACATTGCATTGATACAATAGGGTACAATAAATTACAAAAACAATATTAATACATAATATATGCAAAATTTAACATAGAACAGGTAGGAGATATATAATCAACCATGACAGGTGCATTCTGTTTTGAAATATGTAGCGAGGGATCTCTTAAAGGATTTTAGGCTTGGGGAAGGTTTTAAAGTGTGCGGGAGGTCGTTCCATAATTGTGGTGCTCTGTAGGAAAAGGAGGATCGCGCTGCTTTCTTTTTGTATGGAGGCAGACTAAATAATGTGCTGGTACTGGATCGGAGGTTATGGGACATGGGAACAGCTGGGGAGAGCATTCTGCTCTGGTAGGATGGGAGCTTCCCAGAAAAGCTCTTAAACACAAGGCTGGAAAGATGGAGGGTGCATCTGGATTCCAGCGACAGCCAGTTAAGTTCTTTTAGCATGTCACAATGGTGGGTCCTGTAGTTACATTGTAGCACAAAGCGGCAGAATGAGTTATACAGTGTATTAAGTTTATTAAGGTGAGTTTGCGGTGCAGGTGCATATACTACATCCCCATAATCCATGATTGGCATCAGTATTTGCTGTATAATATGAGCCCTATTATGATGTTCTACCTAGGTAGAAATCATGGAGGCCCACATACGCATTAAAATTATTATTCTATTGCCCACGCGGGCGCAGAATCATCCCTCCTCTACTTTAGCAGCGATTCACAATCCAAGCGACAGATGCTGGGTGGACATGTGGATCGTGAGTGGCGCACCAGAGCACTGAAGTTCTGGGGACCATGGAAGTTGAAGAGGAAGGAGCAGCAGTAGATTTAGAAGTGTCATTTGAGGTAAGTACACAAAGTACCCCTAGAATAACGAGCATATTATATGGAGTACTACAAATTACTTAAAAACTACAAATATGGCTGCCGTAGTGCGCATGCAAGTTCCTTATTAAGCAAGTGCGCATGCGCTGTGGGCTGAAATTAATTTAAAATCAAGGGACCCAAACGCTTTGCGATTGGATGGGGCGGCGGTAGCAGGATTAAAATAAACTACACCTCCTTTTGTGGGTTGTCATTATTCCACTTTTCATAATAACTTTAAAATAAAAATAATCGTATGTAGAAGCTTCGTTTTTCACCACAAACAGTTTTATTTGATAGAAGATAACATAGTTGTTATAATAATCTGTTTTAGCTAGGTTAAATGTTGCATAATTTTCTAACCCTTTAACAGCTCAATATATATATAAAGAACAGGGTGGTTGAGTAAATTTTTTTATTTGTATCTACTATCTCTACTGGAAGGCTATATCCGGTGCTTTCACTAATACAGTATGTTTATGTTCATATATTTCTGTTTTTCTGAAGTAGAATTTAACTCACCAGAATTGTGCTTAGGAAAATGCATCTAGACACCAAAGTGAGTTCTCTCAGGGGTCTCAGTGTTTAAAATGAATACAAGTTAAAAGGAACATTTTGTAATTACAATACTTCTCTGTGGTCTGCTAGTGTTGTAATAAATGTGCATACCAACCAAGTGTGGGAAGTTTCTTAAAATATTTACATGTTTTCTGTAATTGTTTTTCTATGACCGAATTCCCACACACACTTGTTAATTGGAGTAGCCAATAAGAACTTGGTACTGGAGTAAACAAGTGTCAGTATATGGCCGGGTTATAAAAAATGTATTTAATAATTATTCTTTAAAACAAACCCCTAATAAAATGCATATACGAAACAATTAAAATCAATATTTTATTCCTAAATTCTTTATATTAGTTAAAGTTATAAACACATTGAATTATATATATATATTTTTTTAAATAAACTTTTTATTGAGGTTATATTTGAACATACAATCTTTCAGTAGTAGAAATAACGACAATGTTCATATGCGATAATGCATGAAAGATACATACACAAGTGTAGGGTTCAGTAAGTACAGACAAAAACAGAATGAAAGTACAGACTTCTCCCTGCAGGAAAATCCTCGTTTTTACAGAGGTCACCTTTTGGAATAGACAATGACTCTTCAGGGATATACAATCATAGATTGCTATATTACAAAGGTGTTTTCTTTAGATCAATAAACCAGTCAATGGAAGTAAACAAACAGTGTATTTCAGACTAGTACATTATGTCTCGAACTCCTATTAGGTTGGGGGGCCTTCCGACCCCTCTCCGCCAGTTGGTTGTTAATTGGTGTGGCAGGCTACCATTTTGGCATCTGGAAAGGTGTCAGGGTATGAGGTGAGCAGAAAAGGGAAACAGGTGGGGTGGGAGGTGGTGGTGGTTAGGGATGACATTTTCCTATTCATTTCCCCTTTTCTGAGTATCTAGGTGGGGGTTATACGGATAAACATGGATTCCCAGGGTTCCCAGGTTAAGCAATAATTGTTCAGCTGGCGCTGTTCCCTAGCCACGTAGTTTTCCATATTTTTGATGTAGTTTATCCCCTCTATCACACTCTGCAGTCTGGGGGGTTGGCTCTTTTTCCAGTTTCTGGCCACCAACAACTTAGCGGAGAGCAGTATATAAATCAGGAGATTACGCTTGTGTTTCGGAAATTTATCAATTTCTAGATGTAAAATGGCCAGAGCTGGACTTAAAGTTGGCGTTAAGTCTAGATCTTTGCAGATCTTCTCTACTTTCTGCCAATAGGTTGTCAATTTAGGGCAAGTCCACCAAACATGAATAGGGGACCCCGGCTCTCCACACTCCCTCCAGCACAGCTGCGAGTGCCCGGGATAGAGCTTTCGCAATTTTGTGGGAACTAAGTGCCATCTTGTGATCACCTTGAAATATAACTCGTATAATGTGACGCAGTGAGTTGCCCTTTTCGTTAGGCTGATGGCCTTACTCCAGGAATCTGGCGTGAAAGTAGCTTGCAAGTCCCCCTCCCAAGCAGTCATATGGATTGTTTTTGAGATAGCCTCTTCTTCTAACAGACAGTGGTAGTGTACTGTAAGGGGTTTGAATTGTTGGGTGTTAGCTATCCACCGTGTCTCCCAGACGGTAAGATCTCTCAGTGAATCGCCTAGAAAGCCCCAGGATTTCATTAGCGTACGCAGTCTCAGTAAGTCAAAGTGGAGTTTGGGGTTCAGTGTGGGAAGGTCTAGCATGTCTCTATGTGTCTTTAACTGTCCATTCTGATAGAAGTCTCCCACATTGTTTATGTCTGTGGTAGCCCATGTATTAATAGGAGTGTTGAGCAGTCCCATTAGGAGACCCCTTATTGGGTGGATTGCCGAGGGATGTGGGGCCACCAATTTGTTGTGTCTCAATTTAGTCCAAGCTTCTTGGCATCCTTTCACTATGCTGTTTGCGACGTGAATTTTGGATTGCCAATGTGGGGGTAACCAAAGCAGGTCCTCAAGGTTAATGAATGCTTGTAATGAGGCTTGTTCTAGCTCTCTCCACCTCGTCGGGGGAAGGCCTTTACCCCACGCTGTAGCGTGAGTCAGCATTGCTGCATCGTGATATTTCCTGATATTGGGGAGCCCAAGGCCTCCTTTCTCTATCGGCATTTGTAGGATACTTGCGGCCACCCGGGGTCTCTTGTCGTGCCAAGTATATGTGTTAAAGAGGGCCTGATATTTCCTTATCAGTGTACATGGAACTGGCAGTGGAATACAGCGGAATAGGTAGGTGAGCTTTGGCAATATCATCATCTTGAGGGCAGCTATTCTGCCCATCCAGGAGATGTCGTTATATCTCTTCGATTTGAGTTCCGAAGTGATAGCTGTGAGTAGTTTTTCAAAGTTTTCCTTAATCACTATCGATTTGTTATGTGATAGGAAGACCCCTAGGTGACGGACTCCCCTGCATGACCACTGGAAGGAGTAGATGTGCTGTATAGTCTCTCTCTCATCCTGTGGGATATTGATGGAGTAGGCCTCTGTCTTGGCCACGTTCAGTTTATAGTAGGAGATTTCCCCAAAGTGTTGGAAAAGGGTCAGCAATGGGGGGAGAGAATCTACCGGGTCTGATATGAAGACCGTAAGGTCATCCGCAAAGAGGGCTAGCTTCTGGGGAATGTCGTGCAGCTGCACGCCGCGTATTAGTGTTGACTCCCTAATGGCAATCGCCAGGGGCTCAATGGCTAGGACGAATAGTAGGGGGGAAAGAGGGCATCCCTGCCTGGTTCCATTACTAATTGTGATTTTAGGGGAGCAAAATCCCAGGCCTCTAACAACCGCGGTAGGGGCCGAGTATAGGGCCCACATTGAATTATATTTATATAAACCAGATCATGAATCAGATGATACACACTTATGCTGTTACAATATTCTATACAAAGATCATAAAAATATACCTTTACAAATGACCTTATTCACAATAATCTCCTAAATCAGAGTTGCATTAAAATACCACAATATGGTTGGACCACTAACTTTCACAGTATCTATTTAAACTATATAACAAGATACTTTAACAGCCAATTTCTATGCCAAGATATCTGAGCTGGAATAAATTCTTATTTATCTACAATAAGGTAAATCCTAACATATATCTAGTTGCAAATATGAATTACTTAGCACTAAATATTACTAGTTAAACTACACAGGACTATGAAGTTAAGCTTAAAATACAAATGGTGCCCTTTTAAAATTACTAACTATAATCTAACTATAGCCTTTGATTTAAAATATTAAATATACTTAACAGTTTCTTATACTTTACCCAAATAAACAATACAATGTTTCAGCTTCCAGATCTTCTTGTTTCACCTCATATGAATAATGGTATTGCAATATGGATAATAAAAGGTAGCCCGATTTTGCTTATAGTGACTGTGTTCTAAGGCAGCAAAGTTATCAGTCAAAAATTTAGCAAACAGCCAGCCAGCTCTCATATATATATATAACCTCTATCCTCTTGCATGAGGTTATATCACGTGATAATCCCCACCCTTTATTATTCTAATCATTGGAAAAACGATATCATATGTCTTTGGATTGGCCCTAACAGGGCTTGTCTCTGATTCGCCCTTGGATCTGAACATCTCATAGGTTATTTTGGGAAACACCTCCCTGAGCAGCCAAATGCCTTTTGGCTGTAATACCATTGGGATCTATAGGTGGCAGCAGACACCCAGAAATGCAGTTTTACCATCAAATATTGCTGCAGTTTAACTATCTAAAAAGAAAATGTTTATCAAATACTTTAATCTCCAGTATTAATAAATCACATGCTAAATATACCTGGGACCATATTGCGACTTTTTTTTTTAATATGAAACATCAGTATATTTCTAGCATCATACTTTAGAAGATGTTTTAAAAGTTGCATTTTTCCTGAGGGACTAGTAGTATCAATCAATGAAATATATATGTCTATCTGACTTATTCTGTATATTAGATGATATACTGGAACATATTTAATTTCCTAGTCGCATCTTATATCATAGATATACATGAGTATTATAGTTATTTATTAATACATGTTTCTATGTCAACTCATAGCATCTTATTTAGAAATGTCATCTTCACATCAGTTCTTCCTTGTAATTGTAACTAGATTTCTGGAAAACAGAGAAAAATGTATTTATCTTGAAATAACTTGAGTATTTATATATACTAATGTAGTTATTCATTTGATTTATTACAAATCTGAAATGCATTTCTCAGATCCATGGAAATACAGGTGGCCCTCGGTTTACAATGGTTCAATTTGCACCGTTTCAGAATAACAACCTTTTTTCCAGTCATGTGACTGCTATTGAAAAGCATTGAGAAGCAGTGCTTTAATTAAAATAGCCAGTAGGTGGAGCTGTCCACTTGTGTTGCAGCAAAGATATGCAAGCCAAGCAAGCTGAAATTAATCAGTTTAACCAGACCTGAGCTATTGAGCAGCTTGCAAAGGAACAAGATCTTCCTGTCTATAAATCAGTCCAGATTGGAATGCATAGAAATAACTGTTTCCAGAAAAATGCAAGTAAAGTCTGTGTTGTGTGATTATTTTATTAGGTTTATAATGCTGTTAAGCAAATGTTTTTGTTAATTTAACTTAGTTTAATTAGATATGCTGTGTTGTGTGATTATTTTATTAGGTTTATAATGCTGTTAAGCCTTTAAAGTCTTCATTTCAAAGCTTTAAAAATAATGTATTAGGTGTTACTTATGCCAATTTTGAGAGGGGCTTGGAACCTAACTCCCTCACTTCCCATTGACTTACATTATAAACTGGGTTTCAATTTACAACGATTTCGATTTATAACCATTCCTTCTGGATCCTAAGCCCGGCGTAAACTGAGGGCTACCTTGTATATATTTTTATACAATACTGAGGTATATTTTACTTGAACTTTAAACACAAGTTGTAATTAAAAAATGAATTTACAAGTTATAATGCAAGACATGTGTCTCTGCTTAGCTAATCTTCATCTAGACGTAACATCTAGAATTCGTGAATTCAACACAGCAGGGGAAATCAACTCTTGCATACACTTAAGCCAGATCTGTTTATTTACAGGGGTCTGATAAGTTTATTACCCATTTTGGGCAGGAAATCAACTTTAAACAGAGTAGCCACATGGTGAACATCTCTTTGAAATAACTGTCTGATCTTTGAAATGAGTGCCTGAACTAATTGGACCAAATGTTTTCCCTTTGTTCTCATTTGGATGTATTGTAATCAGGAAAAAGGGGGGTTGGGGCTGGTCTGTTATGAGACAAATTCACTTCAAAATTAAATATTAGATTCTATGATACATCTATAGTTTATTTAATGTTACTCACAGATACCCTGACACAAGACTTGCAACTATCATTATGTTATCATGTCTTATGAGGTCATTTAGAGACAGATGTAGCAGGGTTTGGCCTTGGAAGTCTGCATTTTGCACTTCTAATTCTCAAAAGTGGAAAACCCACAGTTTTTAGAGTTAAACTACAGGAAAAAGAGAACAAATAAAGAATATATTGCATTTTACTACATGTAAGTAAACATTGTATTACAATATAAAAGTGTTTCAAGTCCTTATAAAACCCTCAAATTTCTATCCACAGTTTAACTTCTATTCAAGCCTAATTTCACATAATAATTTACACTTATTATTCATTTAATTTTCATTGCCACTTTGAGAATATTTCAGGCTGGAGCAGTAACATTAACAGTATGAACATAAAATATCTCATCTGTCAGATGCTAACGATAAAGTTATTTTCACATCTCTTTGTAATGTGACCGAAATGGAACCAGTGCTAAATAACTGTTCTCCAATCCAACATATAAAAGCTAACAAATGTATTTAACCCCTTAGTGACCACAGCACTTTTCAGTTTTCTTACCGTTTGGGACCAGGGCTATTTTTACATTTCTGCTGTGTTTGTATTTAGCTGTAATTTTCCTCTTACTCATTTACCGTACCCACACATGTTATATAACGTTTTTCTCGCCATTAAATGGACTTTCTAAAGATACCATTATTTTCATCATATCTTATAATTTACTATAAAAAAATCATAAAATATGATGAAAAAATGGAACCACCACATCTACAACCACCAAAAAACACCCATGCTAAATAGTTTCTAAATTTTGTCCTGAGTTTAGAAATACCCTATTTTTACATGTTCTTTTCTTTTTTTTTGCAAGTTATAGGTTATAGGGCAATAAATACAAGTAGCACTTTGCTATTTCCAAAGCATTTTTTTCCAAAATTAGCAATAGTTACATTGTAACACTGATATCTGTCAAGAATCAGTGAATAACCCTTCACATGTGTATATATATATGTAAATATATATATATATACTGTATATATATATATATATATATATATATACTGTATATATATATATACTGTATATATATATATATACTGTATATATATATATATATATATATATATTTAATAGACAACCCAAAGTATTTATCTAGGCCCACTGAAATTATTTACAAACAGCTAGGCTTAGGTTTAATTTTAGCTTTAGTGCCTGTTTAGTGACACATCCCACTCCCTGACTCCTCTCAAACAGCTCTCTTCCCTCCCTGACTCCACAATTGTCATCCCCATCTTAATTACTGGCAGAAAGTCTGCCAGTACAAAAATAAAAGCCTTTTTTTAAAAAATATATATATTTTTTTTATATATATATATATTCTGCAGTGTAGGCTCTCCACTTAGCCCCCAACCTCCCAGAACCCCCCCCCCTCAAACAGCTCTCTAGCACACACCCCTCTACTTACTTGCCGCCATCTTGGTTTCTGGCAGCTGTCTGCCAGTACCCACTTTGTAACACATTTTGGCTGGTTTTATTTTATTTTTAAAACACACTTTTCCGTAGTGTAGCTGTCCCCCCTCAATACCCTACCCCCTACCAGATCCATTTCCCAACCTTGATCCCCCCTCTCCCTCCAAAGTTCCCGGCACTCACTAAATTACATGCTGGGGCAGGAGCAGTCCCAACTGCTCCCGCCCCTCCCGTCCCTCACACACCCCCTTGCCGCCCTCACACGCCCCTCACACACCCTCTCCCACCTCCTCCAGCGATGGGCCACCCATCCGCCTCCCTGCTATGACTACCACCCACCAACGATCGGCACCATCGCTGGACTATGCAGTGAGGTCCACAAAGTGGCTCTCTCTGCATCAGATGGTTAGTAAAAGGTATTGCATGATGCCTCAACATCGAGGCTTCACCGCAATACCCTGAAAGCAGCTGGAAGCAATCATGATCACTTCCAGCACTTACAACCCCAGAGGACGTGCCAGACACGCCCTTGGTCCTTACCTGTCATATTTTGTAGGACGTGCCTGACACATCCTCAGTGGCCAAGGGGTTAAAGGAATAGTCTAGTCAAAATTAAACTTTCATGATTCAGAAAGAGCAGGCAATTTTACGCAACTTTCTTATTTACTCCTATTATCAATTTTTCTTCATTCTCTACGTATCTTTATTTGAATGTAAGTTCAGGAGTCAGCCCATTTTTGGTTCAGAACCTGGGTAGCACTTGCTGATTGGTGGTTACATCTAGACACCAATCAGAAAGTGCTACCCAGGTGCTGAACCAAAAATGGGAGGCTCATATGCTTACATTCTTGCTTTTTCAAATAAAGATACCAAGAGAATGAAGAAAAATTGATAATAGGAGTAAATTAAAAAGTTGCTTAAAATGAAATGCTCTATCTGAATCACAACAGTTTAATTTGACTAGACTATTCCTTTAATTCCATCTTAAAAATGGAATGCAAATACATCATAGGCATGTCCTGGTTTTGTTTGCTTCATTACATTGCCATTCTTCACAACTGTCCCGGATATTACGGGATCATATTGAGATGGGAGGTCAGCCCACTTTTCATCCTACAGCTATCCCCGGCAGGGCAAATGTCCTAGTTTCCAGGGACTGTGCTAACTCCTTACATGACTCATTCCAACTCTGCCCAACCCTACCCACTACACGCCAGGACTGCCCATGACACACCTGTAGACCAGCCTCTCCTGTAGCAGCTCTAACCTCACAACACTGGTCAGCCACCAACCACAAGTTCCCCCTCACTTCCCTGTCCCACGAAGCCTCCTTAAAATGTTGGGAGGTATTTATTGCTACTGATGGAATTCGTAAAACCCTGTATATTGCACTGAAATTTGGTTAATCATGTAAAACTAATTTCACAGGTGTTTTAAAGGGATTTTTCCAAAAGTTATAGTTTAAATGTGTGATCTATTTTTGATAAAAGGAAAGGAAAGTTAAAACAAACAAAATTAAAACATGTAATTTTAAGACACTTTTAAATTCACGTATTGACTGTTTTTTTTGTATCCTTTGTTGAAAAAATATTATGTTTATATTGTACACTACTTGGAGTTAGCTGGTGATTGGAGGCTACACAAATGTGTCTATTGTCATTAGCTCCCTAGCTGTGTTCAGCTAGCTCCCAGTAGTGCATTGCTGCTTTATATGCCTTTAAAGGGAAAGTAAGCAAGTGGCTGATAGGTACAATGGGATAAGAACTTTTAATAATGTGGCTTAGTGGAAAACAAAAATAAAGGTTTAATTTTGCCCCTTTAAACAGAAAAATGTAAAGCTTTTTAAATAATTGTAGCTACATTACTCCATGTTCATGTGTATTTGCAATATATTTTCATTATTGTTTTCCTGCGGTTGTAGTATTTTATCTGTAGTTTTTCAGATTTAGATTGCTAATCCTACTATATAAAGAAGACAAGATAAACATTGCCAACAAGTTTTTTTAAGGGATATAACCTTGGGCTGCTAAACAGTGCACCTTTAGCTAACAATATAGAAGATTTAAATAATTTTAAACTTAATTTCATATGTAGATCTAATTGCTGATATATATATAATAAGCCTATATAAAACAATTACTTGTCCCTTTAATTAGATATACTGTATGCCACATGTAGGAAGAGTATGGGGGTGCATAGAAATCTTCTACCTAGCAGCCAGAGATTTAAGTCCAGAACTGATTATAGAGAGAATGAACAAACTGCCGAGCTATATTTATTCTCAGTTGAGCACATCTCTTTCATTTTTTGTTCTTTTTTTCACTGTTACTACCAAATATAGATCTTTTTTCCCTCTGCAAATCCATACTGAATCTGAACTGTTTAACTGAAACCTATACTCTCAATTTTTTTCTTTGGGCTGAAATGAGCCATAAAATATAAATTATTTATATAGGAGCTTCATATTCATCTCTCCTCTCCTAGATTCATATTATTTATGTAACACATCAGTTTGTTTTTGTCTGAAAGGCCAGAACAACTGACTTGATGTGCATTGGGTTTCTGTTGCGTGGTGCAGCAGTAAAACGCATGCAACTTAAAAATTCACCAGAGAACAGGGCCACCCTTAACGTTTGCAGGGTCCTGGGCAAGACAAATTTGTGGAGCCTCACAGCCCGCCCCCTTATTCACTTTCTCCTGTATGGCCTGCCCCATATGGCGCACCCCTGTCCCAACAGTCAGTGGGGCATATGTATCAAGCTCCGTATTGCTCTCCGTATTCAGCGAGGTCTGTCGGACCTGATCCGCACTGTCAGATCAGGTCCGACAGACTTTGATACATATGCCCCATAGTGTGCTATATAAGGGATAACACATTATATTACACTTCCCAATACTATAAACTCTTCTCATACCCTCACCCCTGACAGTGGGGGGGGGGTTCCCTCTTGCCCTGCCCATTGTGCAAGCCTACAATAAAATATGTAATAATGTGTGATAAAATGATTTGTACTTTAATTATTTTTGCCAATTTTTCTGTAATTTAACTTGTGTTTATCACAAGGCAGGAGTGCATATTGCAGACTTCAGAACCCTGACCCTATACATAGTAATTGTTTAAAGGGTTATAAAACTGTGTTTAGGTGACAATATAAACAACTTTTCATTGGATAGATAATGTTATTGGAATTAAATTGAACTTGCTTGAAAAACAAAGCTTCCAACAGTAATAAAAAAAAAATTCTGATAGCTTCATTCTCTGCAGTTCCTCAAAATATTGACCAATTGCAGCGCTTTAAATTTACATGTTTATTTACTCCAGATCACATGCACAATTTGCAGATCTTCCTGTAACCCTTTTCTTACTATCATGCAAATGCTGCAGCAGTGGTAGCTAAGATTCCATTCTGGCTCCAGGCACATGATCACAACAACAGTGACATTGGAGAATATGTCACAAGATGAATGCTCATGAGCAGCAATGACAAAATTGTGCACGACCAGGAGAGGCCTATGCATCTACAAACCAGGTTGCCCACCATGTTTCGACAAGGTAATGAGTCCCACAGTGGGTTTGGAAATGGCCTGGATTTCAATTGATCATTGCAACAAAACAAAGTAAAAAAGCGAACAGAAGATATTCGACTACATTTTTTTATTTGATTTTATTTATGTTAAATTCTGCAACAATATTTAGAAAAAAATTGCATTTCATATCCCTATAAGGGGATATTATTACCTCTCATTGTTGTATAAGATTTGTGCTTTGTCCCAGACATCTTAGTCAAAAAGCTAATTACTGTAAACTAGGTATTCAAAATACTACAAACTGCCTAAACCGATCTCTGGTTAATTTTCTAAAAGTGCCCCAAATGCCCTCAAAATAGAGGGCACTAAAGTTTTTTATTTAAAAAAAAAGCATTTTTTTTTAATAAAAAACAACTGCACTAAGCAATTTTGGGGCTTTAAAGTTGTCGAGTGTGGGGGGTTAGAAAAAAACCGACACTGAAAAGTGCCTTTACATTGTGGTCTATGGGAACTGTGTGTTCCCAGTAAATATATTTATATGCTTATATACATATGTATTTATGTGTTAATATGTGTATATACAGTACACATATTAACACATAAATATACAGTATATGTATATAAGCATATTATATATATTTATATCTGCTATCATCGCTGCACAACTTACCCTCTTCGCTGTGCTTAGGTTCTGATGCCGTCTCTGACGAGATCAGAACGTGGGTCCCATTGAAGCACAATGCTTCCTAGCAACAAACTAGTGCAAACTTGTAATAGCAGCGCACATTAGCGTGCGCAGGTATTACTCACTTGAGTGCTAATATCGCTTGCGTGCATGCAATATTTAGTACTCCACTTGTAATCTAACCCCTAGTGAGCGTGGTACAAAGCATAACTTTACGCAAAAGCAAGTAGTCTAATGTCCTTTTAACCAGGGTTGTAACTAATTTGTATCTTTTCCTAATTAGCTACAGCTGGAGATATAAGGGTGTGTCTCTGGACTGTAAAAACTATTATGCAATTGCATACTATGCCTATGGGGCCGATTTATTAAGCTGTCAACCAGTTTATTCCACGTGAGCTTCAGGCTCGCCAGAATCAGGGATTAAGAAGCTGCGGTCATTGTCTGAGGTGGCAGACAGCAATCAGCCCGATTGGATACGATCGGGTTGATTGACACCCCCTGCTAGAGGCCAATGTGCAGGGGGCGGCATTGCACAAGCATATCACAAGAAATGCTTGTGCAATTATAAATGCCGACAGCGGATTATGTCCACTTGCACTATGATAAATCGGCCCCCAAATCTATTAAAAAAAAATATATCTCTATTTAATATTTTTAATGATTATTACAGCAAAAACGGTTGTCAGGCAAAGTGTTGCAATACTCTGGCATACAAAGTGTTAAATGGTTTCTTCCTATTTTGGAAACTCATTCAAATGCGGTTTCTGTCATTGTCACCCCTTATTTAATAAAAAGTCGTCTCTATCACAATAAATGCTCTCTCGGAAAGCAGGATTAAGTCACAACTGTGAAAGGTTTGATGTGAAGTTAGCAACAACGCATGAAGTCATTCCCCGCTGTCATACGCGATAACAAAGTGACGGCTGCAGGCTAGTGGAAACCTGACAGGTGTCAATGAAGCTGAATAAACAAAATACATCTACTAATTCAGCCGTCCCAGCCACCAATATAAATAGCAGCAAATATAACTGTGCTTGTATTTACATATATTTAGCTTAATTGGTGCTGGGTTTTGTTTTGTTATGCTTTGATGTAATATATTTCTGAGCTTGCAGGGGAAGCAGTTTCCTATTTGACAAATTTTGCATTTATTAATTATTTTTTTTAATTATTTTATTTATTAGCAACATAAGATTTGCATCCTTTGACTGGAAACGCTTAAATTAGATCATTTAAGGCATGCACAGATTGTACTAATTATTATGCATATGTAACCGCGGCAACACCTTGCGTACCAGGCTGATGAGGCCTGGGTTTATGAGAAAGTATACAGATGGATCTGCTCAAGTAGATAAGTGTAGTAGAACTCTTTGTCAACAGATCAGCAATGGCAGACAGACGCTATGAAAAAAAAATATGAAATACAACAAGGAAAAGTCTGTGACACATTACTGAATCATTAAAGGGATAGTCTAGTCAAATTTAAACTCTCATGATTCAGATAGCAATGCAATGTTAAGCAACTTTCTAATTTACTCCTAGTATCATTTTTTCTTCGTTCTCTTGGTATCTTTATTTGAAAAAGCAAGAATGTAAGCTTAGCAGCCAGCCCATTTAGACACCAATCAGCAAGCGCGAACCAGGTGCTGAACCAAAAATGGGCCAGCTCCTAAGCTTACATTCTTGTTTTTTCAATAAAGATACCAAGAGAACGAAGAAAAATTGATAACAGAATTAACAGGTAGATTACGTGTTTTGCGTTACGGCTTTTAACGCTGAAAAAATTAATGCATATTAAGAGTTGTGTCGGTAAAGCTATACCGCAAGCATTTTAGCCTATAATGCAACGTCCATTCCGCACTCAAAAAAATGACGTTTTTGTGTGGGATTTTCATAGCGCCGGTATTACAGGTTGTGCGTTGAGGCTAAAAAGCTTGCGTTACATCCTATACCGAAACAATCCTTACCGCCATCTGAGACCAATAGTTATGAGTATTGCGCAACAAAAATGTTTCACAAAACTCATAACTAAACTGTTACAAAGTAAACTAACACCCATAAACTATCTATTAACCCCTAAACCGCCACCCTCCTGCATCGCAAACACTATTTAAAACGTATTAACCCCTAATCTGCCACCCACCCACATCGCAACTATTAAATACACCTAATAACCCCTAATCCGCCGCTCCCCAATATCGCCGACACTAAATATAATTATTAACCCCTATTCCGCCACTCCCTGACATCGCCGCCACTATAATAAAGTTATTAACCCCTAAACTTCCGGCCTCACTCATCGCCACCACTATTTTAAAGTTATTAACCCCTAAACCTCCGGCCTCCCACATCGCCGCCACGAAATAAACCTATTAACGCCTAAACCTCCGGCCTCCCACATCGCCACCACTAAATAAACATATTAACCCCTAAACCGCCGGCCCCCCACATCCCAAAACACTAAACTAAACCTAACGGCCCCTAACTTTAAATTAAAATTACAATATAACTATCTTAAAATAAATAAAAACTTACCTGTGAAATAAAAATAAACCTAACATTAAACTATAAATTAACCTAACATAACTATTCTAATAAAATAAAAAATACTACCAATTAAAAAATCTAAATTACAAAAAATAAAAAAACACTAAGCTTGCAAAAAATAATAAACGTAATTATCAAAAATTAAAACAATTACACCTAATCTAATAGCCCTATTAAAATAAAAAAGCCCCTCCAAAATAAAAACACCCCCTAGCCTTCAATAAAAAAAAAATACAAACTCCCCCCAACAGCAAAACCCACCACCCAACCAACCCTCCAAAATAAAAAAACCTAACTCTAAAAAATCCTAAACTAGCCATTTCCCCTAAAGGGGCATTTGTATGGGCATTGCCCGTAAAAGGGCATTCAGCTCATTTTCATTGTTTTTAAAAGGGCATTCAGCTCTTTTAAAAAAGCCCAAAGCCCTAATCTAAAAAAAAAACACCCCAAAAAATGAAGAAAAAAAAACTAATACTAACGGCAGAATATCTACTCACGGTTTCTGAAGTCCAGACATCCATCTCCATCCAGGCAGCAAAGTCTTTATCCAGGCGGCAATATCTTCATCCATCTCGGGGGCGTCTTATATCTTCATCTCGACGGTGCGGAGCGGAGCCATCATGGAAGCCGAAGACATCCTGCGTGGAGTGTCCTCTTCATACGGTCACCGCCGTACACTGAAGTTGAATGCAAGGTAGATGTTTCAAAATGACGTACCTTGCATTCCTATTGGCTGATTTGATTCTTCAATTTCAAATCAGTTAATAGGATGAGAGCTTCTGAAATCCTATTGACTGTTCAAATCAGTCATCAAAGGTTTTATTTATTTTAAGATAGTTATATTGTAGTTTTAATTTAAAGTTAGAGGCTGTTAGGTTTAGGGGTTACTATTTTAATTTAGTGTTTTGCGATGTGGGGGCTGGCAGTTTAGGGGTTATTAGGTTTATTTAGTAGCGGCGATGTTAGAGGTCGGATGTTTAGGGGTTAATAACTTTATTATAGTGTTGGCAATGTCGGGGAGTGGAGGATTACGGGTTAATAGCTTTATTATAGTGTTGACGATTTCGGGGAGCGGCAGAATAGGGGTTAATAACTTTTATTGGGGGCGGGGATATTGGGGGCGGCGGATTAGGAGTGTTTAGACTTGGGGTTTATGTTAGGGTGTTTTGCTTAAACGTAACTTTTTTCCCCATAGACGACATTGGGGTTGCGTTACGAAAAAAAAAAAATCCGCACAGGTGTTATTTTTTTTTTTTCTTACACTCTCTCCCCATTGATATCTAAGGGGGAAAGCGTGCATGAGCACGTCTAAGCAGCCCTTGGCTTTTGTGCGGTATGGAGCTTAACGCCACCATATCGTACGCACAAGGAGGCTTTTCAGTAACTCGTAATGGCAGCGATATGGAGAGTGAAATAACGCAACTTTTTTGGTGTTAGTTTTGCACCCTCTATAGCGCAAAATTAGTAATCTACCCGTAATTAGAAAGCTGCTAAAATTACTGCTCTATCTGAATATTCTAAATTAAACTTTATTTAAGATGTTAGAATGAACTGTTTGTAATTTTTTTGGCTTGGTTTTTAAATTTGTTCTTTAAGGGTTTGAAGGCTTTCTTTGTTTATGATGTGATTCATCACAGTGAATTTGTTCTGTTAGCAGCTTCTGCCGATTAAAATGATAAGTGACTCGCAAATTGAGGCCGTGACAATGAGCAGATACAAATCATTACAAAACTCCACATTTTTCGAGTTCTGATATTGCAGCCATTTTTTTTTTTACCATGAGATATTAGTTTTACAAATGGGTTTGTTGAATATAGGCCATTATGTTAAACCACTCAGAAATTAATTATTACTCAAATTGCCAAAGTCTTTCAAAATAGATATCTCCACACAAAAGATAATTTCCAGCCATAATAGACAAAACTCTTTAAAAAATCAGTCAGGGGTGACGTCACTAGTTCAGGGGTGTATTTTCGCCTAGTCTAACTAGGCCTCTGCCTAAGGCTGCAAGATTTGGGAGGAAGCACATTTTGAAGGGTAGTTCTATAATATGAAACTTTTCTACTCCTGTGCTCCATAAATGTTGTATTTCTTAATTTTATTACGTATCAATGATCTTTATTTGTATAGTGGTAGGCACAGATTCTTTTTGCATCGTTAGCCTCGGGTTGGGAATATACAAGGCAGACATACCCAGTGCTCTAAAAACAAACAAAAAATACAGTGTAATTTTACAAAAAAAATATATAAAAAAATGTAAAACTACATGCATAAAAAAATAACAAAGGATATAGTTCTAGTTGCGCCAATCTGCGCCAATCTGTAAAAATGGCTTCAGCAAAGATGAAAAACCTCAAAGGAAGAAAGAGACATTGAATAATGAAGTTTTATCTGGTAAATGGGTACAGGAAATTAGAAACCTTACTCACAAAATTGAGAACTATGACTCTCAGTTAAAGAAATTTCATGTCCATTCTAGTGGTGAAGAGTGGGCAAATGTGGTTAAAGACAATTCATTTAAATACATATAAAGATAAAAGCAAGGATACAGTACACAGTGGTTGGTAGAGACTTGTACACAATATTACTGTGGGTCTGAAGACTTAGGCCCCAATGATCGAAAGTGCTGAGATATATATATATATATATATATATATATATATATATATATTTTGAATGGATTTGATGCAATTTCAAGAAATGCTGGCAAAATATTCAAAAGTGCCGACATAACTCTTTAAAGGCAGCATCGCAGAGAGGCATTTTACTATACAGTACATTGAAATGGGTGACGATACTTGTGAAGTATTCCAAGCAGGATTGCCACTTCCATTGGTGATGTAAAGGATCCCTTTTAAATATATAGCACACAACTTAATAAATATAACTATTTACCCCATAAACCGACATAACCCACCACTGCTAACTAACCCTACACTAAGTAACCCCTTAACTGCCAATAGCCCACCACAAAAACTTCCTAATCTATTTACATCTATACCGCCGATAGCCCACCACAATAAACTTCCTATTAACTCCTATAACACCAATAGCCCACTGCAAACACCCCCTACACTACTTAACACCTATACCACCAATACCCCCTAACCTATTAACCTCTATACCGCCACAATTCCCAAAACCAAACTACCCCTACAACCCTCCTCAAGACCTCTAACCTAACACCCTAAGTTACACAAAATAACAAACACTACATTTACAGAAAATAAACAAACATTTCTAAAAAAAAACAAAGCACTGCCGAAAATAAAAAACACAGTTATGCTTATACTAAAATTAAAGCCCCCTTTAAAAAATAAATAAAAAAAAAACCTATACTAACACTAAAAATTACTATAGCAATAGCCCTTAAAAGGGCTTTTTGTAGGGAATTGACCTAAAGCATTAAACATTAATCACATTAAAACTCCAACCTCATTTGACAATAAAAGCACCCACCCACCCACTCCAAAAAAAGAGTATCTAAAAAGCCTACTCTAAAAATTGCCCTGAAAAGGGCTTTTTTCGTCGGGCATTATTCTATAAGTAATTTCAGCTCTTTTGCAATTAATAAATAAAAGCCTATTCTAAAAAAAGATTGTCTTTAATAGGACATTGCCCTTAGAAGGGGAATAAAGCGCGTTTTCTGCCCAATATAAAAGCCATAGACTTAAAAAAAGAAGGGCATTTGGTAGGGCAATTAAAAAAAATGGACTCCGGTGGTGTGTCTCTTGGAACGGTATCTAAACAATATTTTACTTTCTCGTTATTACCAAATGAGGCACCACTCTTGTCTTTTTACTGTCTTCTAGCTATTCAGATCACCAGGAGCGTTCCAGGAGTGCTGCCCTAGGATTTCTTTATTAAGGACACTCTTATACTTATTATTTTGGTGTATTTGATATGTTTAATACATTTCTTATAATTGTTTATTTTTATTACATATCTGTGTTCTTGTTCAACACTTTTGATTGATATTTTTATAAATTTTACTTACAACTGTGTTTTATATTTTACATTTTGTTACATTGTTTCATCATACCCAGTTCTCTAGCCAGTACAATAAAAGGTTCACTACCAATTCCTCCCTTGCACCTTTTATATTTAGCTTTTGCTGGGACATTTTTTATACACCTTCAGTTTTCCCTTGTCAACCACTTTCCAAAATCAAACTCCAGATGTTTGTACAGAAAGTCTGTTGGGGAAAAGGAGAAGTTCCCAACTCCCTGATATTTTTCTTTTCTTTTTTTTTATCTCCAAGCATTTACAATTCTTTGTTGAGGCTGATTTGGGGCTGAATTATAAAGCTCCGAATTAGGCTTGAGGCCCCTGTTTCCTGCACGAGCCTTAAAGGGACACTGAACCCAAATTTTTTCTTTCGTGATTCAGAGAGAGCATACGATTTTAAACAACTTTCTAATTTACTCCTATTATCAATTTTTCTTCGTTCTCTTGCTTTCTTTATTTGAAAAAGAAGGCATATAAGCTATTTTTTTAGTTCAGAACCATGGAAAGCACTTGTTTATTGGTGGGAGAATTTATCCACCAATCAGCAAGAACAACACAGTGTGTTCACCAAAAATGGGCCGGCATTTAAACTTACATTTTTGCATTTCAAATAAAGATACCAAGAGAATGAAAATAATTTGATAATAGGAGTTAATTAGAAAGTTGCTTAAAATTGCATGCTCTATCTGAATCATGATAGAAAAAATTTGGGTTCAGTGTCCCTTTAAGCCTCACCGGAAACAGTAGTTATGCAGCAGCGGTCTAAAGACCGCTCCGCTGCCTCTGAGGCTGCGGTCTTCAATCCGTCCGATCCTATATGATCGGACTGATTGACACCCCCTGCAGGGGGTGGCATTGCAAAAGCAGTTCACCAGACAGTGATGTGTGGCGGACATGATACGCTACATCGTACCGTGTCCATCCGCACTTTTTATTTAAACTCCAGCTTCATTACATTTTTGATGAGTTATCTTCATGCATTTGTAACTGGTTGTTGTGGGGGGTTTTCTTCAGCAGACTCTGTGTTTTTATTGTTAGAGTTTGTTCATGTCCCATGTAATAGTAAAATATACCACCAAAAAAATGAACCAATTAGAAGATTTTTTTCCCATTGATTTAGGGCATGCAATGAGCTTTTTGTGTTTAAATCAGTGCAGTCCACCACTGGAGCCAGTTTTCTAATATGTTTCACCAGTTAGTTATTATCATTTAGTTAGATCATTAGAGGTATTCCAATTCATTAGAAAACATAACATGCACCTCTTCATTGCTGAAGCTACATTCATGTTTTTGTATGTACTGACTTTATATTTCATTTATTTTTTGCTTTTAGCCACAAAGATCATATGTAGAGTTGTTCAATAGACCAACCATTTAAAAAAAAATATGTTTAGTTTACAAAAATACCTTAAAAAAAGAAGTACACGAAACATTTAAATATGTTGTTTAGTTTGTTATGAGCTTGAAAGTGGCCACTAAGCTCCACCCACCTATTGTGTGTATACTGGTATGGTAAGTTTCTCCAATCACGATCGACTCATGAATACGTTTTCCTACTCTCCTGCTGACTTGTGCATGTGCAATTTGAAATTGGTAACTGAAAAGTGTTAAACGTGCACTGCTAAAATGTCATACATAAAACAGCTAACTGGACAAGAAGAGAGCTGTGGGCTTAGCTTGGCAGCCATTTTTGGGTGCTAACAAATTATTATTTAAACGTTTCATGTACTTCTTACAAGCTTATAGAAGTGGAACCCATTGCAAGATGCTTGTCTGGTATGTAGCAATAAGTAATGAAGAATAAGTATTGGGTCTAGACTGTCCCTTTAAGAGAGAGGACAGCAATAATTAAAGGGCCACTAAACCCAAAATCTTTCTTTCATGATTCAGATAGAGAATAGAAATTTTAAACAACATTACAATTTACTTCCATTATTTATTTTGCTTCATTTTTTAAATATCCTTAGTTGAAGAAAAAGCAATGCACATGGTGAGCCAATCACACAATGCTTCTATGTGCAGCAACCAATCAGCAGCTAGTGAGCATATCTAGCTATGCTTTTCATCAAATAATATCAAGAATATAAAACAAATTAGATAATATAAGTATTAAATTAGAAAGATGTTTAAAATTGCATTCTCTTTCTAAATCATAAAAGAAAAAATGTGGGTGGCATGTCCCTTTAAGGGAAATGTAGTAATATGGGAGAATGTGAACACAGCATAAATCTCATCTTCTTTACAAAATACAACAGAGAGGAATTCTTGTTTTGAGTGTGGGTAGGCTGATCTTGGGTGTTTGTTCCCAATTGTGTGTTGTGGTATTTAATAGCATGGTGAAAGCATTGGTCATTCCTAATAACATACATTAGATTTTTAAAGTATTTGGCAAAGTCCTGTGCTAAGAGGCAGGTGGTGCTGGGAAATGGGGTGGATAAAAAGGGGATTAGTTCTGCTTAAAGAGGCTGAGCACAGAGTAGGAGTGCTGCATTATTTTGTAGTGCAGATCATTAGTCTTTGTGCTGAATTTTTGTTTGCAAAAAAACCCTGTAAATATAATGTGTTTTCTACCATCTCATTGTGTTACGTAACATAAGTAAAAGATATTTTTTCCCTAGTAAATATTTAACCTGTTCAACATAGCATTCAATCCCAGCATTTTTAAATTATAGCTCATTTTATCATTAAGAATGTTGCTGTTTGTTCCCAAAGAACTGATTTGGTTTCCCTATATTTCATTGAACAAATGTGCAGCTGATAGAATGACAAGGAACAGTTTTGTGCTGTGCTAAAAACCTATTGCAATTCACAAATGGTAAAGAACCATCTATCTCCCACACTGTAGGTGCGCCCTGGAGCTAAATATAATCAAATTCACTTCCAAATAGGTACTTTCTGAGTTTTACTGACACTGTGTTCTTTTGAACAATGTTGTTGAAATCTTTCCTGTTGTTTCTCTGTAATACACAGCACACAAAAAAAATATAAAAATATCTCAGTAACCTGGGAATGCCGATACGTGTGGTTGTGGATTATTTGTTCTGTAGAACATTATGTTCTGCTTCATTCAAAACATAAAAAAATAAGAATTAAAAATAATTTCATTTCCACAACAGAATGCCCTGTGGCTTTATGATTAAAAAATTATTAGGATATAAATGTTAACATTTCTTTGTGTTTGGGAGTATTTTATAAGAATTACTGGACTCTGGAGTTTAGATTATAAAAAAAACTGGCCTTCAGAACCCGGTTGATTGATTGTGACTAAAATGATTCACAACGGCAGTTTATTTAGCAAGTCAGCATATAATAAGTTCATAGTAAATTCATATGTCAGCAAGTGCAAGCTGATCACTGAAGCCTAACAAACTAATATTTACAGTTAGGACTTAACCAAAGAGCAAGCAATAGAAATATTGAGTGTACTGACATATAAGGTGCGAAATTTAAACACCAACACATTGCATCCCTTTATCACAGATCACTGTAACCTTCTGCTGGTTTTGCAGAAGTTACTTTTTTTCTCAATTATTTCCATTTAAAGGCCCTTTCACCCTCTAACCTCAGTATAAGATTTGAGATATAAGTTCAAGACAGGGGCCCCTATTGGCCCCACTTTTGAATGCCCATTGATACATTTTATGTAAACTGGCTTATGTATGTTTGCAATAAATTCCCAGGAGGAGGTCTTAAAAATCACCATCATCCGGCCACGCTGGCGCAGTAATCTAATTGAGTATGTGTGAAGAACTGACATTAGATCAGACATTTATCTAGAAATAGAATGAAGTTAGTGTTTAAAGAAGAAACCTTTGGATTTTCATGATATTAAAACAGGGGATCTTGAAAGAGAAACCAACACATAAAGCCTAACTGTACAAATGTAATATTTTGTTTGCTCTTTAACCTGGCAGATTGCATTTTTTTTTATTTATTTAACTTAAAGGGACACTCAAGTCAAAATTAAACTTTCATGATTTTCATAGAGCAGCAATTTCAAACAACTTTCCAATTTACTACCATTAACAAAATGTGCAGTCTTTTTATATTTATACTACTGAGCATGTGCAAGAATTTACAGAATATAAGTTTATGCATTTGTGATTGGCTGATGGCTGTCACGTGATACAGGAGGAGTGGAAATAGAAAAAAACGTTGAAATGTGTCAGGAAATAAATCTACTTCTCATTTGAAGTTCAGGCTAGGTGGTAGATTTATCAAGCAGCGGATGCTGCAATCTACCGCAGTAGTTTTAGGTTGCCCTGAAACTGAAGTTAAAGTTAAAGGGACATGAAACCCAAAACATTTCTTTCATGATTCATATAGAGAATACAATTTGAAACAGCTTTCTAATTTACTTCTATTATGTAATTTGTTTTATTCTTTTAGTATCATTTGTTGAAGGAGCAGCAATGCACTACTGGTTTCTAACTGAACAAATGGGTGAGCCAATGACAATCAGTATATATATGCATTTACCAATCAGCAGCTAGAACCTAGGTTCTTTGCTGCTCCTGAGCTTTCCTAGATAAACCTTTCAGCAAAGGATAACTTGAGAAGGAAGCAAATTAAACAATAGAAGTAAATTGGAAAGTTGTTTAAAATTGTATTCTCTATCTGAATCAGAAAGTTTTTGGGTTTTATGTCCCTCTAAGAAGTAGCAGTCTTAAGACCACTGCTCCTTAACTCGATCGCTACCTCTGAGGTGGCAAACAGCAATATCCGATCAGGATGATTGACACCCCCTGCTAGCGGCCGATTGGCCGCGAATGTGCAAGGGGCAGTATTGCACAAGTATTTCACAGTGTATGCTAAATCGGCCCCTAAGCGCTATTGCATTGTCTTTTTATCATGTGATGAAGCAAATCTACTGTATTTACTGTTCCTTTAAGGGATATTAATCTGTAAATAAATTATAGATATAATGTATCCAAAGCAAAAGATTGAGAATAGTATTTAGATGTATTTCTAATGATATTTGTTATTTAAATATAAAGTTAAAGTGTAAAGGTTAAGTTTCTATAAAGTTTATAGTATAGAGTAACGGGTGCCGAGATGATGGGGTCTAGGTTATCCCCTTATCAGTCTCTTCTGCTGATAATTAGAGACCAATATAAAACACACAATAAAAGAGACTGTGCAATCAAGGCTGTGCGGAATTTAGGATAGTTAAAGTACCTATCTAACAGGGTTTCCACACAGCCCTGTTTGGACACTTTCATTTATTGCCGGTTTTATATCTGTCTCTAATTGTACTCAGCAGAAAAGACAAATAAGGGGAAAATCTAGGTTCCAACATGGAGGCACTTATTTCTTCACTGAAACAGGGGAATTGAGAACAACAACAATTTTCAAAGTTAAATTACAGGAAAAAAAGACAACATAATTAATAATGGATATATTGCAAACTTTTTTGTTTTTTTTACTCAACCTAACAAAACATTTTCTATTACATTACAAACTGTTTAGTTTAATTAAAGGGACATGAAACCCAATTTATTTATTTCATTATTCAGATAGAGCAGGCAATTTTAAGCAACTTTCTAATTTACTCCTATTATCCATTTTTCTTTGTTCTCTTTGTATCTTTATTTGAAAAAGCAGGAATGTAAGCTTAGGAGCTGGGACATTTTTGTTTCAGTACCCTGGGTAGCGCTTGCAGATTGGTGGCTACATTTAGCTTACATTCCAGCTTTTTCAAATAAAGATACCAAGAGAAGAAATAAAAATTGATAATAGGAGTAAATTAGAAAGCTGCTTAAAATTGCATGCTCTCTCTGAATCATGAAAGAAAACAAATTGGGTTTCATACTTTCACATCTCTTTAAATGTGCTTAATTCTCTTAGTATCCTTTGTTGAAGGAGCAGCAATGCATTAACGGGGCTTAGCTGTACACATTGGGTGATCCAATAATAAGAAGCATTTAAGTGCAGCCACCAATCAGCAGCTAGCTCTCAGTAGTGCATTGCTGCTCCTGGGACTACCTTGATATGCCTTTTAACAAACAATACCAAGAGAACAGAATAAATTAGATAAAAGAAAGTGGAAAGTTGTTTAAAATTGCAAGCGCTATCTGAATTTTGCAAGCTTAATTTTGAATTTACTGTCCCTTTAAACATTTAAATACAACTAGACATACAATGCAAACCCAAAACATCCATGACAAAAGTGTTTAATCAAAATACAGTTATATAAATTATTTAAAGGGACACTCAAGTCAAAATTAAACTTTCATGATTTTCATAGAGCAGCAATTTTAAACAACTTTCCAATTTAATTCCATTAAGTGTGCACAATATTTTTATAATTACACTTTTTGAGTCACCAGCTGCTACTGAGCATGTGCAAGAATTCACATATACGTATATGCATTTGTGATTGGCTGATGGCTGTCACATGGTACAGGGGGAGTGGAAATAGACATAAGTTTGAAATTTGTCAGAAAAAAACCTACTACTAGTTAAGACTAAGAGGCATATTTATGATTGTGCGAGCGGACATGATCCGATATAGCGGTCATGTCCGCTGCACATCGATAAATGCCGACAGCATACACTCTCAGCATTTATCACTGCACAAGTAGTCTTGTGAAATGCTTGTGCAATGCCGCCCCCTGCACATGCAAAGCCAATCGGCCGCTAGCAGGGGGTCTCAATCATCCTGATTGGATCGGGATGATTGCAGTCTGCCACCTAAATTTGGCAGACAACTTAAGGAGTAGCGGTATTACGACTATAAATAATAATAATAATAAATAAATAAAAGAAAGAAAAATAATAATTACAATAATATTGTTTAATTTTATATTATAGACCATTATATTCTGAGTTTAATGCCCCTCTAAAATTATTATAAATCCTAAATAGGAAATTTTTATTGAGTTACCTTTAATTCAAATTTTTTTAAGTAAGGCACAAAAATGATTCACTATGAAGCTGAATACAACTGTATCTACAAATACAACTGTATCTAAATACAGAAATACTCTTTTAGACAGTTTTGTCTTTTTATTATGGTTTCTTCTTTCTCATCCTTCACACTGATATACCAACATCTGAGTCATTAAATTGTGCTATATCATTTTTACTTAGTTCACTTTTATCTTTCTGTTGAAGTCCATGGATGCTGGTTAATGAATTTTGCGTGTTGTTTAACTACGCTTGAGTCGGCATTTCACACAGTGAGCCTTTAGCAGATGCAATAAATATTTACAATTCATTTCAAGAACTAATATCATTTTACTGGGTTTTTTTCATCATTTTAACTAACTCTCATATATGATAGATAGATAGATAGATAGATAGATAGATAGATAGATAGATAGATAGATAGATAGATAGATAGATAGATAGATAGATAGATAGATGATAGGCAGAGATAGATAGATAGATAGATAGATAGATAGATAGATAGATAGATAGATAGATAGATAGATAGATAGATAGATAGATAGATAGATAGACAGATAGACAGAGATAACGATAGATACACAAGTCCACTCAGAGTTAAAGATGGGTTTTACCTATTTACTATAATTTCTTACTCGACTAGAACTAGAAGAATAGTGGAAATTTCCAGCCTGCACATATATTTATATAACAAAATTGCTACACTAACTGGATTTATAGAAAAAACAAGTAATACGTTTATTTATAAGAAAGACATTTAAAGAATCATTCCCATTATTTAGTTTCAGGAAGGAGTGTGAGTCCCCAAAACATGACCCTTATTACTAAAACATACAACCTCCGCCTTTTACTACTTCGCCGCAGGCAAGAGGAGAAGCTGTCTGCTGTTCAAAGGCACTAAACACTAAGGTGAAAAACATTTTGCCTTTTCCCCTGTGGACAAAAAAAACTGAGATTATTGCTGCCTTTCAACAGTTGGTCCTGTTCCAAGCAGAGGGGCAACAGGCTGTCTCTTGCCACCATTCCTGACTGGGGAACTGGAACCCCAGAAAGCATATTATAACCTGGAGCCAACTCAGGCCACACCAAACTAAAGACAAAAATTCTAGCAGGGCTTAATGTTCCCAGGGATTCCATACTTGGAGATTATGGACACTGTGGTCTCAAATGTTCAACATTATTCACCAAAACTGAAAATGGTTGGAACCTGAAAGCAACCCACAAAGTCATATTGTTGAAATTTTATTGACGTACAGGTTACTGGGAAGCTCAGCAAAGCCTTATTCAAAAAATGAGTTAGTCACTTTAATCTTTAAAGTGCTAAGGAAATGGTTACCCTGGTAAAGAGTTAGGCTGTAGTTGGAGAATTACTGGCGCTAACTCACATGGCCCACCAAACAGTCAAAATTGTCAAGACTGTTTTAAAGACAAAATGAATAGAGAAACAGCATAGTGAGTTATGGAATGCCAGAAGTCATTACCATCCTGGAACTTTTTTAAAGGGACTAAAAAGGGTTGCATGTCTTTGATAAAGAGTTTTAAACGTCATAAAGCAGGATATGTTTTGTATGAGTATCCTTTACAGTTTGAACCAATGCATTGCAATGTGAGTACAGAGGCAGCTTGTTACTTAATATGGTCAACACTTGGGGAATTCACCACTACTGATTGGTATGTGAATAGTAATCCCTCTTGTACAGTTGTAATTAACGAAATGGCGGTTCAAATGCTGCTTGATTCCAAGTGGTTTAGTAATACCCTTATACCAAACTTATAGATTGATTATATACAGGCCTAGATTACGAGGGGAGGGCAAGGAGAGTAAACAAGATTGCGAGATCACAGTGTTCTTTACGCTGGAATCCATATTACAAGTGGCACGCTGTAAAATTACTGCAAATTTGGGAATGATTCTCTAAATCATTGGATAGGTGGATAGGTAAAAAAAAACAAGCTGTTTTTCCCCTATCTTAAACTCTGAGTGGACTTGTGTATCTATCTTTATCTATCTATCTATCTATCTATCTATCTATCTATCTATCTATCTTATATGAGAGCTAGTTAAAATTATGTGAAACCAAGTAAAATGATATTGGTTCTTGAAATGAATTGTAAATATTCATTACATCTGCTAAAGGCTCATCGTGGGAAATGCAGACTCAACCATAGTTAAACAACAAGCAGAATTCATTAACTGGCATACATTGACTGCAACAGAAAAATAAAAGTGAATGAAGTAAAAATGATATGTAGATTGTGCCAAACAACTTGAAGAACTAACCACGGTTTTTTATGGATTTAGGCAGCCTCAGTTGTTTCTGTCTTATAATGCAATTCTAGGCTCAATGATGTTGAAATCAGGGCTCTGTGGGGGCCATACTGTCACTTCCAAGACTCATTGTTCTTTTTTACACTGAAGATAGTTCTTAATGACTTTGGCTCTATGTTTGCTGTCCCTATCATGCTGCTGGATACATTTAGGGCCAACCAGATGCCTTCCTTATGGCATTACATGATGGATAAGTATCTGCCTGTACTCAGCATTGAGGAGACCATTATTTCTGACCAAATCCCCAACTCCATTTGCAGAAATGTAGCCTGAAACCTGCACGGAACCTCCACCATGCTTAACTGCTGCCTGTAGACATTCATTCTTGCACTGTTCTCCAGCACTTCATCAAACTGCTTTGCTCTAAAGACAAATATTTAACATTTTGGCTCATCAGTCAAAAGCACTTGCTGCCATTTTTTTGCACCCCAGTTCCTTTGTTTTCTTTCATAGTTGAGTCGATTGGCCTTGTATCTACATCGGAGGTATGGCATTTGTCTGCAAGTCTTCCATGAAGACCACTTCTTGTACCAGAATCCTAATGATTTCTGACAATTCTGAGCTGGACCTTTTCCTATTGCAAAGAAAAGTAAACATGGTGGGACCTATTTAAGAAGGCGCGAGCGGACATGATCTGATATTGTGGCATTTATCATTTATCATTGCACCAACAGTTCTTGTAAACTGCTGGTGCAATGCCGACCCACTAGCAGGGAGTGTCAATCACTCCGATCATGTTGATTTCCGGCGATGTCTCAGAGCAGACGGACAGGTTATGGAGCAGCGGTCTTTAGACCGCTGCTTCATAACTTGTGTTTCTGGCAAGCCATACTGAGCTTGATAAATATGCCCCGATGTGTCTTTCATCTTCTGCACTAAGTTTCCTTGGCCAACCACTGCATCAATGGTGCTCAATGTTGCTGTTTCTTTGTGCTTTTTCAGAAGAGCATGGTCAGCAGACTCTTTGCTTTGAAATTTGCCTGGGATAGACCTTGATGATGCAGTATAACTACAATGCGCCTGATTGCTGTGCTCAGTCTTACCCTGGTGCATGATATTTGACAAGAAACTGTCTTCAGCAACCTAACCTTGTTAGTAGAATTTGGCTATTCCTCACCCAGTTTTATTCCTCCTACACAGTAGTTTCTGTTTCAGTTAATGATTATGTTTCGACCTGAGTTTTGTAAGCACCCCATAGTAGTCTAAAATGTGATAGATTAAGTGTGATAGAGCTATCTGATCTCCAGATGATAGTGTGCCCAAGGCTTTCGCTCAATCGCTAGTATTTTTACACTTGACTTGTGATCTAAGCATATGTGTTTTACAAATTACACCTTATATTGAATCCCAGAAGCAATAAGATTTATTTTTTTTGCTTCTGACATTTACATTATAAAGTATAAATTAAAGGGACATGATATCAACTATTTTTCTTTCAATATTAAGATAAAGTATACACTTTTTTTTTAAAGAATTTACTTAATTCTCTTTGTATTCTTTGTTAAATAGCATACCTAAGTAGGTAGCGTACACATGTCTGGAGAGCTATATGGCAACCTTTTCACAAGAATGCTTCCGATCACTAGATGGCAGCAAGTTCCGATTATTTATTCACTTATCTTCTAAGATCAGACAGGATCGTGTGCCTTCAGGACAGTGTGGTGGTAGACCGGTAGACTAGATGGCAGCAGTGTTTGTACAATGTATAGCATTGTTAGAATTTTTTTTTTTACAAAACTGCTGCCCTATAGTGCTTCAAACAACTTAACGCTCCTGAGCATACCTACCTGCTTTTCAACAAAGGATACCAAGTGAAGAAAATAAATTTGATAAAAGAAGTAAATGGGAAAGTTCCTTAAAATTGGACACTTATCTGAATTATCAAAAAAAATATAGGGGCATATTTAACAATGTGCGAACGGACATGATACGAACGGACATGATGATGTCCGCTACACATCGATAAATTCTTGTGAACAGCTGGTGCAATGCCGCCCTGTAGATTGGCCGCTAGCAGGGGGTGTCAATCAACCCAATCGTATTTCTGTCCGCTGCCTTAGAGTGGGCGGATAAGTTATGGCGCAGCGTCCTTTAGACTGCTGCTTCATAACTTCTGTTTCCGGCGAGCCCTCAGGGGCATATAGTGCTTGATAAATATGCCCCTTAGGGTTTAATTTCCCTTTAAGGGGAAGGTTTGGGCTAGAACTTAAAAATCTCACCACATGAGCTAAGTTCTAAATATAAAATCAATGCAAAATGTTATCATTAGAACTTTAAAAAAATTGAAATTATAAAGACACATGAAAAATATAACTGTAGTCTATACCTATAATCAATGTATAAATATGACTTCTTGTTACTGAGATCTATACCTGTACTGTGAGAGGGAAAAGTGCTTTGTTTAATAAAACTAGAGATTTTGCAGTGAGCCACCTATGTCAGGCTGGTGCTCTGTGATTCCGTTCTGTCATCCACTGTCACCTCCTACCTATGAGAGTTTCAGGACTAGAAGAAGATATGAGAGGGGCGCTGCCAGAATATAGTGCAGAATAATGGAATGTATTTCTGTATAGTACTCTGATCAGTATTACCCTATGAAAGTAATAACCTTAACACGCTGTATCATTAACCTAACTCTGTAAGGTCAAACTTATTTAAAGGGACATTAAACACTTTGAGATGGTAATATAAAATGATAAATTGTATATACAGTATAAAACAACTCTGCAATATACTTTCATTATTTATTTTGTCCTCTTTGCCTGTATTTCCATTCTGAAATTGTGAGCTTTTCAGTTTCTGTTAGAAATGGAAGTGCAGAACACTGTTATATCCAGCACAACCATTGGCTGCACACTCTAGTGACCTATTTATAACTGCCCCTAATTGGCCACAGCAGAGAAGGTAACACAAGTTACAACATGGCAGCTCCCAGTGTTTTATAGACACAAAAACTTTACACTTATTTTGTCACTTTTTAAACAACTAATGAAACTTTAAAAAATACATCTACATGTTAGTCATGGACTAATCTTTTATTTGAATGTATCATTCTATCTAGCACGTATTTAGTGTTTAATTTCCCTTTAACTTCTCCAAGGGGAAATAAAAGTGCAATATTCTTACAGAGACATTAAGGGCTCCATGTACTAAGCAGTCAGCGAGCTACCCGCAACAAATCTCGCGTCAAAACTCGCAAACTGATATGTACAAAGTCGTCAACTATGTTCAAACTCGCATCTTTAAAATTGCGAGCGTACTTATCCGCCAAACCTCGCTACGTCTCCATTTTTCACTGTAATTAGACACATTTGACCACCAACTCGCCAAAAACGAATGTACTAAAAAATCTATTTGTCCGCTCGCTACAATTTCCGCTCCCACCTCGTTATTTTTGCCTCGCCACCTTTTAGGTGGCGGGCAAGGTACAAAACAATAGGAAAGTCAATCTAGACGCCAGTCTAGACATATATAAAAGGCAGTAATATCAGCATTGTACAGCATAACTGGCGTCTAATTTGTCTCTCATTTCCATGAACATAAATTGCGCCAAATTTGTCGACTGTAATTAAAGAGTAATCTATATTTTAAATTTGTATTGTATAGTTGTCAATCTTTATAATTATTTTTATATTAATATTTATATATTATCAGATCCAGATGAGGCCATATCCAAATTGTAAATAAATATTACAAAAATATTTGTTATCACTCTGTTATCTGTTATCGCTCTGTTAACACTCTTCAAAAAATTTTGAACAATAATAAAGTTGTTTAGATAAGTTGAACTTTTATAGGAGCAAAATTCTATTCCCGCGACTACTATGATGTTCGTGACACCTTGCATGTCACGTGTTAATAATTGGCCAGACAATTCAACTGAAAGTTAAGTACATCAGCTTAGTCGCGGCGAGCGAGGCGTCAAATTTATCAATAATCCGCCACTGCTCGCGGCGGGCTAGACTTGTCTATTTATTGGGGGATTATTAGTACATAGTGACAGCGGACACCATTTCGCCCGCGGCGAGTAACGGCGAGTTTATCCGCGTCTAAAATGACGGATGAATTGACGGCTTAGTACATGGAGCTATAAGTATTTTTATATGCATCATATATCTGTAAGTATCACACTACCAAAAAAATGCATTTAATGTTATTTTATTTTTTTAAAACATTTAAATCTCCATTTTATTTGGGGGGGGAGGGGTTCAGAGACCTACGTGAAAGCAAAAGATTTGAGGCCAAATTATAGAATTAATTCATTACTGATGATAATTCAATATTGTTGATGCCTGTGTAAAAAAAGGAATGCACTTACTCAACAATGTTAAAGGCACATGAAAGTCAAAATTAAACTTTTATAGGTGAGGCAGAGTGCGCAATTTTAAGAGATTTTTTAATTTGCTTTTATTATGAAATATACTTTTTACAAGCATACCTAGACAGGTTCGGGAACAGCAATGCAATACTAGCTGGTGATTGGTGGCTACACACATAAACCTCTTGCAATAATGAGATGCTCAGAGCCTTTTCTTTTTGCCCCTTTATGTAATGTTTAATTATTTTAAACAACTCTGCATTGTAATATTGTGCTAACAAATAACTTGAAACCCCCCCCCCCCCCCACTTGATCTGTAAATTAATTTTCACAAAATTCTAAGCAATCACTGTGCAGTACGTTGGTGGTTTGGGCAATTTGCCTCATTTTGTTGCATACTTAATTTAAATAATTTGATTTGATTATTGTCTTTCTAGAAAGATTAGAACAAGCAAAAGTCAGCAAGAAAATGTATATTACAATATGGCTTAATTAAAGTGACACTAAAGCCAAATTTTTTACTTTAATGATTTAGACAGAGCATGCAATTTTAAGCAACTTTCTAATTTACTCCTACTATACATTTTTCTTTGTTCTCTTGCTATCTTTATTTAAAAAGCAGGGGACGAGATTACATATGCGGCGCAGGCTTCAGCGAAACTGCTGAAACCCACGTGGCCCGTAATTTCCCCTTGCACATCGGGGAATCCCATATATTTGGCGCCAGCAGTTCATAAAGTGCCGTAAGTCGGATAAACTAGCGATGTCCAGAAATGTGAGTTAATACAAATTTCTGGAGTCGCCAGTGACTTACGGCACGTTAGAAACCGTCAGCGCCTAAGAAAAAAATAAAAATGTTAAATCTCCCGTAAAAGTCTAACACGCCTCCCAAAAATAAACCTGACACATAAAAACCCCTATATCCGCAATCCCCCCACATTGCAACTAATAATACATATATTAACCCCTAAATCCGACAACCCCAACATCGCAAACTACCTAATAAATGTATTAACCCCTAATCCGCCATTCACCCACATCGTGATCTACCTAATATATTAACCCCAAATCTGCCATTAACACACATCTCAATAAACGTAATGTATTAACCCCTAATCTGCCAGTAACCCACATCACAATAAACCTAATAAAATTATTAACCTCTAATCTGCCAATAACCCACGACGCAATAAACCGAATAAAACTATTAACCCCTAATCCGCCAAACCCACACAACGCAATAATCTTAATAAATCTATTAACCCCTAATTCACCAAACCCCCACAATGCAAATAACTAATTAAATTACTAAACCCCTGACCTAACAAACCCTAAATTAACCCCAATTACCTAAATTAAAAAACACTAAGTTACAATTAAAATAAAAAAGCTAACATTACTTAAAAATAAAAAAATAAAAAAATTAAATGAATCTAAGATTACAAAAAATAAAGTCTAAACCAAATTATCAAAAATAAAAAAATTAAACCTAATCCCTATAAAAAAAATAAAAAATAAAAAAAAATAAAAACACCCCCTAATATAATACTAAGATACCAAAAGCCCTTAAAAGGGCCTTTTGTAGGGCATTGCCCTAAGTTAAACAGCTCTTTTACCTTAAAAAATACTATGACCCCCCTCTAACAGTAAAACTCTCCACCCACCAAACCCCCCTAAATAAAAAAACCTAACACTAAAAAATCCTAAACTACCCATTGCCCCTGAAGTGGAATTTGTATAGGCATTGCCCTTAAAAGGGCATTCAGCTCTTTTAAGAGTGTCCAATAAATCCATAATCTAAAAAAAAAAAACCTTAAAAAATAAAAAAAGAGCCTAAGTCTAACCCCCAAGTAGGTACTCACCGTTCCTGAAGTCCGGCGGAGAAGGTCCTGTTCCAGGTGGTGAAGTCTTCTTCCAAGCGGCCGACATTGTCTTCCAATCGGGGACCTCTTCCTTCTTCATCCAGGACCAAGCCAGTGCGGAGCGGAGATGAGCGCGGAGCCATGGAGCGTGGAGGATCCTCTTCGTATAATCGTCGTCATTCACTGAATAGTAAATTCAAGGTACGCATTTAAATATGGCTTCCCTTGCATTCCTATTGGCTGATATGATTCTTCAAATTCAAATCAGCCAATAGGATGTATCAGGATAAATTGTGTTCAGATCATACCTGTGGGAGAGGTTATTTCTGAATTAGCTTTTTTGGATCACAACTGCAGAATAAGACTAAATATTAAATGTTATGGATAGTATGTATGTAAGTGTCCCTGCATAAATAGGGGAAGGCTTCAGTTCAGTGAGGGAACTATAATATAGCTGCAGGGAAACAAACAGTTCATCTGTGGCTTTGGATTGACAACTACACAGGTACTGTAATGTAGTTGTTTTTCCCTGCCCCATAGTACTCATGAGTAGTTAATAACATGTTACATGTATCAAATTATCGGAATGTTAAGAAATATATATAACATAAAACGATTCAGGGGTTCATCTCAGTTAATGTAAGTAACATACGTGACAAACATAAGAGGAAGCTAGATAAATGCTGTCAGAAGAATCACTGTTTAAACATAGATATCACAGAATGAATGCATTACTTAGGAGATAGAAGGCCAAGTAGATTACAAATACCAGAATCGGCTGACCTGTAATACCATGCAAATATCGGAGAAGCGTGAGCAGGTTGGATTCGGCACCGTCGATGTTTGCTGGTTTGTCTGCGTGTGACATCACCGCGAGATCCAGATCAGCTGTGTGAAGCTAACAGCTGATAGAATGCCGGAGACGAGTGGAGGCTTTGCGTCTGCAAGTAAGGAGGAGCTTGACATGACGTATTCTTAGGAAGGAATACCAAGCAAAGAATAGAGGGCAGATAGAGAATTTATACGGAAGCTAAATTGGCGTAGTACACCTTAAAGGTACAGTGTGCAGCTTGTTCAGAGTAATATTTTATGGAACTAGTAGAAACAATGGTGTTGTAACTAGGTGTCATTACAGGACACCCCCTCCAAAGATCAACTCCGGTGATCAGGTAAAGGCCGATCCAGATGTCGACGGTGGAATAAGGCAGTCAATCTGGGTGCGGAGACCTGAGTAGCAGGTTCCCAGGAATCATCCTCGACCGGGTATCCTCTCCAATGTACCAAGTACTGTAGGACGCCCCAAACTCTTTAAGAGTCAACTATAGCCTGAACCTCATACTCATGGGAATCATCTAAGAGTTCGGGAATGAGAGGGTTATCAGGTTGTGTCCACGCAGTTGCTTGTATGGTTTTTAAAGAAATACATGAAATGTTGGACTTTCATGTTAGGTGGTAGGGACAGGGTAACTGCATTTCGATTTATGATTCTTGTTATTGGAAAGGGTCCAACAAATGCTGAAGAAAGCTTCTTTGAAGGATAGTGAAGTTTCAAGTTGCGTGTTGAAAGCCATACGTAGTCACCAATGGAATAACTGGGGGATGTCGTTCTTCGGTGGTCGTAATACTTTTTTTGTTGAATCTTTGCTTGGTCAATATTTTCTTTGATTAGGTTGAATGAGTCACATAGGGTATTGACTAGGTCATTGACCACAGGACAATCACTTTCTAAGGTGGAATCCCAATGGAAGGTTGGGTGAAATCCATAGTTTACATAAAAGGGCATTGACTTAATTAAATTATGGTATAAATTATTAAACGCGAATCCAGCATGGGGAAGTAATTCTGACCAGTTGTCCTGTTTTACTGAAGTGAAACAGCGCAGGTACTGTTCAATCCACTAGTTAGTCTTTTCGGTCTGTCCACTGATTTGTGGATGATATGCAGTAGTGAGTCTTCTTGTAATTCCTAATTTAAGGCATAACTCTTTCCAGAATTTGCTAGTAAATTGCGTTACTCGTCGGAGGTGATGGAATTAGGAAGTCCATGCAGTTTGAACACATTATCAAATACGAGTTGAACTGTCTCGAGTGCAGTGGGTAGCTTATGGAAGGGCTCAAAGTGTACCATCTTACTGAATAGGTCCTACAACTACCATGATAGTTTTATGTTTGTTTGAAGTAGTACCACAATAAAATCTAATGCAATATCTTGCCACTGTCGTTCTGGAGTGGTAAGAGGTAGTAAATGTCCATAAGGGGCGTTCTTTCCATTTTTAGAGATGGCACAGACCTTACAAGTCTGAACGTATTCAGCCACGTCACTGAATAAACTGGGCCACCAAAAGAATCTTTTAGCCAAGTCCTGAGTTTTTTTTATTCCTAGATGTCCTGTGAGTGAAGAGTCATGTACAGTCTGGTATACCATATTCCGTAAGGATAGAGGGACGTAAATTTGGTCATCATGATAATACAAGCCATCTTCTTGGAGGTGTAGTTTTGATCTGGGTAGTAACGGATCAGACGATTGTTTGGTCTTAAACAGCTGTTTTTGATCGAAGGAGAGTCCCAAGAAGCGTTCAGTTGGAATTATGGTGCTTTCTTCTTTGATGTTGTTCACACTATCAAATTGGCGTGAGAGAGTGTCTGCTTTATGATTTTTATGGCTGGCCTATAGGTAATCAAGAAATTGAACCTAGTAAAAAATAAATTCCAGCAGACTTGTCGTGAGGTTAGAGTACGGTTAGTTTTAAGGTACTGTAAGTTCCTATGGTCAGTGTAGATGAGAATAGGGATAGAAGTACCTTCCAACAAGTGCCTCCAATGTTCTAGGGAGCTTTTTATTGTGAGGAGTTCTTTTTCCCCAATTGGGTAGTTTTCTTCGGCAGAGGAAAGAGTACGAGAGTAGAAGCCGACTGGATGAAGGGGTTTAGAAGGGGTTTCTCTTTGTGAGAGTATTACTCCAATTGCGACATTTGAAGCATCGACCTCTAGTATATATTGTAGTTTAGGATTTGGGAACCATAGTATGGGAGCGCTTGTGAAAGCATGTTTTAATTTATCAAAAACTGATTGTGTTTCTGAACTCCATAAGAACGTAGTGTTAGTTCTAGTAAGATTTGTTAGAGGTTTTGTTAGGTGAGCAAAATTGTGTATGAATTTTTGGTAGAAGTTTGCAAAACCCATAAACCTTTGTACATGTTTTTTATTAGTGGGTATTGGCCAGTGTAAGATGGCTGAAATTTTATCATCTTCCATGTTTATACCATTGGAACTGATAGTATATCCTAAGAATGTAATTTTCTTTGTATGAAAGATACATTTTTCCAGTTTGACATAGAGTAGATTTTTGCGTAATCTAGACAAAACTACACTAACATGTTGGATATGTTCCTTGAGAGTTTTTGAGTAAATCAAAATGTCATCTAAGTATATGACAAGGAAGATGCCAAGAAGATCTTTGAAGATGTCATTGATTAAATACTGGAAAGTTTCGGGGGCATTACACAACCCCAAGGGCATCACAGTATACTCATACTACCCTTAACGGGTTCGAAATGCTGTTAGCCATTCATGCCCAGATTTTATACGGACAAGGTTATAAGCACCTCTTAGGTCCAGTTTTGTGAAATAAATAGCTCCTTGTAATCTATCTATTAATTCGGGTATTAATGGTAGAGGGTAACGATTTTTAATTGTGCATTTGTTCAGTTCATGGTAATCCACTATAGGTCTCAGACTTTGGTCTTTGTTGCGAACAAAAAAAATACCTGCTCCAGCAGGAGAAGTTAAGGGCCTGATGAACCCCTTCTTTAAGTTCTACCGGAGGTATGTTTTAAGAAACTCTAATTCTGAATCGGATAGAGGGAAAACATGCCCATAAGGAATGTCCACACCAGGTAATAAGTCTATGGGACAGTCGTATTTTCTATGGGGAGGGGGGAGATTCTCAGATTCCTTTTTATCAAACACATCTGAGAATTTCTCATATTCAGGAGGAATTGCTGGTGAATCTGTTAGCAATACATGTGACTGAAAGCAAATATTTCTACAATAGTCTGAAGTGAATTCTACTAAAGATTCCGAACAGGTTATCTTGGGATCGTGTAATGTGAACCAGGTTATCCCGAGTATGATGGGATAGAGTGGTGATGGAATAACATCAAAAGTTATGTACTCTGTATGGAACTGATTGGTGGTTACTCGTATAGGTATGGTTTGATAATGTATGCGACCTGATGTAATTTCTTTACCATCAATAAAACGTAAAACGGTAGGAATAGTTTTTTTTTATCAGTGGAATTTTATTAAGGTGAATGAAATCTACATCTATATAATTTAAACTGGCTCCTGAATCAAGGATTGCCTGGGTTTTGACTTGAAGATGATCCCACTGCAAAAGAATAGACAATGAGCAGTGAGTAGGATGTTTATTCAACGTTGACATACAAGTAGTGGAGAGAGATGGCTTACCCTTCCGTTGACGTAATAGAGGACAATCTTTTACTGTATGTTCAGGTGTTCCACAGTACATGCAGAGGTTATTACTGCGTCTTCTTAGCTTTTCCTGCTGATTTAAGGGTCCTCTGATGAACCCTAAGTCCATCGGTTCTGAAGAATCTTTAATAGGTGACTTGGTACTGGGTTCTGAGTATGATGATGTATATACTTTTTTAATAGGATATTCAGTGTGATATTTCTCATATCTCCTCTCCCTGATCCTCCTATCTAAGGTTATGCAAAGGTTAATTAATTCCTCTAGAGAATCTGGTAGCTGCAGTCTAGCCAACTCATCTTTTAATGTTTCGGATAGTCCCAAACGGAATTGATTCCTCAGTGAGAGGTCATTCCATAAAGTGTCTTACGACCACTTTTTAAACTCAGTTATATATTCCTCAACCTGTCTTTTATTCTGCTTTAAAGACCTCATAGCCATCTCAGCAGTTAACTGTTTGTTTGGATCATCATACAACTGAGCCATGGCCTTAAAAAAGTTCTCAATTGAATGGAGAATGGGATCACCAGTCTCAAAAATGTATTCGCCCAAGTTCGGGGCTCCCCCGAAGGTAGGAGATTGTCGTGAGGACTTTATGTGGTCATTAGGGTATGTCTTAGGTTTCAGAGCAAAATACAAGAGACAGGCATTTTTAAATTCCCTATACTGTTTACGGTCACCTGAAAATTTATCTGGGGGACTGGGTTGTGGGTCTATTGTGGGATATTCTCTTCCCCAACAGGAAATGGCAAAGAGTCCCAGCAAAGCTGGTCACATGATCCCTCCTAGGCTCCGCCCACCCCAGTCATTCTCTTTGCCGTTGCACAGGCAACATCTCCACGGAGATGGTTAAGAGTTTTTTTGGTGTTTAAATGTAGTTTTTATTCTTCTATCAAGTGTTTGTTATTTTAAAATAGTGCTGGTATGTACTATTTACTCTGAAACAGAAAAGGATGAAGATTTCTGTTTGTAAGAGGAAGATGATTTTAGCAGACAGTAACTAAAATCGATTGCTGTTTCCACATAGGACTGTTGAGATGAAGTAACTTCAGTTGGGGGAAACAGCAGACTTTTCTGCTTAAGGTATGACTAGCCATATATCTAACAAGACTGTGTAATGCTGGAAGGCTGTCATTTCCCCTCATGGGGACCGGTAAGCCATTTTCTTAGTCAAAAACAAACAGAATAAAGGGCTTATTATGGGCTAAAAAACTGTTAGACATTTTTATGGGCTAAATTGATTGCTTTATTTGTGCATATTATTCAAATTTAGGCTAACTATTGACATTTATAATCTTGGGGAACGTTTATAAAACGGCAGGCACTGTATTGGACACCTTTTTCAGTCAGGGGGCCTTTCTAGTCATAGACTGAGCCTCATTTTCGCGCCATTAATGCGCAGTTGTTTTTTGAGAGCAGGGCATGCAGATGCATGTGTGAGGATCTAAGAATCTCTGAAAAAGCTTTTAGAAGGTGTCATTTGGTATCGTATTCCCCTCAGGGCTTGGTTGGGTCTTAGCAAAGACTGTATCTGGGACTGTATAGGGGTGAAATTGAAAAACGGCTCCGGTTCCGTTATTTTAAGGGTTAAAGCTCTGAAATTTGGTGTGCAATACTTTTAAGGCTTTAAGACACTGTGGTGAAAATTTGGTAATTTTTGAACAATTCCTTCATACTTTTTCACATATTCAGTAATAAAGTGTTTTCTGTTTGAAATTTAAAGTGACAGTAACGGTTTTATTTTAAAACGTTTTTTGTGCATTGTTGACAAGTTTAAGCCTGTTTAACATGTCTGTACCTTCAGATAAGCTATGTTATATATGTATGAAAGCCAATGTGTCTCCCCATTTAAATTTATGTGATAATTGTGCCATAGCGTCCAAACAAAGTAAGGACAGTACTGCCACAAATAATGATATTGCCCAAGATGATTCCTCAAATGAGGGGAGTAAACATGATACTACATCATCTCCTACTGTGTCTACACCAGTTTTGCCCATGCAGGAGGCCCCTAGTACATCTAGTGCGCCAATACTTATTACCATGCAACAATTAACGGCTGTAATGGATAACTCCATAGCAAATCTTTTATCCAAAATGCCTACTTATCAGAGAAAGCGCGATTGCTCTGTTTTAAACACTGAAGAGCAAGAGGACGCTGATGATAATTGTTCTGTCATACCCTCACACCAATCTGAAGGGGCCATGAGGGAGGTTTTGTCTGAGGGAGAAATTTCAGATTCAGGAAAAATTTCTCATCAAGCTGAACCTGATGTTGTGACATTTAAATTTAAATTAGAACATCTCCGCGCACTGCTTAAGGAGGTATTATCTACTCTGGATGATTGTGACAATTTGGTCATTCCAGAGAAATTATGCAAGATGGACAGGTTCCTAGAGGTTCCGGTGCCCCCCGACGCTTTTCCTATACCCAAGCGGGTGGCGGACATAGTAAATAAAGAGTGGGAAAAGCCCGGCATACCTTTTGTTCCTCCCCCTATATTTAAGAAATTATTTCCTATGGTCGACCCCAGAAAGGACTTATGGCAGACAGTCCCCAAGGTCGAGGGGGCAGTTTCTACTCTAAACAAACGCACTACTATTCCTATCGAAGATAGTTGTGCTTTCAAAGATCCTATGGATAAAAAATTGGAAGGTTTGCTTAAAAAGATTTTTGTACAGCAAGGCTACCTTCTACAACCAATTTCATGCATTGTTCCTGTCACTACGGCAGCGTGGTTCTGGTTCGAGGAACTAGAAAAGTCGCTCAGTAGAGAAACTCCATATGAGGAGGTTATGGACAGAGTTCACGCACTTAAATTGGCTAACTCTTTTATTTTAGATGCCGCTTTGCAATTAGCAAAATTAGCGGCGAAAAATTCAGGGTTTGCTATTGTGGCGCGCAGAGCACTTTGGCTAAAGTCTTGGTCAGCGGATGTGTCATCCAAGACAAAATTACTTAACATTCCTTTCATAGGTAAAACTTTATTTGGACCTGATTTGAAAGAGATTATTTCAGACATCACTGGGGGAAAGGGCCATGCCCTTCCACAGGATAGGTCTTTTAAGGCTAAAAATAAGCCTAATTTTCGTCCCTTTCGCAGAAATGGACCAGCCTCTAATTCTGCATCCTCTAAGCAAGAGGGTAATGCCTCACAACCCAAACCAGCCTGGAAACCAATGCAAGGCTGGAACAAGGGTAAGCAGGCCAAGAAGCCTGCCACTGCTAACAAGACAGCATGAAGGAGTAGCCCCCGATCCGGGACCCGGATCTGGTGGGGGGCAGACTCTCTCTCTTTGCTCAGGCTTGGGCAAGAGATGTTCAGGATCCTTGAGCGCTAGAAATAGTTTCTCAAGGTTATCTCCTGGAATTCAAGGAACTACCCCCAAGGGGAAGGTTCCACAAGTCTCACTTATCCTCAGACCAAATAAAGAGACAGGCATTCTTACATTGTGTAGAAGACCTGTTAAAGATGGGAGTGATACACCCAGTTCCAATAAAGGAACAAGGAATGGGATTTTATTCCAATCTGTTCGTAGTTCCCAAAAAAGAGGGAACGTTCAGACCAATTTTGGATTTGAAGATCCTAAACAAATTTCTCAGGGTACCTTCGTTCAAAATGGAAACTATTCGAACGATTCTACCCACCATCCAGGAAAGTCAATTTATGACTACCCTGGATCTAAAGGATGCGTACCTACATATCCCTATCCACAAGGAATATCATCAGTTCCTAAGGTTCGCTTTTCTGGACAAACATTACCAGTTTGTGGCTCTTCCATTCGGATTAGCCACTGCTCCAAGGATTTTCACAAAGGTGCTAGGTTCCCTTCTAGCGGTTCTAAGACCAAGGGGCATTGCAGTAGTACCTTACTTGGACGACATTCTAATACAAGCGTCGTCCCTGTCAAAGGCAAAGGCTCATACGGACATCGTTCTAGCCTTTCTCACATCTCACGGATGGAAGGTGAACAAAGAAAAGAGTTCTCTGTCCCCGTCTACAAGAGTTCCCTTCTTGGGAACAATAATAGATTCCTTAGAAATGAGGATTTTTCTGACAGAGGTCAGAAAATCAAAACTTCTAAGCTCTTGTCAAGTGCTTCATTCTGTTCCTCGTCCTTCCATAGCGCAGTGCATGGAAGTAATAGGATTGATGGTTGCAACAATGGACATAGTTCCTTTTGCACGAATTCATCTAAGACCATTACAACTGTGCATGCTCAAACAGTGGAATGGGGATTATACAGACTTGTCTCCAATGATTCAAGTAGATCAAAAGACCAGAGATTCACTCCGTTAGTGGCTGACCCTGGACCATCTGTCCCAGGGAATGAGCTTCCGCAGGCCAGAGTGGGTCATTGTCACGACCGACGCCAGTCTAGTGGGCTGGGGTGCGGTCTGGGAACCCCTGAAAGCTCAGGGTCTATGGTCTCGGGAAGAGTCTCTTCTCCCGATAAACATTCTGGAACTGAGAGCGATATTCAATGCTCTCAGAGCTTGGCCTCAACTAGCAAAGGACAAATTCATAAGGTTCCAATCAGACAACATGACGACTGTTGCTTATATCAATCATCAAGGGGGAACAAAGAGTTCCCTGGCGATGAAAGAAGTGACCAAAATAATTCAATGGGCGGAGGATCACTCCTGCCACTTGTCTGCGATCCACATCCCAGGAGTGGAAAATTGGGAAGCGGATTTTCTGAGTCGTCAGACATTTCATCCGGGGGAGTGGGAACTCCATCCGGAAATCTTTGCCCAAATAACTCAATTATGGGGCATTCCAGACATGGATCTGATGGCGTCTCGTCAGAACTTCAAGGTTCCTTGCTACGGGTCCAGATCCAGGGATCCCAGGGCGACCCTAGTAGACGCACTAGTAGCACCTTGGATTTTCAACCTAGCTTACGTATTCCCACCGTTTCCTCTCATTCCCAGGCTGGTAGCCAGGATCAATCAGGAAAGGGCCTCGGTGATCTTGATAGCTCCTGCGTGGCCACGCAGGACTTGGTATGCAGACCTGGTGAATATGTCATCGGCTCCACCATGGAAGCTACCTTTGAGACAGGACCTTCTTGTTCAAGGTCCATTCGAACACCCAAATCTGGTCTCCCTCCAACTGACGGCTTGGAGATTGAACGCTTGATTCTATCAAAGCGTGGGTTTTCAGATTCGGTGATAGATACTCTGGTTCAGGCCAGAAAACCTGTAACTAGAATAATTTACCATAAAATATGGAAAAAATATATCTGTTGGTGTGAATCCAAAGGATTCCCATGGAATAAGATAAAAATTCCTAAGATTCTCTCCTTTCTTCAAGAAGGTTTGGAGAAAGGATTATCTGCAAGTTCTCTAAAGGGACAGATCTCTGCTTTATCTGTCTTACTACACAAAAGACTGGCAGCTGTGCCAGATGTTCAAGCATTTGTTCAGGCTCTGGTTAGGATCAAGCCTGTTTACAGACCTTTGACTCCTCCCTGGAGTCTAAATCTAGTTCTTTCAGTTCTTCAAGGGGTTCCGTTTTGAACCCTTACATTCCATAGATATTAAGTTACTATCTTGGAAAGTTTTGTTTTTGGTTGCAATTTCTTCTGCTAGAAGAGTTTCAGAGTTATCTGCTCTGCAGTGTTCTCCTCCTTATCTGGTGTTCCATGCAGATAAGGTGGTTTTGCGTACTAAGCCTGGTTTTCTTCCTAAAGTTGTTTCTAACAAAAATATTAACCAGGAGATAGTTGTACCTTCTTTGTGTCCGAATCCAGTTTCAAAGAAGGAACGTTTGTTACACAATTTGGACGTTGTCCGTGCTCTAAAGTTCTATTTAGAGGCTACTAAAGATTTCAGACAAACATCTTCCTTGTTTGTTGTTTATTCTGGTAAAAGGAGAGGTCAAAAAGCGACTTCTACCTCTCTTTCCTTTTGGCTTAAAAGCATTATCCGTTTGGCTTATGAGACTGCCGGATGGCAGCCTCCTGAAAGAATCACAGCTCACTCCACTAGGGCTGTGGCTTCCACATGGGCCTTCAAGAACGAGGCTTCTGTTGACCAGATATGTAAGGCAGCGACTTGGTCTTCACTGCACACTTTTGCCAAATTTTACAAATTTGATACTTTTGCTTCTTCGGAGGCTATTTTTGGGAGAAAGGTTTTGCAAGCTGTGGTGCCTTCCGTTTAGGTGACCTGATTTGCTCCCTCCCTTCATCCGTGTCCTAAAGCTTTGGTATTGGTTCCCACAAGTAATGTTGGAGAAAACAGAATTTATGCTTACCTGATAAATTACTTTCTCCAACGGTGTGTCCGGTCCACGGCCCGCCCTGGTTTTTTAATCAGGTCTGATGAATTATTTTCTCTAACTACAGTCACCACGGTATCATATGGTTTCTCCTATATATATTTCCTCCTGTCCGTCGGTCGAATGACTGGGGTGGGCGGAGCCTAGGAGGGATCATGTGACCAGCTTTGCTGGGACTCTTTGCCATTTCCTGTTGGGGAAGAGAATATCCCACAAGTAAGGATGATGCCGTGGACCGGACACACCGTTGGAGAAAGTAATTTATCAGGTAAGCATAAATTCTGTTATCCTTGTGTTAGGGTTTCAACTCTTTCAGTTAGTATTTGTACATGATTCACTAGTTCTGCTGGATCCATGTTTGTGAGGCTTGGTATTAATATCAGGATAAATCGTGTTCAGATAATACCTGTGGGAGAGATTATTTCTGAATTAGCTTTTTTGGATCACAACTGCAGAATAAGACTAAATATTAAACGTTATGGATAGTATGTATGTATGTGTCCCTGCATAAATAGGGGAAGGCTTCAGTTCAATGAGGGAACTATAATATAGTTGCAGGGAAACAAACAGTTCATCTGTGGCTTTGGATTGACAACTACACAGGTACTGTAATGTAGTTGTTTTTCCCTGCCCCATAGTACTCATGAATAGTTAATAACATGTTACATGTATCAAATTATCGGAATATAGCGCTCCTTAAGAAATATATATAACATAAAACGATTCAGGGGTTCATCTCAGTAAATGTAAGTAACATACATGACAAACATAAGAGGAAGCTAGATAAATGCTGTCAGAAGAATCACTGTTTAAACACAGATATCACAGAATGAATGCGTTACTTAGGAGATAGAAGGCCAAGTAGATTACAAATACCGGAATCAGCTGACCTGTAATACCATGCAAATATCGGAGGAGCGTGAGCAGGTTGGATTCGGCACCGTCAGTGTTTGCTGGTTTGTCTGCGTGTGACGTCACTGCGAGATCCAGATCAGCTATGTGAAGCTAACAGCTGATAGAATGCCGGAGACGAGTTGAGGCTTTGCGTCTGCAAGTAAGGAGGAGCTTGACACAACGTATTCTTAGGAAGGAATACCAAGCAAAGAACAGAGGGCAGGTAGAGAATTTATACGGAAGCTAAATGGGCATAGTACACCTTAAAGGTACAGTGTGCAGCTTGTAATTTTTTAATATTTAATATTTAATATTGTATTAATATTTAATATTGTAATATTTTATGGAACTAGTAGAAACAATGGTGTTGCAACTAGGTGTCATGACAGGATGAGAGCTACTCAAATCCTATTTGCTGATTTGAACAAGATGTTGGCCACTTGGAAGAAGACTTCACCGCCTGGAACAGGACCTTTTCTGCTGGACTTCAAGAACGGTGAGTACTGTACCCATTTTAGATTCATCACCCTGGATAGCGCTTGCTTATTGGTGGCTACATTTAGCAATCCAATAACCAAGCATAACCCAGGCTATCAACCAAAAATGGGCCGGCTCTTAAGCTTACATTCCTGCTTTTTAAATAAAGATAGCAAGAGAACGAAGAAAATTTGATAATAGGAGTAAATTAGAAAGTTGCTTAAAATTGCATACTCTATCTGAATCATTAAAGAAGGATTTTGGGTTTAGTGTCCCTTTAATTCATTTTGCTCAGTTACAGTTTAAATTTAAATATGTCAATTATTTATTTTAGCTTATAACATAGCTAACATTTTACATAAAGTAAGTTTGGTGTAATAGTCACTAAGTATAATTAATTTACAACTTACCTACCATATGCTTTCTTTATTAGCCATGATATGCCTTTCATAACTCTGTGCTGCAGTTTATGATTGGCTTTTCTTACAGCGGTATTAAGGGTTAGCATCCTTATATTATAATTTTATTGGCATGCATCCTCAGTAGAGAAGTCATAAAGGCATTCCTCCTGGACAGGGAGGTAAAACAGAGCAAGAAAGGTTTGTGGGTGGAGTCAAGAATGTTCTCTTAGCAGAGCCATGTCAAAGATAGATTCATGGGTGTTCTGTGGGCAGAGTTTAGCAGACTGTGGGAGGAGGCAGAGTTGGGGCAGCCCCTGGTTTCACTTTAGAAATCAGGATATTTATAGGAAAAAGAAAGCTGCATTTAACACTCTTATTTCCATTAACATACATATTGCAGATATTTTAAGGAATGCATGGGCTGGGGTTGGACAGGGGAGATTAATCCCCCCAAGGAAACCATTTTGGGGGTACCGTACAGATAATGCATAAATCTCCCCAAATTAAATGAAGCAGGAGGATTGGTTAACAGCCCTTGTTCTGGGTACACACAGGTCTGCAGCTCTCACACTACTGCTGTCATGTGGGCTTTGATTGTGTATACCAGAAGTGACCCTTAGTGAAACACTTCCGGTTCACTTCATTTGGAACGCATGGCGTGCGTTCCAACACGGCAGATTGGCGCTTTCACTGAGTGTACACAGGTATTCACAATTTGATTATTCACATATGTGTATATAAGGTGTGTATGTTTGTCACTTTTGTTATGCTGATGAAAGGGAACCTCTCCCCGAAAACGTTCCAATAAAAACAAGCTTTGTTCACTTCTAAAAAGTCCTGTGAGTGCATGTGCCAATCTGCTGCTATACACAATATACTGCAGGAGTTAGGTAACGTACTGCTCCTCTATACCTTATACTGTTAAGATTTATTGCTCTACCGCGTCACTTGTTTTAGTTTACCTGTGCCTAGGGATGCACCGAAATGAAAATTCTGGACCGAAACCGATACCGAAAATTCAGGATGCCCCTGGCCAAAAACCGAAACCGAAATTATTTTTTTATTTTTTTTAACTACAGTGTGTGTGTGTAGCTGAGAGAGCTTGTAGGCGGGAAAGCTCCAACAAATGAGCGCGGTCACGTACCGTAGGGCATGATCTGCAGTGAAACTGGTGGAGCTCTACAAGGGAGAGCGTAGTTATAGCCAGACAACAATATGAGGTGGAAATGTGTTTTGTTTTTGGGTGTAGTTATCCGTGCGATAGGTGTGGCTGCACCTGATCGTCTCTCATCGTATCTCCGCCTAGTTCCTGGTTTGGGTCTCACACTGACCAGTCAGATTATATGTCCGGAGCCCCAAATGGAGTCTACCTGTCACCTATCACCAGGACCACCGGACTTAGCTACGACCTTACGTGCAAGGTGGTTATAGAAAGTTACTGTGCTAGATAAATGCTGTCAGAAGAATCACTGTTTAAACACAGATATCACAGAATGAATGCGTTACTTAGGAGATAGAAGGCCAAGTAGATTACAAATACCGGAATCAGCTGACCTGTAATACCATGCAAATATCGGAGGAGCGTGAGCAGGTTGGATTCGGCACCGTCAGTGTTTGCTGGTTTGTCTGCGTGTGACGTCACTGCGAGATCCAGATCAGCTATGTGAAGCTAACAGCTGATAGAATGCCGGAGACGAGTTGAGGCTTTGCGTCTGCAAGTAAGGAGGAGCTTGACACAACGTATTCTTAGGAAGGAATACCAAGCAAAGAACAGAGGGCAGGTAGAGAATTTATACGGAAGCTAAATGGGCATAGTACACCTTAAAGGTACAGTGTGCAGCTTGTAATTTTTTAATATTTAATATTTAATATTGTATTAATATTTAATATTGTAATATTTTATGGAACTAGTAGAAACAATGGTGTTGCAACTAGGTGTCATGACAGGATGAGAGCTACTCAAATCCTATTTGCTGATTTGAACAAGATGTTGGCCACTTGGAAGAAGACTTCACCGCCTGGAACAGGACCTTTTCTGCTGGACTTCAAGAACGGTGAGTACTGTACCCATTTTAGATTCATCACCCTGGATAGCGCTTGCTTATTGGTGGCTACATTTAGCAATCCAATAACCAAGCATAACCCAGGCTATCAACCAAAAATGGGCCGGCTCTTAAGCTTACATTCCTGCTTTTTAAATAAAGATAGCAAGAGAACGAAGAAAATTTGATAATAGGAGTAAATTAGAAAGTTGCTTAAAATTGCATACTCTATCTGAATCATTAAAGAAGGATTTTGGGTTTAGTGTCCCTTTAATTCATTTTGCTCAGTTACAGTTTAAATTTAAATATGTCAATTATTTATTTTAGCTTATAACATAGCTAACATTTTACATAAAGTAAGTTTGGTGTAATAGTCACTAAGTATAATTAATTTACAACTTACCTACCATATGCTTTCTTTATTAGCCATGATATGCCTTTCATAACTCTGTGCTGCAGTTTATGATTGGCTTTTCTTACAGCGGTATTAAGGGTTAGCATCCTTATATTATAATTTTATTGGCATGCATCCTCAGTAGAGAAGTCATAAAGGCATTCCTCCTGGACAGGGAGGTAAAACAGAGCAAGAAAGGTTTGTGGGTGGAGTCAAGAATGTTCTCTTAGCAGAGCCATGTCAAAGATAGATTCATGGGTGTTCTGTGGGCAGAGTTTAGCAGACTGTGGGAGGAGGCAGAGTTGGGGCAGCCCCTGGTTTCACTTTAGAAATCAGGATATTTATAGGAAAAAGAAAGCTGCATTTAACACTCTTATTTCCATTAACATACATATTGCAGATATTTTAAGGAATGCATGGGCTGGGGTTGGACAGGGGAGATTAATCCCCCCAAGGAAACCATTTTGGGGGTACCGTACAGATAATGCATAAATCTCCCCAAATTAAATGAAGCAGGAGGATTGGTTAACAGCCCTTGTTCTGGGTACACACAGGTCTGCAGCTCTCACACTACTGCTGTCATGTGGGCTTTGATTGTGTATACCAGAAGTGACCCTTAGTGAAACACTTCCGGTTCACTTCATTTGGAACGCATGGCGTGCGTTCCAACACGGCAGATTGGCGCTTTCACTGAGTGTACACAGGTATTCACAATTTGATTATTCACATATGTGTATATAAGGTGTGTATGTTTGTCACTTTTGTTATGCTGATGAAAGGGAACCTCTCCCCGAAAACGTTCCAATAAAAACAAGCTTTGTTCACTTCTAAAAAGTCCTGTGAGTGCATGTGCCAATCTGCTGCTATACACAATATACTGCAGGAGTTAGGTAACGTACTGCTCCTCTATACCTTATACTGTTAAGATTTATTGCTCTACCGCGTCACTTGTTTTAGTTTACCTGTGCCTAGGGATGCACCGAAATGAAAATTCTGGACCGAAACCGATACCGAAAATTCAGGATGCCCCTGGCCAAAAACCGAAACCGAAATTATTTTTTTATTTTTTTTAACTACAGTGTGTGTGTGTAGCTGAGAGAGCTTGTAGGCGGGAAAGCTCCAACAAATGAGCGCGGTCACGTACCGTAGGGCATGATCTGCAGTGAAACTGGTGGAGCTCTACAAGGGAGAGCGTAGTTATAGCCAGACAACAATATGAGGTGGAAATGTGTTTTGTTTTTGGGTGTAGTTATCCGTGCGATAGGTGTGGCTGCACCTGATCGTCTCTCATCGTATCTCCGCCTAGTTCCTGGTTTGGGTCTCACACTGACCAGTCAGATTATATGTCCGGAGCCCCAAATGGAGTCTACCTGTCACCTATCACCAGGACCACCGGACTTAGCTACGACCTTACGTGCAAGGTGGTTATAGAAAGTTACTGTGCTTTTTTGTTTACACTGTCTGGTGGGTGCTAATTTGTACCAACTGTGTGCGAGCTTGGTGCTTATGCATACATAGTGTGCATGCATATTTGCCTCAGGCGATTAGAATGTCTATGCACAAGAGGCTGATGTATGAGAACTGTATATAAGGCTTATACATATTCACTGTTTGTGCTTAGGGCTGTGTCTGATAATATCAAGTGTTTATAAACATGTTACTTATCCTCCTTTGAAAACTGTATTTAGAACTTTGGTTTCCTTCTAAAAAAAAAAAAAAGGGCACTGCTGGTTTCAAATATCATCATGTCATGGTACTTATGTGTGTGCTCTGTGTACCATGCCAGTGCTGTGCTGCTCACCGTATGCTAAGGATAGACATGTAACTCAATAGAACAGGGGAGGGCTGTACATTTTTAGCCATTTTGGTCCTCTTTGGGCCGAAATTGGAATTGCACATTTTTGGCGGCCCAAATTTTGGTGCATCACTAGTATTATTCTTTATTTAGTTCTGTGTAACAGAATCAGATTTAACCTTTTTTTTTTTTTTTTACCAATTATCAAAATAAAGTATAGTCCTAGAAAACTATTATTATATGCAAAACAGTAAGTCAAGTAATGAACTCAAACAGCAGCTCTAAGCTGGCATCAAATTTGGAATATGCTACACAATAATTTTACCGAAAATAAAAGGCCAAAAAAACGAAAACCGAAATAACCAAAAATGCCATTTTTGGCCGAAACTTTCTGGGGCCGAAATTTCGGTGCATCCCTACCTATTATATGTAATATTGTTTCCCGTATTCACCAAACCACTGCTGTTATAATCTGCTGCTATTCACAATAGGCTGGGGATGTGATTCAGCATAACTGTAAAAAGCTGATAAGAAAATATTATATATATCTCTATGTAAAAAATGAAATATATTTTGCCTCAAAAAAAATTCCGCTCACAAATTTTAGTGCTCTGTAAACAGTTACTCTTCATCTACTGACAGCTTTGTGTTGGGGGGAAAAACTGCCAATGAGCTTCATTAGATATACTTTGCTTTAATGTGAGCTCATGATATTTCACTGAAATCTTGTGAGATTTCATAGCAAACCTGTTTAAACTGAGTAGGAAAATAACATGACTGTGCCTGCTCATGTCAGTTGCACACTCCCTTGCGAGTCCCGGGAAAAGCATCTTGATTGGCTGCTTAAAATCCTTTCACAATGGGATATGGCTACTGAGGAAATTGTGAGGTAAAATATCTTCCTTTTTTACATAGAGATGTTCAGTCAATATTTTCTAGTCAGCTTTTTACAGCTATGCTGCATCACTTGAAAGTGCTTCTTTTAACAATTTTACTTTGTCCTTTTAGTATGTTTTGTTGAAAAACTTGCCATAGTTGCATCAATGCACAATTGAGAGGTAACAGTTCTCTCTTGTCGTTGGCTCATCAGATGTGTTCAACTGTCTCCCAGTAGAGAATTGCTACTCTAGAGATGACTTTAACTATGTGTTTAACACATAGATAAAGTCCTAAAGCAGGACATGGCGAGTGATTGGCTGCTCATGTTAATGCTACTCTGTAATTATGTGTTTAACACATAGATAAAGTCCTAAAGCAGAACATGTGATTAGTAGTGATTGGCTGCTCATGTGACTGCTCCTTTTAATTGACTCACCAGTGGTTTCCTGTTTGTTCCTCCCAAGCAGAGCTTTACATGTGCGTTTAACCCCTTTGCAGGGGTTAAATACATCATTTGCTGAAGTTAACAATACAAATATAACATGTTTTAACAGACTAAGTAATATAATTTCCCCATTGAAATGATCTTTAACCCTTTTCTTGTCATAGAGGGTTAAGCACTCCGGTAAACAATGCACTGCGGCACATTGTACTAGCCAAAAAGGGGTTAACTGAACACAACTTCCTGCACAATGAGCAGCATTGAATAATGAGATTTCATTCTATTTTTCGTGCTGAATATTAGCACAGTAGCCAATATGTCAGCCTGCTAAGCATCTCCTTACTAAACCGTACAAATCAATGGAATTCATCAGGCACTGGCAATATGGCTAGTAATAGCTTTATTACTACAAGCAATTATTTTGGAATGTGTTACTGATCACTAGGTGCTATTTTCCCAGGCTATTTCCTCCTAATAAAAAAATTGATTTGTCGATTGGGAGAAACCAACTCCTATATTGCTGTGAGTAGCTTTTCCATTTACCATTCCTCATTTTCCCGCAAGCTGCTTCTCTCTGTCTGTGATTAACAATGTGTATAACGCATGCTTTCTAGCTTCATTCAAAGTTTTTCTTATCTTCCCATGCATGAAATAGGCTGTTACTGGTTGCTGGGTTATGTTCAGTTCTGCGGTAGTGGCACAACCTTTTATGGCTGGGGATTATGAACCATACAGGAAACTCGGAATTTTTCAATCAGATTGATACGTGCAGTTTCAAAGATATGGATTTATATGGCATATTATGTCACAGCAATATTGTATGTGAATAAAGGTCTGTTTACTCAATTGCTATTTTAGATATTGTTGGAGGCTCAAATTGAATTGTACTATTCTTGATAATATTTTGTTTAGCATACACCTGTTGAATTAGTGATGCATATGGACAAGTCTGGAACATGTTGCCTGCAGGGCTTGGGATACTAAAGGGACAGTATACACCAATTTCCATATAACTACATGTAATAGACACTACTATAAAGAAGAATATGCACAGATACTGATCTAAAAATCCAATATAAATCCTTTAAAAACTTACTTAGAAGCTCCCAAATTAGCACTGTTGATGAGGTTAGGCTGGGACACCCAATGGAATGGGCTGAAAAAGCAGGAAGAGCAGACACTCCCCACTCTTCTGCATATGAAAAGACCCATTATACAAGTAGGAGCAAGCAAAAGTCTGTAGACAGCAGTATACATCTAAAACTTTGGGGCTTGGTTAGGAGTCTGAAAATCAGCACAATGTTATTTAAAAAATAAGCAAAATGATATACTTTTATAAAATCAACCCCCAGATGGGCTATATAAATGGATCATCTAAAAAACATTTATGTAAAAAAAAATCTAGTGTACAATGTCCCTTTAAAGGGATGTGAAACCCAACATTTTTCTAGTATGATTGAGATAGAACATTCATTTTTAAACAAATTTGCAATTTAGTTCTATTATCAATTTTGCTTCATTCTCTTGTTACACTTTATTGAAGGAGCCTCAATGCCCTACTGGGAGCTAGCTGAACTCATTGTTAAGCCAATGGCAAGAGGAATATTATTGTATTATTATTATTATCAGGTATTTGTAGAGCCCTAACAGGTTCTGCAGCGCTATAAACATAGGTGGTATATAAAAACAATCACAGGGATCAAATGGGTAGAGGGTCCTGCCGAGAGTTGCACTGTTGTAGTCGGCTCTTATGAAGGTGGACTACAAACAGTTGGGCTCATAGGCTTACATGCTATGGGGTTTAAGGGGATAACAGTGGAGATAGGAAAGTTAGTGTATGTTGTATGCGTCCCTGAATAGTAGAGTCTTTAGGGAGCACTTGAAGCTTTTAAAACTAGGGTAGAGTCTTGTGGAATGAGGCAGAGAGTTCCATAAGATGGAAGCCAGTCTGAAGAAATCTAATAAACGGGAATGTGAGGAGGTAACAAGAGAGGAGGAGATCATGAGCGGAGCGATGGGGTCAGGAGGGAGAGTATCTGGAGACAAGGTCTGAGATGTAGGAGGGAGTAATGCAATTGAGGGATTTATAAATCAGAGTGAGAATTTTGTGTTTAATCCTGTAGGCAAGAGGAAGCCAGTGAAGGGATTGGCAGAGAGGTGCGGCAGATGAAGAGCGACGTGTAAGGAAGATGAGCCTGGCAGAGGCATTCATTATGGATTGTAAAGGAGCTAGGCGGCAGCTATGGAGACCAGAGAGGATGGAGTTGCAGTAGTCGAGGCGGGAAAGGATGAGAGAGTGGATTCAAATCGTAGTTGTGTCTTGTGTAAGGAAATGTCTGATTTTAGCAATGTTTTTAAGGTGGAAGCGGCAGGCTTTAGCCAAGGACTGAATGTGAGGAGGAAAAGAAAGATCTGAGTCAAGTGTGACCCCAAGACATCGGGCATGTGAGGTTGGGGTAATGATGGCGTTATCAACAGTTATAGAGACATGGGGTGTGGAGATTTTGGAAGAAGGGGGGGGAATAAGGAGCTCAGTTTTGGAGAGATTTAGCTTGAGGTAGTGAGAGGACATCCAAGATGAGATATGAGAGAGACAGTTAGTGACACGGGTTAGCAAGGAAGGAGATTTGTTGTTGAGATTTGGAGTTCTGGTGCAGAGAGGTAGATTTGGGTATCCTCGGCATACAGATGATAGTGAAACCCGTGGGACTTTATTAAAGAACCTAATGAGGAAGTGTAGATTGAGAAGGGGACCGAGGACAGACCCTTGTGGGACCCCAACAGAAAGAGGTAAGGGGACAGAGGATGCCCCAGAGAAGGCTACACTAAAGGCACGGTTAGATAGATAGGAAGCGAACCAAGAGAGAGCTGTGTCGCAGATGCCGAAGGATTGGAGGGTATGGAGCAAGATAGAGTGGTTAACAGTATTAAAGGCTGCAGACAGATCAAGGAGGATAAGTAGAGAGAAGTGGCCTTTGGATTTTGCTGTAAGTAGGTCATTGGTAACCTTAACAATTGCTGTCTCTGTTGAGTGAAGGGGGCGATATCCAGATTGCAGTGGATCAAGGATGGAGTTTAATGTAAGGAAATGGGATAGACGTGCATATACTAGTTTTTCAAGAAGCTTTGAGGCAAGAGGGAGTAGGCCAATAGGGTGGTAGTTGGATGGGGAGGTTGGGTCGAGAGAAGTTTTTTTGAGGATAGGTGTGACTAATGCATGTTTAAGAGATGTGGGAACTATACCAGTGCCGAGGGAGAGGTTGAAGATGTGTGTGAGTATAGGGTAAGGGTAGAAGAGAGGGAGAAGAGTAGTTGTGATGGGATGGGCTTAAGGGGACAGGTAGTGAGGTGAGAGGATAGTATAAGGGCAGAAAATTCTTCCTCTGTAACAGGGGCAAAAGAGCTAAATTTATGGCTGTTTGTGTTTTGGATGATTGTGATTGGGTGGTAGACTGGGATTGTGTTGAGAGCTGATTTAATTTCTGAAGGAGTCAATTTTGTTGTGGAAGTAGCTTGCAAAATCTTGAGCTGAGAGAAAATTTGTGGTGGGAGGTGGGGGTGGGCGGAGAAGAGTATTGAATGTGGAGAATCGGCAGTCTAAATGAAAATTTAAAGGGATACGATAATAAAAATGGACTAATGTGTTAGACCATTTTATTATTAACTTCCCGCTGTCACCCTCAAGGACGCTGACATCACAAAAAAGTTTAAAAAAATGTTACAAAGCAAACAAATTAAAAAAAAATAAAACTAATAAAAACAACATACTTTATAAAACACAACAGAAAAACGAGAAACCTGATCAGCAAAATTAAAACTAATTAAAACTAATAAAAATAACATCCTCTGTAAATATACATCAAAATTTAGAGATGGTGAGACACAGCCTTACTTCTCACAGGTAATTGCCTCTTTCCCAAAACAGCCATGTTCAGTCTGCGAGTTTACTGAGATGAACTTCCATTCTCATGAGAAATCTGGCACACAAATATTTAACATTTACATGCACTTTGAGAACCTGTTTGGCAAACATGTTTACAAAGTTTTGCAGTTGTATTTATAGTGTTTTCGCATTTTTTGTGGTTTTAGTTTGCGATGTGACTCGCTTGTCCCTTAAAATACAGAACACTTATAAGTTACACATGCTGCAGGGAGGAATATGAATAGTGCTGTCCAGAAACACAATACATGTTCCTCCCTGCACACCCTGCAGCATGTGTAACTCATAAGTGTCCAGGAAAACATGGCTGACGTGGCAACTCTAGTGCGGGATAATGTGTATTGTGATATTTAACACAACAATATATGATCAGCTAGAAAAGATGGGCTTCAAAGAATTTAGAACATAATCTTGCATGAGACCCTTTTCCAGCTAAACAACAGTCTATGAATATAGCGTGTTTAACCCCAGCAATGAGATTAGACACAGTTAAAGAGAACATAGCTGGTGTGCCAATAAGGTTTTTTTTTTTTTTTTTTTTTTCCTGTCTTGAGTAACAGCTTTCCGGAGAATGTCTCCCATTGTAAAATGCATTCCTGAGTTAGTGTGCTTGACATGAATGACTGACATATGAGGTCTTCCTTTGTCTAATGCATTGTTCTCAACTGCGGTTCTCTAATGCATTGTTCTCAATTGCGGTTCTCAAGACCGCCAACAGGTCAGGTTTTCATTATAGCTGAACCAGTGTACAGGTGAAATAATCAGCTGATAGGTGAGAGCAGGTTAGTAACCATGGTTACTGATCAGCTGATTATTTCACCTGTGCACTGGTTCAGCTCTAATGAAAACCTGGCCTGTTGGGGATACTTAAGGACCGTGGCTGAGTAACACTGGTCTAATGTAAATATTTGTTTGGATACTGTGTCATCTGAGCCTGTTGCCCCTTACAGAATATTAAACTAATAATCTGAGTCTCCTGCAGTTTACAGATTGGATCAAATAATATGTTATTGTACACACAATGCATATTGTACGCTTGGGGACAAAGCAGAGTGAGCAAAACTATGGTTTACTGTGCTAAATACTCATTTAACCTGCAAACTTACTCTGCTGTAAGATATCCCTGGAAACTTTTTTCAATGGTTGGCAATAATGCTATTTGAGACTGGCAGCAAATTGTCAGACCTTCTGTCCCATGTACTATCTGACATACAGACAATTCTCCCAAATAGTTACCTTGTGCAGCACTATGAACAATCATGTGAGAGCAGGTTTGGAGATTTATCCCCGCCATCTGTGAGGTTAAAGGGACAGTATACAACAATTTTTTTTTATATAACTGCATGTAATAGACACTACTATAAAGAATAAAATGCACAGATACTGATCTAAAAATCCAGTATAAAAGCATTTAAAAATTTACTTAGATGCTTCAAGTTTAGCGCTTTTGATAAGGTTTGCTGGAACACCCAGAGAAAGGGGCTATGAGCAGACACTCTCCCCCCCCCCCCCTTCCCTGCATATGTAAAGACAGATTGGACAAACAGGAGCCATCAGTAGTCTGTAAACACTTGTATAGTATACATCTGACATTGTGGGACTTGGTTAGGAGTCTGAAAATCACCAGCACAATGTTATTAAAAAATAAGCAAAACTATACATTGTTACAAAAGCACTACCAGATGGGCTATATGAATAGATCATCTACAAAACATTTATGCAAAGAAAAATCAAGAGTACAATGTCCCTTTAAGGAGCAGCGGTTATACAACTGCAAGGGCTCCTAAATCCTAAGCAGCCACCACTGCTTAGTAAATGGAGCCCATTGTACGAGTTAAACACATAATAATGTGCAAGTATTTGAGATGTAATAAAATGCTCATACACATTTTATTTGGTCATAGTTATGTTCCTTTTAACCAGATGCTGTCTTAAAGGAGAGGGAAAAAAAGCCTTTACCCAATACTGCAAAGAGCTAAGCATAAAACTTGAAAGAAATATTGCTAAAAAGAAAAAATCAATCCAGTGTTTCATCTTAAATCAATGGTCGTAAGCAGATACATTTCACTAAACTATACAGAGAAAAACATGAACAGAAAACAAATAATTGGGAAACCTGGGGATTCTCCTTCCCCAATATATTTTTCAGAATTAAATTATATTACTTTCCATTAAATAAAAATACCAAATTGTTGTTATATAAGCACCCTACAACCCAATTGCAGCCATTAATCTCCCCTTAAATTGTAAGCTTCCCAGCCCCAACTGCTGCAGCCCACCCGGAAATCTCCTGGTATCCTGGTAGGCCAATCCGGCCCTGAATAAGCATAAGCATAACAGGATGTACGGATTTAGAGAGAGTGAAGAAAGGGAGAAGTGAGAAGAAAGCAACAGGATTGGTGCATTTTTACTATAATTATGTTTAGCAGTGTTTAAAAAGCACATGAACCACAATAAATAGAGCTGTAAGTCATATATGTGTTCATTTGTCTCCCATACATGTTCCAAGTAGCAGTAACATCATACAACACATATGCAACATGTGTGCTCCTGCAAGCATACAGAAGTATCAGCAGCATGATAACACTTACTGGAAATAATCATCTTAAAAGGCACTTCAAACCCAAATGTTCTATTTTGTAATTCAGATACAAGTTAAAAAAAAGTCAAATTTACTGTTATCAAATGTGTTTTGTTCTCTTGGTATTCTTTGTTGAAGAGAATACCTAGGTAGGTAATGTGCATATGCCTGGAAAACTACATGGCAGCAAACACTACTGCCATCTAGTGCTCTTGCAAACATATAACTTAGTTAAAAGAATTATAGCTTAAAAAGGTTTCCAATTTACTTCTGTTATCTAATTTACTTCATTTTCTTGGTACAGGTGGTTGAAACGCAGGTTAGTAGGCTCAGGAGAGTCCACATTCATGGCATCAGTCTTCTAGAATAATTTTAACAAAGTTGAAAAGCAAGTAGGTAGGCTCAGGAACATGCAAGTGTGGCACACTATATGGCCATAGACATTGGGCTCCATGTACTAACAGGTGGGCGGACAGCTTCTCAACTTGCGAAGCTGTCCGCCACCTTCATACATGAAGCTTTCCACCCGACTGTTAATACATGGAGCCCAATGTCTAAAATATAAAAAATCTTTTAAACGTAAAAATAAATAAATAAATGAAAAACATAATAGTATTGTAAACATATAGGGCTCCATGTAGAGCCCTTGTGGGGAAGGCTTGCTCGTGCCATCCTACTTTACTCAATGTAATGCTTCTTACTATCTCTGCCACCTCTGAGTTGGGGAATAAACAGGTTTGTTTGTTGAGATTGACAGGCCGGTATAACAACAGATCTGACGCTTTTCGCCCCCGAGACACGTAGAAGAGCTACTTCTGCTCGACCCTGAAAGAGCTACTTGGATGGAGCATTGGGATTGAGCACAGTAAGAGAGGGTGTCTCCCCGGATTCCTATCAGTACTCTCATGCACACATCACTGATTTTCCTCTATATAAGGTACCACAAGCACCTACCTCTCTGTCTCATTATCCATCAAACTCTAAGTTCCACAAACCCTCTAACTATTATACTCTTCAGATGCTCATCATGTGGACATTAAATTCCTAACTGTAGTACTTGATATGGAGGCCCATTTATCAAGCTCCGTATGGAGCTTGAGGGCCCGTGTTTCTGGCGAGTTTTCAGACTCGCCAGAAACAGCAGTTATGAAGCAGCAGTCTAAAGACCGCTGCTCCATAACAACCCTGTCCGCCTGCTCTGAGCAGGCGGACAGGAATCGCCACAATTCAACCCGATCAAGTACGATCGGGTTGATTGGCACCCCCTGCTGGCGGCCCATTGGCCGCGAATCTTCAGGGGGGCTGGCGTTGCACCAGCAGCTCTTGTGAGCAGCTGGTGCAATGCTGAATATGGAGAGCGTATTTCTCTCCGCATTCAGTGAGGTCTTGCGGACCTGATTCGCACTGTCGGATCAGGTCCGCAAGACCTTTGATAAATAGGCCTCACAGACTCAGAGCTTTATCCTTCTGATTACTGGTATCCATAGGTCTCATTTAGCATTATGGTTTGCTTTTATTGTACCGTTTATAAAGAGTTAAAATACCATTTTCCTTTTAATTTCCCAGGTGCAAAACACATAAAAAACAGACGACATATGTTCAACATCCAACATTAAATAAATCGGTAAATTAGATCACATAAAATTGTAGCAGTTGCCTCTTTTGTTACTGTTTGCCACCGGCTAAACCTTTGTATACAACAAATAGTGTTGTGAATTTTACAAACACCTATCAGACGAATAATCTATTTACTCTTTGTTCTAATGCAGCCTAATCGTACTGGAACATCTGGCAAACGTACAATAGCTTGTTACTTCATTTGCATTATGTTCTACGTAGGGATAATAGTGAGAGAAAAAAATCAGTACAATTATAATATAATAATTATAATATAACAGTTGCATATTTTCTCTTGCTGTTTGTACCTTTGATATTTAAATTGGTCAAATAGAAATTATTGCAATATACAGTCATTATTTTATTTATTTGCTCCCTTTTGCTGTAAACTACTTTTGAATATTGTACTTGTATTACTTTCTATTAGGGAGGATTGGTTTAATACTTTTAGCTAATTTATCTGGAAGGTTTTGTTTACCCACTCCTACCTCACATTCTCTGTACTAATTTGCTTTTTAAGGGGAATTATCAGATCTGAATCAACAATCATGATAGGAAAAGTATGCTTTGCAATTGCAGTGAGCATACAAGGTAGTTTAGGTGTTAATATTATTGAGTATATATAAATATGTATTTATATTTAGCTATTAGATAAATATTAAACATTAATATATGTTTGTTTATTTAAATACCTGTTAAATACATTTTTTACTATTTAACTAAGCTGAATCAGTGCTAAACCACCGTAAGAGAACAGAAGAGAGCAGGCTACCCCAGTCTCTTTCCTTAGGGGACACGGAACCCAAATTTTTTCTTTCATGATTCAGATAATTTACTCCTATTATCAATTTTTCTTCATTTTCTTGCTATCTTTATTTGAAAAGCAAGAATGTAAGTTTATTTTTGGTTCACAACCTGGTTTGTGCTAGCTGATTAAATAGCACCGATAAACAAGTGCTGTCCAGGGTCTGAACCAAAGATTGGCTGGCTCCTTAGCTTAGATGCCTTCTTTTTTAAATAAAGATAGCAAGAGAACGAAGAAAAATTGATAATAGGAGTACATTAGAAAGTTGCTTAAAATTGCATGCTCTATCTGAATCATGAAATAAAAAAATTGGGTTTAGTATCGCTTTAAATTCATGCTATATCTGCATATTAGTTTGTGATTGGTTAGCAAGTGTTCTTTTAATCTGGGGGGCAGGGAAATCAGTGCTAAAAAAACTCCATAAAATAATATGCTCATTTGACAAAATAACGCTGCATTACTTATTGCAAAATTCTTCTCATATATGAAGGTACATTGCTATTCAGCTTACAATTTGTTTTTAACGTCCCTGTTATTTGACTGTATAAAACTTTAAAAAAAACACGTCTGAATAAAATAGACTTTATGAAAAAAAGAGATGTGATTGAATCAAGAGTAAATATCATCTTATGTCATTTAGACAATATTACATAATACAGCTTATACACACATTTTTAATACTTTTGTATACATAGTACCCTCAGAAAGGTAGTACAGTGCTGTAATCAGAAAAGTAATAGTTGTTATTTTAAATAAATATAGACTATTATTTGCATTTTAGAACAAAAAAACTAAGACACAAACAAAGATTGTGACTTACAAGCAGGGAAAAATAGAAATCTTGTGAGCTGCTGGTGCAACGCCGCCCCCTGCAGATTCGCCAACAGGGGGGTGTCGATCAACCCGATCGTACTCGATCGGGTTGAATTGCAGCGATGTCTGTCCGCCTGCTCAGAGGAGGCGAACAGGTTATGGAGCAGCGGTCTTTAGCACGTTAACGTTAGCACGCACGCGATATTGTATTACACTCATAAAAGGAATATGGTATATGACAAGTAGGGATGGTCGAATGTGTAAATTTTCGAATTTCTAATGTAGAACGAATGTTATTACCGAAATTCGAATTCTAAATCCGAATGTCAATAAGAACGAATATTCTTAAAAATTTGAAAATCGAATGTTATTTACAGTTTTCAAATGTCACTTTCGAATTCGAATGTTTATAATTATATCGAATGTCCACATTCGAAATTTCGAATTTAACATTCTATTTAACAAATACTATTCAGACGTTCAATAGTTCATGTGGTAGAGCGGGAATCTAGTAAATTGATACATAATAGATACAAATATATCATTTTGAATGTTTCCATATAGAATATTGCATAATTCGAATATTACATTTAAAGAAAGCATTAGAAATACTATTACAAACATATAAATTCGAATTTTTCGAATTCGAATATAAATTCAAATTTTTCGAATTCGAATATTGCATAATTCGAATATTACATTTAAAGAAAAAGCATTAGAAATACTATTACAATCTAAATTCGAATTTTTCGAATTCGAATACACGTATTGCATAATTTGAATATTACATTTAAAGAAAAAGCATTAGAAATACTATTACAATCTAAATTCGAATTTTTCGAATTCGAATATTGCATAATTCGAATATTACATTTAAAGAAAAAGCATTAGAAATACTATTACAATCTAAATTCGAATTTTTCGAAAATAATATTTTCGAATGTAATCGTAAAATTCAAAACCGAACATTCGAAAATCGAATGTTAGAATTTTATGTAAACATTCGAAATTCGATTCGAACGAACTAATGTGTTAAAATTCGTGCCGTTTTTCGAATGTTGCAAAACATTCGCCCATCCCTAATGACAAGATATTTGAATGAAAAGAGCTATACATATTCATAGATATACATGCAGTGTTTTACTGTTTGTAGCCATTTTATAATTTGTTGCACACTCCTGAGCTCTTATAAGTCTACTTTAATCTGCAGACGGGGACATCGCTTTCTGAGCTAATTGACATCACTAGCCCCGGAGAAAGGATGGATTAAAAACGTCAACATATTCACACCTATACTAGACCATCAAAAAGGCCAGGACCCCTTGTTTAAAGCCCAGAAGCCCCTCTTTAAAGTGACAGGAAACCTAAAAAATGATTTCATGATTCAGATAGAGAATAACATTTTTAACTTAAATTCCGATTTACTGTTATCTATTTTGCTTCATTCTTTAGATATCCTTTGTTGAAGATATAGCAATTCACATGGTTGAGCCAATCACACAATGCATTGTTATGCAACCCCCCAATTAGCAGCTACTGAGCCTATTTAGATATGCTTTTTAAAAAGGATATCCAAAGAATGAAGCAAATTAGAAAAAAAAGAGGTAAATTGGAAAGTTGTTTTAACCCCTTAATGACCGCAGCACTTTTCCATTTTCTGTCCGTTTGGGACCAAGGCTATTTTTACATTTTTGCAGTGTTTGTGTTTAGCTGTAATTTTCCTCTTACTCATTTACTGTACCCACACATATTATATACCGTTTTTCTCGCCATTAAATGGACTTTCTAAAGATACCATTATTTTCATCATATCTTATAATTTACTATAAAAAAAATTATAAAATATGAGGAAAAATTGAAAAAAAATACACTTTTTCTATCTTTGACCCCCAAAATCTGTTACATATCTACAACCACCAAAAAACACCTATGCTAAATAGTTTCTAAATTTTGTCCTGAGTTTAGATATACCCAATGTTTACATGTTCTTTACTTTTTTTGCAAGTTATAGGGCCATAAATACAAGTAGCACTTTGCTATTTCCAAACCCCTTTTTTTCAAAATTAGCGCTAGTTACATTAGAACCCTGATATCTTTCAGGAATCTCTGAATATCCATTGACATGTATATATTTTTTTTTAGTAGACAACCCAAAGTATTGATCTAGGCCCATTTTGGTATATTTCATGCCACCATTTCACCGCCAAATGCGTTAAAACAAAAAAAATTGTTCACTTTTTCACAATTTTTTTCACAAACTTTAGGTTTCTCACTGAAATTATTTACAAACAGCTTGTGCAATTATGGCATAAATGGTTGTAAATTCTTCTCTGGGATCCCCTTTGTTCAGAAATAGCAGACTTATATGGCTTTGGTGTTGCTTTTTGGTAATTAGAATGCCACTAAATGCCACTGCGCACCACACGTGTATTATGCCCAGCAGTGAAGGGGTTAATTAGGGAGCATGTAGGGAGCTTTTTGGGGTAATTTTAGCTTTAGTGTAGTGTAGTAGACAACCCCAAGTATTGATCTAGGCCCATTTTGGTATATTTCATGCCACCATTTCACCGCCAAATGCGATCAAATTAAAAAAAACGTTAAATTTTTCACAATTTTAGGTTTCTCACTGAAATCATTTACAAACAGCTTGTGCAGTTATGGCACAAATGGTTGTAAATGCTTCTCTGGGATCCCCTTTGTTCAGAAATAGCAGACATATATGGCTTTGGCGTTGCTTTTTGGTATTTAGAAGGCCGCTAAATGCCGCTGCGCATCACACGTGTATTATGGCTAGCAGTGAAGGGGTTAATTAGGTAGCTTGTAGGGAGCTTGCAGGGTTAATATCACATTTAGTGTAGAGCTCAGCCTCCCACCTGAAACATCAGACCCCCTGATCCCTCCCAAACAGCTCTCTTCCCTCCCCCACTCCACAATTGTCCCCGCCATCTTAAGTACTGGCAGAAAGTCTGCCAGTACTAAAATAAAAGCTATGTTTTTTTTTTTTTTGTTTTTTTTTTAAAAGCATATTTACATATGCTGCTGTGTACTATCCCCCCCTTAGCCCCCAACCTCACTGATCCCCCCCAAACAGCTCTATAACCCTCCCACTCTAACTTAATCTGCGCCATTTTGGGTACTGGCAGCTGTCTGCCAGTACCCAGTTTAGCAGAAATAAATGTTTTTTTTTTAGTTTTTATTAAATTTTTCTGCAGTGTAGCTTCCCCCCACACAAAACCAACCCCCCACCCCTCCATGATCTCTTTTTGTGCTTTTGCACAAACAAGATTTGGCCATTTGTTACCAAAAAAATTTTCCATAGTGTAGCGGTTCCCACCCGCTCCCGCCCCGTGCACGCGCCCGCCCGCCACCCTCCGTGCACGCGCGCGCGCCCGTGCGCGCCCCCTAACGGCCCGCACCCGATCCCGCCCCCCTTGATGACACAGGGAACACCGATGGCCGCCCACCCGCCTCCCAAGTTGGCTCCCACCCACCAACGATACCGGCCATCGATGTCCGGTGCAGAGAGGGCCACAGAGTGGCTCTCTCTGCATCGGATGGCCGTGTAAGGTTATTGCAGGATGCCTCCATATCGAGGCATCACTGCAATAACCGGAAAGCAGCTGGAAGCGAGCAAGATCGCTTCCAGCTGCTTTCCACACCGAGGACGTGCAGGGTACGTCCTCAGGCATTAACTGCCTTTTTTTTGAGGACGTACCCTGCACGTCCTCGGTCATTAAGGGGTTAAATTGCATGCTGTTTCTAAATCATAAAAGAAAAGTATGGGTTTCATGTCTCTTTAAAATAAAGCTGCAAGATAGGTTTTTAAAGCCAGGTGATCACTGTGGTAATAGTGATCACCTGGTGTTAATAAATGTGCCTTTATTTGAGTGGAGACTCATGGGAGCCCCTATATGCTGATCAAAAAACTATATCCAAAGGCCCAAATGTATATGAGTATAACATTTCTTCTTTTTAGTATATTGTTCAGAAGAAAAACACAACCAATTGTTTACAACCTTGTTTATTAAAATGTTTTTTAAAAAATAATTTATTTGCACACATTATGATGTAGAGTTTTTACATGCCATGATATATACATAACATAATGGTATAGTTTGAATCTTCTGGGTCGGCTGAAGAAAACAAACAAACAAACAAACAATATCAATGTTTGAATTTTTAGAGTAGGGCTTAAATGTGAGTAACATCTAAAAAATCCTAAACAGCCAAACACAGGGGTGGAGCTCATCTTTCAAGGGGTTAATCGGTAGTAGGACGTGAAAAGCAATATAATTCTTTTAAAGGGCAATACAGCCTATAACTGGCATGTCATCAAACTTCTTGTGATTTGCTATACCTTCTCAGTGTGGGCTTTGCCTTCTTTCAAGACCTTTAATAGGAGCAACATAGCTGCTTTGTCCAAGGGTATTGCTAGGCTTCAAAAACATTGGAGGCTTCAGCCTATAAATAGATTTCATGGTTCCCAAAACCTCCTCAAAACAGAATGCACCGCACCTACTCCACCACAAGCCAGTAATTGTACCCTACTTGACTTCCAGTAATGCACACATTTTATTTAATGTACTTATTCCAGTAACACACAAATGAGGGATTTCCCTTGGATGACAGTAACACACCCCAGTGATATTTTGTATTCTGTGTTCTATGCTGCTTTGACTGTCATCAAAACACAAAGAAAAACATATATAATCCTTAGACTGGTAAAAAAAATTTTTATTGGATTTCCTGTATAAGTATAACTGTTTACTGCCTTCATTCGATGCTTTTTTTCACACATTCAAAACCTGTTCCATTAGAAATAAACAACCATTACAATATGGGTGCTGTCAGTTCAATCTGCTCATCGACACTTCTTTCAGGCAATGGCCATTTTGGAAAGACTTTTCACCATATTTCTGAAAGAAGTATGTCATGGTCCTAGGATTGCTTGCCTTTGAACACATTTAGGGCTTTACTACCTCATAAGCTCATATAGCTCTTTTGAGTGACTTTTCAACAGACGGTCATGACAGTGCTTTACCTCAAAATGTCCTAAGTATTCACAACCCATTGTAAAGGACTTTAACCAGCAAATCAGTGAGTCTGTCCCGGGACCTGATAGGGAGCGAGCTTCATGCACACTCATGTTATTTCTCTATTCAGTTTAAGAAAGTTTACTATGAAATCTCACCAGAGTTAAGTGAAATCTTATGAGATCACAGTTAATGACCTCAGCACTGCTGATGCTGATTGGCTGCTGTTCATTTCTTCCTTCCTTCTTTTCTTTTTTTTTTTTTTAAACCTGCAGCTGGACAGTAACTGAAAGATAAATCTTTATACAGCACTTTGTCTGGTGAGCTGAGGAAATTGTGAGGTAAAATATCTTTCTTTTTTACATAGAGATGCTCAGGAGATATTTTCCTGTCAGCTTTTTACAGTTATGCTGCATCACTTTCAAGTGATTTAGCATATGAGGATTATGTCCCTTCAAATAGCCTTTGTGTTAGAAAAACACAGACAAAAATGTTGTTGTTTTTTCCTCCTCATTAGAGAAGAAAATAATGGAATTTTATACTTTACCCATTGGGATCAATTCATATCGGTTTTGTCACAATTTCAAATAATTCCATTTTATTTGAAAACCACACGATAACCCATTTATCGTACAATTTTTAAATGCATTTGAATTGTGAAAACACTTTACTATAACTTGCATAGGGATAATTTTAGACCAGTATTCCTTTAATTTAGAAACCATTTTCTGGTAGCTTGTCAAAGAAATGCTTACATTTTGCCTAGACCTTGTAGTTGTTTTTCGTTTGTTTTTATTGACATTATCATACAAAAGACTGGGATGTGCATAGTTTTTTTTTTTTACAAATGTTTGTTTATTTTGTATGCGTTTAATGACTCCTATTATCATATTGCTGTTTACTGTAAAATTATATCCCCTATTAAAGGACCACTCAATGCAGTAGAATTGCATAATTAACAAGTGCATAATAAAAAGACAATGCAATAACACCTACTCTGAATTCCAAATAAGCAGTAGATTTTTTTTCTATCAAATTAATTTTTTCTTCCATTTTCTGCCCCCCTGTATCATGTGACAGATATCAGCCAATCACAAAGTAGTGTATGTATACCATGTAAGCTTGTACACATGCTCAGTAGGATCTTGTTCCCCAGAAAGTGTGAATATAAAAAGACTGTGCAAAATGTGCTAATGCAAGTAAATTGGAAAGTGTCTTAAAACTGCTGCTCTATCTAAATCATAAAAGTTTATTTTGACTTGAGTGTCCCTTTAATGTGTTTTCAATTATCCATTTTATCAGTTGGAGTGTATTAAATTGTTTACTTTTGCACGTTGAAACCACCACCTATACTAAACTTTTTAAAATACAGCAATTGCAATGCTGGCTATAGAAAAGCTATGTAAACAAAAAGCAATACAAGTAATTAACCTCCCAGCAGAGGGTGGGAGATACGAGAGTCTGGCCTGTTTTAAGAATAATTCTGAATCTACTTTAAATACAATTAACTATTACAATGTCCCTTTAATGATTACAATAGCGCTTTGAAACTGACATCAAAAATGCAGAATTCAAAACATTTCTGCTGACTTGCTCTCTAGTATTTCAGCTTCAACGTCCACATAATCCAGTTATTTTATACAAAAGCTAGAAGAATATATAAATATTTGCACCTGCTCTCCTCTTTAGTATAAATAGGGCAGAGATAGGAATACAGCCAGGAATAAAATACACTGTGTGAGAAATAGGGACTCTATAAGCAGCCTCTAACATATAGAACAAGCTAAACCTGATTAAACAAAGGAAGAAGCAAAGCAAAAAGACCTCTTTGGCATTTTAGCAGCAGTGTTTTAATGAGCAATTGTATAGTTGGGGGAGGGACTCGTGGTGTAATCGTGCGCTCCCCAGTAGTGCAATGGTTAAAGACAGCTGCAGGTGACTGATTATGACTCAGTTGTTAATGGTTTGCCAGATGCTGTTAGCAGAGCATAAAAACTATATGGTTCAAAGCCAGCAGACAATGAAAATGAATTGAGGTTAAGCCAATAACCACAGAGCTAATTCTATCTTCTTTATGTTTACAATTTCATAATGTCTAGTCAGGGCAAACATGGGAGATTATATTTCCAAAGCATGTAATTTGTGGGTATTATTGCAGCCTAGCGCTGTGATAAATCTGTTTAGCAGCACTTCTCTTCTTAGAATTTTGGCCGATATTCACTAAGAGAAAATAGAGAAGATGTTTTTCAAAGACATTAAGCAGCCAGTTTTTGTGAATTCATGAAAAAGAACTACTTATGCTGCAACCATTCTCAATTTGTCTTGCAGACTAGAGTGGATTTGTCCTCATGGGACTAAGTAGGGTTCTATTATGTGATAGAGTGGCATGAAGAGGCAGATAAAGGACATTATTCAAGACCGACAATGTCAGCAAAGTTTGAAGTCATTGATGCAGTCACGGAAAAAAGTAGTAAAACAACACTTTAGGGGTCTTACACTCTAGAGGGGTCATTTAGCTAAGGTGGGAGCCTATTATCTTGGGGGTCTTTGTATGCTTGAGATCTTACAAAGAAGAAAAAAATAAAGGCTGCTGGGATTTATACTGGAGAAGCTTTTATTGCTTGGGAATTCTTTTAGTTCGGTTGTAATTTAGGATGGGGTCTCCTATGGTTGGAGGGCTATAATGTGTATTTTATGTGTGGGGCAACATTTGCATGTTGAGTGCAAGGGAGGGAGGGTGTTTTAGGCTTACAGTTAATTATTTAGGGCTAGATTATGAGTGGGGCCGTAGAATCCGCTCCCGCGTTAACCACCCTAGACTTCGGCTTTATGCACATGTCGGGTTGCACGTGTGTTACAAGTTGAAAGTAAAACGTTTCACTTGTGTGCTAACCTGACATGCACAAAAAGCCAAACTTTGAATATCGCAACCTTGTTAATGTATTCCCCCTTAGACTTCAATTGAGCTTGAAAAGTGGGGAAAAAACTAACACCTTACTCGCGCACAAACTCGATTGCATTTTCTCAAGTGTGCTAACACGACATGAAATATTAATATTTCACATTCCAATGTTCTTCACATTAAAGTCCCCCCCAACCAAAGGAGACCCCATCCAAAAATACAACCAAAAGAATTCCCCAGCAAAAAAAAGCTCCTCCAGTGTAAATCCCAGCGGCCTTTATATTTTTCTTCTTTGTAAGACCTCAAGCATACAAAGACCCCCAGATTATAGGCTCCCACCTTAGCTAAATGACCCCTCTAGAGTGTCGTTTTACTACTTTTTTCCGTGACTGCATCAATGACTTCAAACTTTGCTGACATTTTCGGTCTTGAATAATTTCCTTTATCTGCATCTTCATGCCACTCTATCACATGATATATTCAGCATAAAACATTATCTGAGGATACCAGTGCTTCCATCTAGCAAAATAATAATAATAATAATAATAATAATAATAGTAATAATAAGTAATTTGCCAGATTTTACTTCCTTTCAAATCAGAAAAGATTGATGTTCACAGATTATATCTAGAGGTTATAGGAATAGTTTGATGGAAAGTTTTTTTTTATTTGTAGATTTTCAAATGATTCTTGAATCAACACAACTGTCTTATTATTTTTTGTATTCATGTTCAGGTTGTCACTTTTTATAAACCTTACAAACAAAAGAAACAAAGTGTTTATTAGCTTTTTCTGTAATTAAAATGGTGAAATATGAAATTTCTCTTATTTCTATGGTTAATTGCATGAAATATGGACACTGTTGCTCCTTCAACAAATGATACTTAGAGAATAAAGAAAATTTCATAATAGAAGTAAACTGGAAAGTTGTTTAAAATTGTATGTTCTACCTAAATCATATGGGTTTCATGTCCCTTTAAGCAATGGGTTAACTAGAACCAAGACAAAAACACATTCAGAAAAACAATATCTACATGTGTTTTAAAGAGCTGAGGCTAAAAATGAATTTCATAACTTTATTTACATACATAAAATATTATTTTCTTTAAAAATATGAACAAATAATACATATTATATTTTTTTACACAAATTTATTTTACAAGCGGTCATGAATACCTCATGATTGAAATGCTAAGGGATTCATTTCCTTTAGCCTGTGTGATAAAAACATTTGTTTTTTATGTTCAGAAGAAATTTGCTGTGTGTGTTTCCTTTGAAAAGCCAGAATCCTTAATAAATAGTTTCTAAGTTCAACTTCACCAAATGATATTGCATATGCATTGATGCATCAAGAAAAAGAAGTGTCAGCTCACGACACAATAAGCAGTGCAATATAGAAAAAAGGAAACGGTCCCAAAATGGTATGCTAAAAAAGAGTTTACTTTATTAATCAATTTAAAACAGCGTAGAATACAAAAATAAATTAAAAGTGTAGAGAAAAAGGTCTAACGCGTTTCGGCTAGCTGTTGCCGTATTCATAGACCATGTCCTATAACCACCATCTCTGTTGTTATATAGATCTATAGTTAATTAATTAATTAATTAGTTCTACCTGTTAGACTTAACTACTTACATGCTGACCACTGAAATGTAAATAAGGCTGATATATCAAAAAAACAACAAGTCTAACAGGTAGAACTAATTAATTAATTAACTATAGATCTATATAACAACAGAGATGGTGGTTATAGGACATTGTCTATGAATACGGCAACAGCTAGCCGAAACGCGTTAGACCTTTTTCTCTACACTTTTAATTTATTTTTGTATTCTACGCTGTTTTAAATTGATTAATAAAGTAAACTCTTTCTTAGCATACTATTTTGGGACCGTTTCCTGTTTTCTATATTGCATCCTTTAAGGGTTGGGAGGAGCCCTTGTCTTCAGGTCCCGGTATGCTGGTTTGAGCATTTTTCATCATACTCACCCATACAGCCAGAAGAGTGAGGAACGGTTACAGAGACCGGTGAACTGACGTCACTTCCGGGAATAAGTCCTGCACCCGCTATTGGCAATGCCGGTGGAAGGATAGAGGTTGACAGTCGCACTCACTCCGTGGTCGCCGCCTCTGCCAGACCGAAGAAGGCCGCCCCAGGAGAATGTACAGCAACGTATTACAGGATTAAGATAACGCTGTAAGCTGGAAGGGGTTTTCTCCAACATAGGTGTGTCCGGTCCACGGCGTCATCCTTACTTGTGGGATATTCTCTTCCCCAACAGGAAATGGCAAAGAGCCCAGCAAAGCTGGTCACATGATCCCTCCTAGGCTCCGCCTACCCCAGTCATTCTCTTTGCCGTTGTACAGGCAACATCTCCACGGAGATGGCTTAGAGTTTTTTAGTGTTTAACTGTAGTTTTTATTATTCAATCAAGAGTTTGTTATTTTAAAATAGTGCTGGTATGTACTATTTACTCTGAAACAGAAAAGAGATGAAGATTTCTGTTTGTAAGAGGAAAATGATTTTAGCAACCGTTACTAAAATCGATGGCTGTTCCACACAGGACTGTTGAGAGGAATTAACTTCAGTTGAGGGAACAGTGAGCAGAATTTTACTGCTTGAGGTATGACACATTCTAACAAGACGATGTAATGCTGGAAGCTGTCATTTTCCCTATGGGATCCGGTAAGCCATTTTTATTACAGACAATAAATAAGGGCTTCACAAGGGCTTTTTAAGACTGTAGACATTTTCTGGGCTAAATCGATTCATATATAAACATATTTAGCCTTGAGGAATCATTTTTAATCTGGGTATTTTGTAAAATAATATCGGCAGGCACTGTTTTGGACACCTTATTCTCTAGGGGCTTTCCCTAATCATAGGCAGAGTCTCATTTTCGCGCCGGTATTGCGCACTTGTTTTTGAGAAGCATGACATGCAGTCGCATGTGTGAGGAGCTCTGATACATAGAAAAGACTTTCTGAAGGCGTCATTTGGTATCGTATTCCCCTTTGGGCTTGGTTGGGTCTCAGCAAAGCAGATACCAGGGACTGTAAAGGGGTTAAAGATAAAAACGGCTCCGGTTCCGTTATTTTAAGGGTTAAAGCTTCCAAATTTGGTGTGCAATACTTTTAAGGCTTTAAGACACTGTGGTGAAATTTTGGTGAATTTTGAACAATTCCTTCATACTTTTTCGCAATTGCAGTAATAAAGTGTGTTCAGTTTAAAATTTAAAGTGACAGTAATGGTTTTATTTTAAAACGTTTTTTGTACTTTGTTATCAAGTTTATGCCTGTTTAACATGTCTGAACTACCAGATAGACTGTGTTCTGAATGTGGGGAAGCCAAGGTTCCTTCTCATTTAAATAGATGTGATTTATGTGACACAAAATTTAGAGAAAATGATGCCCAAGATGATTCCTCAAGTGAGGGGAGTAAGCATGGTACTGCATCATCCCCTCCTTCGTCTACACCAGTCTTGCCCACTCAGGAGGCCCCTAGTACATCTAGCGCGCCAATACTCCTTACTATGCAACAATTAACGGCTGTAATGGATAATTCTATCAAAAACATTTTAGCCAAAATGCCCACTTATCAGCGTAAGCGCGACTGCTCTGTTTTAGATAATACTGAAGAGCATGAGGACGCTGATGATATTGTTTCTGAAGGGCCCCTACACCAGTCTGAGGGGGCCAGGGAGGTTTTGTCTGAGGGAGAAATTTCAGATTCAGGGAAAATTTCTCAACAAGCTGAACCTGATGTGATTACATTTAAATTTAAGTTGGAACATCTCCGCGCTCTGCTTAAGGAGGTGTTATCCACTCTGGATGATTGTGAGAATTTGATCATCCCAGAGAAACTATGTAAAATGGACAAGTTCCTAGAGGTCCCGGGGCCCCCAGAAGCTTTTCCTATACCCAAGCGGGTGGCGGACATTGTAAATAAAGAATGGGAAAGGCCCGGTATACCTTTCGTCCCTCCCCCCATATTTAAAAAATTGTTTCCTATGGTCGACCCCAGAAAGGACTTATGGCAGACAGTCCCCAAGGTCGAGGGGGCGGTTTCTACTTTAAACAAACGCACCACTATACCCATAGAAGATAGTTGTGCTTTCAAAGATCCTATGGATAAAAAATTAGAAGGTTTGCTTAAAAAGATGTTTGTTCAGCAAGGTTACCTTCTACAACCAATTTCATGCATTGTCCCTGTCACTACAGCCGCGTGTTTCTGGTTCGATGAGCTAGAAAAGGCGATCACTAGTGATTCTCCTCCTTATGAGGAGATTATGGACAGAATCCGTGCTCTCAAATTGGCTAATTCTTTCACCCTAGACGCCACTTTGCAATTGGCTAGGTTAGCGGCGAAAAATTCTGGGTTTGCTATTGTGGCGCGCAGAGCGCTTTGGTTGAAATCTTGGTCAGCGGATGCGTCTTCCAAGAACAAATTGCTTAACATTCCTTTCAAGGGGAAAACGCTGTTTGGCCCTGACTTGAAAGAGATTATCTCTGATATCACTGGGGGTAAGGGCCACGCCCTTCCTCAGGATAGGTCTTTCAAGGCCAAAAATAAACCTAATTTTCGTCCCTTTCGTAGAAACGGACCAGCCCCAAGTGCTACGTCCTCTAAGCAAGAGGGTAATACTTCTCAAGCCAAGCCAGCCTGGAGACCAATGCAAGGCTGGAACAAGGGAAAGCAGGCCAAGAAACCTGCCACTGCTACCAAGACAGCATGAAATGTTGGCCCCCGATCCGGGACCGGATCTGGTGGGGGGCAGACTCTCTCTCTTCGCTCAGGCTTGGGCAAGAGATGTTCTGGATCCTTGGGCACTAGAAATAGTCTCCCAAGGTTATCTTCTGGAATTCAAGGGGCTTCCCCCAAGGGGGAGGTTCCACAGGTCTCAAATTGTCTTCAGACCACATGAAAAAACAGGCATTCTTACATTGTGTAGAAGACCTGTTAAAAATGGGAGTGATTCATCCTGTTCCATTAGGGGAACAAGGGATGGGGTTCTACTCCAATCTGTTCGTAGTTCCCAAAAAAGAGGGAACGTTCAGACCAATCTTAGATCTCAAGATCCTAAACAAGTTTCTCAAGGTTCCATCGTTCAAAATGGAAACCATTCGAACAATTCTTCCTTCCATCCAGGAAGGTCAATTCATGACCACGGTGGATTTAAAGGATGCGTATCTACATATTCCTATCCACAAGGAACATCATCGGTTCCTAAGGTTCGCATTCCTGGACAAGCATTACCAGTTCGTGGCACTTCCTTTCGGATTAGCCACTGCTCCAAGGATTTTCACAAAGGTACTAGGGTCCCTTCTAGCGGTGCTAAGACCAAGGGGCATTGCAGTAGTACCTTACTTGGACGACATTCTGATTCAAGCGTCGTCCCTTCCTCAAGCAAAGGCTCACACGGACATAGTCCTGGCCTTTCTCAGATCTCACGGATGGAAAGTGAACGTAGAAAAGAGTTCTCTATCTCCGTCAACAAGGGTTCCCTTCTTGGGAACAATAATAGACTCCTTAGAAATGAGGATTTTTCTGACAGAGGCCAGAAAAACAAAACTTCTAAACTCTTGTCAAATACTTCATTCCGTTCCTCTTCCTTCCATAGCGCAGTGCATGGAAGTAATAGGTTTGATGGTAGCGGCAATGGACATAGTTCCTTTTGCGCGCATTCATCTAAGACCATTACAACTGTGCATGCTCAGTCAGTGGAATGGGGACTATACAGACTTGTCTCCGACGATACAAGTAAATCAGAGGACCAGAGATTCACTCCGTTGGTGGCTGTCCCTGGACAACCTGTCACAAGGGATGAACTTCCGCAGGCCAGAGTGGGTCATTGTCACGACCGACGCCAGTCTGATGGGCTGGGGCGCGGTCTGGGGACCCCTGAAAGCTCAGGGTCTTTGGTCTCGGGAAGAATCTCTTCTACCGATAAATATTCTGGAACTGAGAGCGATACTCAATGCTCTCAAGGCTTGGCCTCAGCTAGCAAAGGCCAAGTTCATACGGTTTCAATCAGACAACATGACGACTGTTGCGTACATCAACCATCAGGGGGGAACAAGGAGTTCCCTGGCGATGGAAGAAGTGACCAAAATCATTCAGTGGGCGGAGACTCACTCCTGCCACCTGTCTGCAATCCACATCCCAGGAGTGGAAAATTGGGAAGCGGATTTTCTGAGTCGTCAGACATTACATCCGGGGGAGTGGGAACTCCATCCGGAAATCTTTGCCCAAATTACTCAACTGTGGGGCATTCCAGACATGGATCTGATGGCCTCTCGTCAGAACTTCAAGGTTCCTTGCTACGGGTCCAGATCCAGGGATCCCAAGGCGACTCTAGTAGATGCACTAGTAGCACCTTGGACCTTCAAACTAGCTTATGTATTCCCGCCGTTTCCTCTCATCCCCAGGCTGGTAGCCAGGAGCAATCAGGAGAGGGCATCGGTGATCTTGATAGCTCCTGCGTGGCCACGCAGGACTTGGTATGCAGATCTGGTGAATATGTCATCGGCTCCACCATGGAAGCTACCTTTGAGACGAGACCTTCTTGTTCAAGGTCCGTTCGAACATCCGAATCTGGTCTCACTCCAACTGACTGCTTGGAGATTGAACGCTTGATCTTATCAAAACGAGGGTTCTCAGATTCTGTTATTGATACTCTTGTTCAGGCCAGAAAGCCTGTAACTAGAAAAATTTACCACAAAATATGGAAAAAATATATCTGTTGGTGTGAATCTAAAGGATTCCCTTGGGACGAGGTAAAAATTCCTAAGATTCTATCCTTTCTTCAAGAAGGATTGGAGAAAGGATTATCTGCAAGTTCCTTGAAGGGACAGATTTCTGCCTTGTCTGTGTTACTTCACAAAAAGCTGGCAGCTGTGCCAGATGTTCAAGCCTTTGTTCAGGCTCTGGTTAGAATCAAGCCTGTTTACAAACCTTTGACTCCTCCTTGGAGTCTCAACTTAGTTCTTTCAGTTCTTCAGGGGGTTCCGTTTGAACCCTTACATTCCGTTGATATTAAGTTATTATCTTGGAAAGTTTTGTTTTTGGTTGCAATTTCTTCTGCTAGAAGAGTTTCAGAATTATCTGCTCTGCAGTGTTCTCCTCCTTATCTGGTGTTCCATGCAGATAAGGTGGTTTTACGTACTAAACCTGGTTTTCTTCCGAAAGTTGTTTCTAACAAAAACATTAACCAGGAGATAGTCGTGCCTTCTTTATGTCCGAATCCAGTTTCAAAGAAGGAACGTTTGTTGCACAATTTGGATGTTGTTCGCGCTCTAAAATTCTATTTAGATGCTACAAAGGATTTTAGACAAACATCTTCCTTGTTTGTTGTTTATTCTGGTAAAAGGAGAGGTCAAAAAGCAACTTCTACCTCTCTCTCTTTTTGGATTAAAAGCATCATCAGATTGGCTTATGAGACTGCCGGACGGCAGCCTCCTGAAAGAATCACAGCTCATTCCACTAGGGCTGTGGCTTCCACATGGGCCTTCAAGAACGAGGCTTCTGTTGATCAGATATGTCGGGCAGCGACTTGGTCTTCACTGCACACTTTTACCAAATTTTACAAGTTTGATACTTTTGCTTCTTCTGAGGCTATTTTTGGGAGAAAGGTTTTGCAAGCCGTGGTGCCTTCCATTTAGGTGACCTGATTTGCTCCCTCCCTTCATCCGTGTCCTAAAGCTTTGGTATTGGTTCCCACAAGTAAGGATGACGCCGTGGACCGGACACACCTATGTTGGAGAAAACAGAATTTATGTTTACCTGATAAATTACTTTCTCCAACGGTGTGTCCGGTCCACGGCCCGCCCTGGTTTTTTAATCAGGTCTGATAATTTATTTTCTTTAACTACAGTCACCACGGTATCATATGGTTTCTCCTATGCAAATATTCCTCCTTTACGTCGGTCGAATGACTGGGGTAGGCGGAGCCTAGGAGGGATCATGTGACCAGCTTTGCTGGGCTCTTTGCCATTTCCTGTTGGGGAAGAGAATATCCCACAAGTAAGGATGACGCCGTGGACCGGACACACCGTTGGAGAAAGTAATTTATCAGGTAAACATAAATTCTGTTTTTTCGTTAGCGGTGTGTGGCAGGTGAAGAAAAGAAGTTGTGTTTGTTCTGTATTGGATCCGTACCGGTGTCTCTGTCCGCCATTACTGAGTCTTTGAAGTATTTATGTGCTGTGAGCTAGAACGCTTTACTGCTAGTGTGATTCCTCTTGTTTAATAGGCAGTGCACCCTCCCCAGAGCAGATAAGGTCAATAAGAGGACACTAGTACAATTTAAGATATGCTTTTAAACATGTTATGACACTAGATGAGGGAAACATGACAACCATGTCATATTTGGTACCAAACTAATTCTCATGATGTCACTGGGAAATTGCTTATATAGGTGTGTGTGCTGAATATGCCTATCAGAAGTTATAAGGTGTTCTACAATTTCAGGCAAAGACTCAGGACTTTATTGATTGTCACAAAAGAGAGGGGTTTCCTAACCCTCTGGAAAGAGGGTGTGTCAAGCAATTTGATATCATGGGAAAAAAAGTATAACATTTTGTGTTTTAACAATTGAAGTTGTTCATTCTACTTGGGAGGCTGTTACAGCATGAGTGACCATTTATCTTGCCCATCTCCCTGGGGCAGACTTATAAGCTAGGAAAGTATTAGGTATTTTATTTCTCCTTTTTATTTGTTTGCTTGTGTATAATTATACGTGTTAACATCTTTTTTATTAATAATGCACTGTGCATAATTTTTCACATAATAAATCATTCACTTATTAAGATTTTGCCTTTGTCTAATATTTGAACCATGTTACTGAAAGAGACTGGTAGTATTAGTACTGTGATTTTAGGATATTTTTTGCTAAATTGTATTCTGGGAGTTAAGTTGTTAGTCTGGGTTTTTCCTTAGGATTTTCCATAAATAAATTGTAAGTGGTGGCAGCTTAGAGATAGATTTAGTTTAGTTTGGGTAGCAGTAAAAGGGGAATTTGGGCATTTTTTCTAAGTCTAGGACAGACTAGAGAGTCTTGTTAACCCTTGCACCCACTGAACTAAGTCACAGGCTTGTCTGGAGTGGCTAGACTGTGACAGATTAGTGAAAGCAGAAAGGGTCTGTTAACCCTTTGTGTGCCAAACAAGTGACTAGTGAAGGGTTGGTTAACCCTGGTCATCACACAAGCTTTTATTTGTTTTTCACATGTAGTGCAGAGTTTTCTTTTAGAGTGCAATGTGTGCCCATATGTGCTAATTAATGGTCATGGCTTTTGCTGCATTTCTTTTTGAATAAGAAAATACTTCTTTGGTTTGACCCATATGGATATGAATTATAGGAAAATATAAGTAAATCATTTTTAATCTAGCTGTTACTGTACATAATAAGAGTAACAGTATGTGAGCTAGCACACATAGTAACAAAGTTGACATTGTACAACTTTAGTTTGAAGGATTACATCCAAGTCATGTCTATATTTCAGACAAGTGGTTCTCAAACTTTTCAGATTGTGATGCCTTAATACTTAATATATGATTGTAGGTCAGGCTCTCACTCCACACAATCATAACCAATCATCATCAGAGGTGGTACTTGATGACATTGTCATTGTCATATTATTGGTGGTCAATTGGTGGCACTTTAGTTTAACATGTGAAGAAAAATAACCCATATATTAGACTTGCTAAAGGTTTGGTTTTTTTTTAATGCAAACATAATTTCATAAATATGCAAAATATGGCTCTCTGCAGCACACTATTTGAAAAATACTATTTTCTATTTGAAAAATACTATTTTAGTCAAAAAAAGAACCTCTAGGAAAGATAATTATTTTTCCATGTATAGTTCACTTTTAAAAATATGCTATCCAGCGTTTAAATAGGCATACAGAATAATTTTCTGCCTGGATTTCTAAATAAATACCCCCAAGCTCATGTTTTCTAAAGGGACATGCAAGACGTTGTAATTACAAACTATTGGATAGTCTAGTAATAAGTTTACATATAAGCCAAGTGAAAACTTTCTGAATACAGTAACACTTTAATGGTCACACACACCTTTATTACCAAATTTGAAGTAGAAACAAGTCTATTAGTAACAGCTATGTATGAGCTTCTACTGTGATCAAGACAATATGTACAATGTATCAGGGTTAGGCTTGTGAAGTCTGTATTGCACTTTTCTCAAGGGAAATGAAAACCCAGAATCTGATATTAGGGCTTTAAATTTATTAAGTATGGTGTACTGAATCAATATTTTGGTCTGTTGATTGGACTATCTATGCACCATTTAATGGGCTCAAATAATGCTTGACATTGGTAAACGACCACACTCTGCAACCATATCCTGCATCATCTAGAGAGGGAGAAACATGAAAGGTGTAAAAGTAATCATACAAAAGTATTACAAAATAAAAATATATATTACATGTAGATCTAATTGAAACAAAGAAGAAAGGGTGCCTCCTAGTGTAGCCAATTTAAATATGAATAGATAGAATAAAATGCTGATTTTATACTCACATATAGTGAAGGCAAAGATAATGCCTAGGTAAGCAGTCTGGAAACTCAGCAGTGTCCCAGTTGACTGTGCACCAAATGCAAGGGCAGCTCCTCTTAAATGGTTTATGTAACAATCTGAAAAAGTGGAAGGGTATACAGAGGGCGACTCCTAGTGCAGATTAGTTAGTACAGTATTTTCCCACCAACTTATCCCTTCAGAGAGATACTCACACAGTGTGAAGCACACTATAGTGCTAATGAGACAAGCTGGGTATATTGCAGTGGCCCAACGCATATACCACTCTGGCAAGCAATGGATAGATGTTGAAAATGGAAGATAGGAGACTTCAGAAGTATATCAAAGTATTTTATATAAAAATAAATAAATGAACAAATAAAAACAATCAGTAAAACACGCTACGCGTTTCTCAGAGCTGACCACTCTGTTTCCTCAGGCAAGTAAGTGTATAGTATGTAGATCTAATTGCATCATAGTATAGAATATGTTTCATGAAATCTTAGTGTATTTTAGCTCTGTCGTATATTGCTTGTAAAATAAATAAATACATGTGCGTTACACTATCCTATATAATCTTGAGTGAGCTTTCTTCCTTATAATAGCTCATTTACATAACATGAGTTAAAGGTTATAATGCAAGATGTATTATTAAGCAGATGCTTTATTATCATGCACTAGATGCCTTAAAAAAACATTAAAGGGTATAGATAAAGTCAATAATTTATTTCAACCTCTCTATTTATTCTGAAATGGTAGATATATTAAAATTTGATTATCAATGAATTATTAAATTCACGTTGTGTTCCTACATATAATGCTTCAAATATGTATATTAAATTTGACTATAGGACAAAACAAATAGAATTTGGTGACAAGGCTTCTATTTAAAGTTGTACATTTGGATGACTTAATTATTTAAAGTATTATCATATGACATACATATATAGTGTGTGTGTGTGCACTTGTGTACATCTAAAAAAAATAATAAAGTGTTCTCACACATTTGAATAAATAGATTTCATAACTTGATTTTGAAAATTAATTATTTTTCTATAACGTTAACATTCAAACAAACATTACATTTTGCAGGTTTTAATATAAAACAGATCTATGAATACGATTTTGTAAAAAACTAAATTCTCCCTTTTGTTTTCAATTAAACAAATATTAAATATTAATGTTTGCCCTGGAAATAAGCTTTATTTAGCAGCACACCAGCAACAAATCTGCTGGTTAGGACTATTATGTTCCAAACCGCTGTTATACTGCACCTACCCCACTAGGGGCTTCTGTGGTTAAACAGACTCCTGGAAGTACAATGAAATTTTGTATATCTCATTTTCAAATCTTACCAGAGTTCTCTGGTGCATTGGCTATAATGTAAATAGAATACTTCAGTGGGAAGGCAAGCAGGGATACTTATCTAGATAGGCATATTAGCTATGTAATAAATTATATTACTCTAGTGCTTTATCTCCACCCTAACTTAAATGGATATCAATTAGATTATAAACATAGTGAAACCCCAATGCAAAAGGTTTGTTAAAGGGACAGTAAAGTCAAAATTAAATTGATTGGATTAAATAGATCATGACATTTTCAACACATTTCTATTTTATAATAAGTTTTGCTTAGTTCTCATGGTATCCTTTAGTAAAGAGCAATCCTAGGTGAGCCCAGGAGCATGGATATATCTTAAGCCATCTGGCAGCAGTGTTTGCAACAGTGTTTATTGCAATGTTATACCTAGTTAGAACACTGCTTCCATAGACTGCATTAGACACATAGACGCTCCTAAGATCCTATCCGCCTACCTAGGTTTAGTCGTCTACAAAGGATATCAATAGAACAAAGAAAATTTGATAATAGAAGTACTTTGGAAATTTGTTTTATCTGAATCATGAAACTTTAAAGGAATTGGAAAGTCAAAATTAAACTTGCAAGAATCAGAGCATGTCATTTTAAGATACTTTTACAATCACTTCTATTTTCAAATGTGCTTGGTATCCATAGTTAAAAATGAATACGCACATATCCTACACTAGTGGTAACTTGGTGGTGATTGGTGCATGCATACATTTGTCTCTTGTGATTGGCTAACTAGGTGTGTTCAGCTTTTTTAGGGGTTAAACACACAGTAGTACAGGGTCTATAGTCTTAAATGAATTAGAGCATGTAGTTTTTCAACTATTATGAACATTTAAGGAAATGGCTTGGGCAATACAACATCTGATTGGCTCCATGGAGGGTGAGCTTCATTTAAAGCTTTCATTTGTTAAGACCCCAAATTTTACAGGGACAAAATAGACAAAAATTGTTATCTGCATAATGTATATAATAGCATAGCAATATAAACAGATTAAGATTAATTTTCACATCTATAATTCCACACATAACAAATTATTAGCAAATATCTAGACATACGTTTCTTCACTCAAGGCTTTTTAGGCACATTTCATTCTTTTAATATTTTTTAAATATCAATTAGATAAGCATGCATGCTTTTTATGCTGCCCTTAAAGCTTCCATATATTTGTATAATATTGATCTGTGACCCCATGTGTTAGGAAGTTGGCCATCACTGATTTCATTGCCTTAGACCATTTTCCTTTAGCACGTTTATGTCCATTGAACACATTTACCAACATTTTCTATGAGGCTTTTCAGGGAGCAGTAGAGACTTGTGTATTGTTAAAAATAAAATTAGAGGCGCCCTCAAATACTAGTAATAATCCGCCAGTATTGGTGTATAATGTGCTGTAAAACTGTCATAGAAAAGTTGTTACTATTGGCAATGATACAACAAGAACAGTATTGATAACCTACAAATAGATGTATAACTTGTTCAGTTAAGAGGATTTGAGTATGATATAGTTTGTTATAATGAATAAACTATCTCTCTAACAATGTATAATAAGATAGTCCACACTCTCAGAGGTGTTTGTAATCTCCAGGCAGCAATCTCATTCCAGAAAGGTGTTGGCCGTCACAGGTTCTGTTCAAAAAGAGAAGAGAGAGAAGAGGCGCCAAATGGTGTGTATCGTTTTGAATTCAGTAGGCCTTGCCCCCAAATAAAAACTACTTACAAAATTTCCAGCACTTGAGAAGTGCCACAAATGCCTTCTGAACTGTTAGCAGCCGTCCAGCTAGCTGATATGTATCAGAATTGCTTCTATACTGTGCTGTTCAAGACAAAAAACACAAAAGTGCCACAATAGTGTGTATCAGTGTGATCATTTGATATAGCGCAACAAATGAAATATACTCACAAGATGTAGGGCACTTGAGAAGTGCCACAAAAGCCTCCTGGACACTTGTCAGCTGTCCAGCTCACTGATAGAATCGATATCCCCTTGGTTCACTTGTTCAGCTCACAAACGAACTCTAATGTAGCACACTAGAATCTCCCTGCAGCTCAATATTCGGATGAGTGCAAGTATGGCTACCAGTGTTGGATGTGCAAAGTTGCTAAAAATTGCCGTGCTACTAGTACTGGTTAGTTAAAAATAGAAATTTATTAAAAACAATGTTACACTACGCGTTTCCCGGTTACTCAGACCGCTTCCTCAGGTGTAATTCCAGATACAAAGTAGCAAAATTTTATAGCCCATTATCGGCGTCTAACCCGTCCCAGGGCGCATGCGTGAGCAACTAAAGAAACATTAGCCAATCAGTGCCTTAGTTGAGTTCCTCTCTAATATAATTGGTTCTCTCTTAGGGGCTTGGCCAATGACGTGCCCGCTATCTGATGTGTAATGTTTGTCATCGGCACTCGTGTCAGTTTTTAAACTGACAGTTAAACTTATCGTAGGTATTACAATACCAGAGTGGTACATTTTTATTATAATATTGCCTACTTTGGCACCAATTTACTAAAGTTAGTTGATCAAGCATTTACAAATAATATAAAATATTTTATAATAATAATATATAGAAACAATATCACCATGCATATGTTTGTGTTGTGGCTCATTTATAAACCTCTATATGTATTATCTGATTTTAATGTCGCTGTAATCGGACAGATCCACATATACTTGTGACTAAACTGATGATAGGTTGATATTGGTAATACTCTTAAAAATTGGCATTAATCTTGATGAAAAATGTATATATAAAATATTGATAATAATATATAACTTAAATGTATATTAATCTCGAATATGATCCAAATACAAATGATATATAACGAATAAGTTATAACTTGACTGTTGTTGCGAATGACCTATACTGCAGCTGTTGATGTATAGGTCCTATATCTTAATTGAAAGCAGCCATGTCTATATTTTTGTTTAAGCCATAGGGTTGGAGAGTCTTGAGCTTCCAAATCCAAAATGTCTCTCTCTGCCTTAGATGGGTTAACCTATTCCTACCCCATTTGGGAGCAATCTGTTCTAAAGGAAAAATGTTAAATAAATCAGTTTGTCCATCATTATCCACTTCAGGGAATAGGACAAAATTTCAATCTGCTTCCACTAAGGAAGAATTTGAAATAAATTCTAGATTCACTTGTGATTCAAGTTATGTGGTATATCTCCTTGAGTGTCAATGTGGAATTCAGTATATTGGTAGGTCCTCAAGACCCCTAAAGAAGAGATGGGGGGAACACAATAGAAATATAAAAAATGGGGTGGCCAATCATAGTGTCCCAAGACACAGTAAAAACTGTCATAATGGACAAACTGATTTATTTAACATTTTTCCTTTAGAACAGATTGCTCCCAAATGGGGTAGGAATAGGTTAACCCATCTAAGGCAGAGAGAGACATTTTGGATTTGGAAGCTCAAGACTCTCCAACCCTATGGCTTAAACGAAAATATAGACATGGCTGCTTTCAATTAAGATATAGGACCTATACATCAACAGCTGCAGTATAGGTCATTCGCAAGAACAGTCAAGTTATAACTTATTCGTTATATATCATTTGTATTTGGATCATATTCGAGATTAATATACATTTAAGTTATATATTATTATCAATATTTTATATATACATTTTTCATCAAGATTAATGCCAATTTTTAAGAGTATTACCAATATCAACCTATCATCAGTTTAGTCACAAGTATATGTGGATCTGTCCGATTACAGCGACATTAAAATCAGATAATACATATAGAGGTTTATAAATGAGCCACAACACAAACATATGCATGGTGATATTGTTTCTATATATTATTATTATAAAATATTTTATATTATTTGTAAATGCTTGATCAACTAACTTTAGTAAATTGGTGCCAAAGTAGGCAATATTATAATAAAAATGTACCACTCTGGTATTGTAATACCTACGATAAGTTTAACTGTCAGTTTAAAAACTGACACGAGTGCCGATGACAAACATTACACATCAGATAGCGGGCACGTCATTGGCCAAGCCCCTAAGAGAGAACCAATTATATTAGAGAGGAACTCAACTAAGGCACTGATTGGCTAATGTTTCTTTAGTTGCTCACGCATGCGCCCTGGGACGGGTTAGACGCCGATAATGGGCTATAAAATTTTGCTACTTTGTATCTGGAATTACACCTGAGGAAGCGGTCTGAGTAACCGGGAAACGCGTAGTGTAACATTGTTTTTAATAAATTTCTATTTTTAACTAACCAGTACTAGTAGCACGGCAATTTTTAGCAACTTTGCACATCCAACACTGGTAGCCATACTTGCACTCATCCGAATATTGAGCTGCAGGGAGATTCTAGTGTGCTACATTAGAGTTCGTTTGTGAGCTGAACAAGTGAACCAAGGGGATATCGATTCTATCAGTGAGCTGGACAGCTGACAAGTGTCCAGGAGGCTTTTGTGGCACTTCTCAAGTGCCCTACATCTTGTGAGTATATTTCATTTGTTGCGCTATATCAAATGATCACACTGATACACACTATTGTGGCACTTTTGTGTTTTTTGTCTTGAACAGCACAGTATAGAAGCAATTCTGATACATATCAGCTAGCTGGACGGCTGCTAACAGTTCAGAAGGCATTTGTGGCACTTCTCAAGTGCTGGAAATTTTGTAAGTAGTTTTTATTTGGGGGCAAGGCCTACTGAATTCAAAACGATACACACCATTTGGCGCCTCTTCTCTCTCTTCTCTTTTTGAACAGAGACTTGTGTATGGTGGGCAGTGGCCCACCCATTTTCTATGGGTTGGACTGGCATAGTCAGGGTGTGTCCTGGGTGGAGCTGGGGTAGTCCCTAAAAGCCTTTTGCCCTGCCCAAACATGCTGGTGGTGAGAAAGTGGACAAACCTCCCAAACTATGACAATCCACAGGATCCGAGGAGGTTGGTAGGTCTGCTCAAGGGCAATTCTCTACAGCTTCTGAATGGTACTTCAACTATGTGTTTAAGCCATTTGCTGACATTAAATGCACAGAGTCAGATTACAAAAAGTGCGCTATTTTTTGTGCTTGAGCAGTAACTGAAAATAAAAAGTTAGTGTGTGAGCAAAAGATTCAAGCGAAATAACTTCAAAACTTTGGAATATCATAAATGCTCTAACTCCTTCTCCCTGAAGACTTCTATGGGGCACTAAAAAAACTGTATTAGTTATCGCTTGCGCGCTAACCAAACACTGCACTAGATAAACTGTGCTAAACCCGAAGGTGTGTTAGGAATACTTTACATTCCTATGTTCTTCACCTAAAAGAAAAATGTTTTTTTATTTTTAAAAATCTGATAATTTTTTGTAAAATATATATCTATACCTACATGAATGTATACAGATATCAATATATATATTGTATATAGTATAGCTATATACAGTATATAGAAATATCTATTTAAAAATTAAAAGAACATTTTTTTTCCAAGAGAAGAACATAGGAATTTAAAGTATTTCTATTAAAAAACATAAAAACATATTAAAAATTAATAAAAATGATCCATCTTCATACAGACCGATTTCTTTATTGGACTTGGACTATACATTTATTACTAGCAAATTGACTTTAAAGTGTATTAACTGACATCATCCACACAGACTAGGTAGGATTTATTCTTAAATGTTTGTGAAGTATTAAATATTGTTTCATATTTTTGGAATCTAAATAAGGATGGCATTAAACCATCTTTATATAACAAAACTCAATAGTTGAGTGGCGCTAATGAAAGCTAAGGATATAAATGTTAGTAACCTGATATATAAATGTGAATATACCCTGTCTAATAATACAAGTGAAACCAAGTACAATAACTAAATAAATAACAATAACTAAATAAAGTTAAAAGGATTTATTAACCCTAAGCATAAAATCTAAACAATACATATAAAATTATGCTGCAAATGAAATGCTGTGGCCACAAATTAGATAGCGTATATAGCAGTTGTCCTATATAACTGTCAATATAGCTCTATCGATATCCAAATGAATAACAGATAATATACAAATTTTCTGCAAATAGTGCCTATTATTTCATAATACATAAAAAAGAATATAATATATCCATGTACTGCAAGTAATATATATAGCAGTGGAACACTAAATATAGAGTTCATCAAGTATAAGTGAAACAATGTTTCTGATTCTCCTTGTAACTCCTTTATTATATCCCAATGTGTCAAACCAAGGGAAACATTGAAGTGAGTGAGGGATTCAGTGATTGATGTCTCTAAATACTTCCATAGAGATTTGGTTAAAATGTCTCTGTGTTAATAAAAGGTGATCTTTGAACCATATGAAATTGGTGCCAAGTAAAAATTCTATGTTAAGAACAGTATCCCATGATATCGTAGACTAATGGTGCTTGACCGGTCAAGTGTTTGGATAGTGAGTATTTTCGGATCTCTGTATCAGGCTTATCCGTTTTTGTTCTGCTGTGTGGTAGACTTACCTGGCTGTGTTTCCTCACTAACAGCATTCTCCGTGTATGGCGGGATACTCACAGCGTCTTCACTGCCTCGATCTCACAGCTTAGTCATCTGACTTGGTGTAGCCTATCAGAGAGTCACATCCACGTCTTCTTCTTTGTATGGTAATCTTGTATTTTGCCTCCGCTGATGTCAGATCAAGGTATCTACTTAATCTTTTAAGTATAGGAAAACTCCACAAATCAACTTCTATGCGTTTCGGCACCAGAATGCCTTTATCAAGATTATTTGTAGGAAGTGGCTTCGTCCTCTTTATACATTTCCAAGCACCCGTATGAATTACCCATATGTTTAGACAGTTCCTAAAGTTGTATTCACTTCAATTGCCACTCAGGATTTTTATTAAATAAAATATTGTTGGCAGCATAACACCATACTGCTTGGCAAACAGTTTTATACAATTATAGAATACATCCACATATAGCTATTGGATTCCTTACTCGCTAGAAAGCCATATACAGTGATGTTACATATAATTATAATCACTTTTCCTATACAAAAAAAATCAAATTTATTAAGTAATTAACAGCATTGATACATATCTACTTTTTAAATTATCTTTGTCATTCTCTAATGAATTTTTTATTCACAAAGATCTTGTATACATTGATGTTCATTTAGATACACAAGTTTTTACTTATACGGTTGTTGCAGATGGATACATATTTGCTTTACAAGCGTTATAACCTTGTGTTATAACATGGATATTGGAAATTCTAGAAGTTCTACCAACTTAGCAAAATGGAAGCAAGATATAATTAATTTCATTATTATTATAACTGTGTTCCTAAATGGATTAACTGTGGGACAATTATATGAAATATTCACATTAGATGCAAATATAGACAAATTAGATATAGATCTTGAAAATAGAAATATATTAGTTTAGATGGTTTATTTATGACTTCTATATGTACTAGATTCAGACTTTGTTAAAGGTATAAATTAGGGAATTCTATGTGTACTAGATTCAGAATAGTAAAACATGTATACCCTGTCTACTATATATACATTTTAAAAATAAAGCATTTTAGTTAAATAGATTTAAGTCCAATTCAGCATTGAGGCCTCCTGGGGTTAATGATGCAAAGTTAACAATCAATTCTGCCTCAGTATATAGAAATTTTTGTGTGATATTACCACCTCTTTTTGCAGTAATCTTTTTAATCCCCCAGTATAATAACCCTTTTGTATTTTGATTGTGTGCTTCTTTAACATGTAAAGATAATTAATGGTCTTTAAATCCTTTTTCTATATTATGTAAGTGTTGTCTAATTCTATCTCTCAATGGTTGTCCCATTTGTCCTAAATATTGTCTTTTACACGGACATTGTATGATATAGACTATGTTTGTATCAGTACATTTAATAACATCCCTTATTCTCAATTTATAATCTGAGTTGGTTGATTCTACAGTTTTACAGCTACTGCTAAATTTGCATGCTTTGCATTTGTGACACGAGTAAAAGCCTTCAAGAATATTCCCTTGTACATCTTTATTTATCTTATTATCTCCTTTGTTAAATTCACTAGGGGATAGGATAGATTTCAATTTTTTTTACTTACAGTATATAATTTTTTGTTTTGATTCTGTTATTTCACTTAAATAAGGGTCTTTTTGAATAAAGTGCCAATGTTTATGTAAGAATTTTTTTAATAAATTTGAAATCTGAATTGTATTGATTAATAAATGTGGTATCATTCATAACTTGCTACTTTCTTATGAGAGGTGTTCGTTTCTTTAGATAGCAGTGTGTTTCTATCATATATTTTTGCATTATTAAGTGCTTTGGTAATCAGTTCTTTATCATAACCTCTGTCAACAAATCTTTCCTCTAATATAGTAGTTTGTGTAAGAAAATCTTCCATATCAGAGCAATTTTTTCTCAATCTTAAAAACTGACCTTTCGGTATATTTAATTTCCATTGGTCATAATAACAGCTATTGAAATTAATGTAGTTATTGGAATCTACTGGTTTAAAAAAAGTTTTGGTCTTAATCTCATTGTCATCTACTACTGATATGTCTAGATAGTTTATTTGTTTTGTGCTATATTCATAAGTGAAGGAAAGACCCCATCCATTGTTATTTAAATCATTCATAAATATATTCAACAGCTCTTCACCCCCAGCCCAAATGAAAAACAAATCATCAATGTACCTTTTGAAGAGTACGAGGTTTGCGCTTCAGGGGGTATCTATAATTAATTCTTGTTCAAATTTCCCCATAAATAAGTTTGCGTAACTGGGTGCAAACCTCGTACCCATTGCGGTACTTTTCTTTTGTAAGAAGAATTTCCCATTGAAATTAAAATAATTGTTATTTAATATGAAATGTATGCATTGTAAAATAAAATCTTCCTGTGGAATTGGTAAATTCTCATCGTTATGGAGAAAGTATTTGATGACATTGATTCCTAAAGTATGTTGTATATTAGTATAAAGTGAGCTGACATCACATGTTACCAACATTAAATTTCTATTCCAAATGATATCCTTTATACTATTCAAAAATTCTGTAGAATCCTTAATGTATGTGGGTAATTCCCTAACATATGGTTGCAATAATCTATCCACGTACTGGGAAGAGAATTTATTTCAGATATTATAGGTCTGCCAGGTGGTTTGTTTAGGGATTTGTGGAATTTGGGGAGGTAGTAGAAAATGGGGGTTACAGGATCATATTTTTTTAAGAAATTGTAGTTCTTTTTCATTGAGTATATTCTCTTTCCTTGCCTAAAAATTAAATCATCTAAAATTTTTGTCATATCTTTTACTGGATTTGATCTCAATCTTGTGTATGTTTCTTTGTTATTAAGGAGTCTATAGGCTTCTTCTAAGTAGTCTATAGTATCTAATATTACTAAACCTCCGCCCTTATCCGCTGCTTTAATTATAATGTCAGGGTTATTTTTTAGTTAATTTAGCATATTATTCTCCTTTTTTGTAAGGTTATAGCTCTGTTTGTTCTTAATTTTACATTTATAGACTTCTTCTTTTACCGCCTTCTCAAACATCTCTAAATATTTGCCTTTTTCTTGAGTGGGATAGAAATTAGATTTAGCTTTCAATTCTGTATGCATATAAATTTCTCTTTGTTTGCTTAATGTCTCTGTTTTGAATCTATTTGTATCTTGACGTTCAATAGGATTTTTTAAGAAATACCTTTTTAAAGTGAGCTTTCTCACGTATTGATTAATATTTATGAGTGTATTAAATTTATTTATCCTGCATGTGGGAGCAAAGGAAAGCCCTTTGCTAAGTACTTTTTCTTGTTCCTGATTTAAAGTGCTTTTACTCAAATTAAAAATCACTCCTGTATTAATCATTTCCACCTTTTTATATCTTGCCTGTTTTCCTCTACCTCTCTTTCCTCTAATCTTCTTTTGCCTTTTTGGACCCACTCTCTCTCTCTCTTGGTGTTTCTATATTGGTTCCCCAAGATGTTCCTTCTGCTGCTGGACCTTTCCCTAAAAAAGACTTGCTTTTTTCATTTTTATCGTTATTTTCTTCAAATATTTTGTATCTGTTTTCCAAGTCTACTGTGGGTGATAGATTAAATTATCTTGGATTATTGTTAGTCCCCCTTCCTCTATTATATGTATTGTAACCTCTATGTTCATTTACATCTCTTCTCTGGTTATACTGGCATCCTCTGTTAAATTTAAGAGGTTCTTGTCTTTTCCAATTTTCACTATATTGTCTTCTATCGGAATTGTAATTCCTGGACATAAAATGTCCAGAGTTTCTATATCTGCTCTGGTATGTTTCATAATTTCTGTAATTAGTGTCATTGATATCAAATTATAATGAGGTCTATCATAGTTATGATGTTTATGATTCATATCATTTTGATATTGTCTCTGACTGTCATTTTGATATTGTCTCTGACTGTCATTTCTCCTGTATGAGGCATGTTGTGATGACTTTCCTGAATTTCTCCAGTTGGAACTATTTGATTCTGTATGATCAGATTGTCTATTATTAGTTCTATTCCTTTTCCTAAACAGAGTTTCTATTTTATTGTGCGGTGTGGTTATATCATTTATTCCACTGTTAGTCTGTATTTACTTCTGTATTTTGTTCAGAGTAATCTTGTTCATCTCTCTTAAATTTTTTCCATTTAGTCTCCAAAATATTATTTTTCCAAGAGAAGACCATAGGAATTTAAAGTATTTCTATTAAAAAACATAAAAACATATTAAAAAATAATAAAAATGATCCATCTTCATACAGACAGATTTCTTTATTGACTTATTGACTACCTAGTCTGACATCATCCACTCAGACTAGGTAGGGTTTATGAAGGGAAGAATATATTTCTTAAATGTTTGTGAAGTATTAAATATTGTTTCATATTTTTGGAATCTAAATAAGGATGTCATTAAACCATATTTAGATGCTGCAATGTTATCACTTGATGTAGAGGGATTCAGCTCCTTAGACTGGAAAAATGTAATTACTACCCTGTAGAGATTTGGTATAGATGGTAATTTTATCAATATAATTCAACTCTTATATCATTTCCCCCGCTCAGCTTTATTGATAAATGGGCAAATCTCAAGCTCTTTTAAAATAGGAAGAGAAACAAGGGTTGTCCTCTGTCACCTCTGTTATTTAATATGGCATTAGAACCACTGACCATCTTACTTAGATAAGAATATATTAGAAGATTTCAGCGCTATATCCAGTTATAAGGTTAACTGGACCAAATCTGAAATCTTTTGACTAAACAAAAATGAAAATTCACTATTAAATATGCCCTTCAAAACGGTACAATAATTTGTTAAATATTTAGGGATTAAAATCCCTGAGTAACCTCTAGATATATAAATTAAATTATAGAGATCTTATATCTAATTTTTTGGTGGATCTTAAGAAATCAAGTACGCTACCAATTTCCCTTTCAATGAAAATTAATTTAATCTTGAAATATGTAGGGCTAGATTACTAGTGGAGCGCAAATGTTTGCACCTGAGTCATAAGGGGTTTTGCGCTCGTCAAGCTTACTGCTGGTATTAAGAGTTGAAAGTTAATGCAATCACTTGAACGCAATCGCTATTTATGCTAGAATGAATACCGTGTCCTCAAAGCTCTGGTTAACTGGTAAAACACATAAAAAATGCATTACAAGTACAGTTAAACTCATAATAATACTATTTAATAAAAATTATTTTAAAATAAATATTACACAAAAAAAGTGTCTATAAATGTGTATATATGTATTTATGTATTTATATGTGTGTATATATGTCTGTAAAGACAAATATACACATAGAATCACATAAATACATACTGTATGTATACATATACTGACATATATCTATATATATATATATATATATATATATATATATATGCATATGCATTGGAGCCCTTTTGCAGTCAATTAGATGAAAACATGAAAAACATATTTATGCAATATGCATATTTAATAAAGATTTTAACTACGTATGTACTGTAAATATTTCACATTCCAATGTTCTGCACTTAGCAGAATATTTCTATGTATTTCTAAATAGATATTCCTATTTATAATAATCTACAGTATATATTAATATTGGTAATAATATGTATTGTACCAAAAAAACATCATATATATATATATATATATATATATATATATATATATATATATAGATAGATAGAGAGAGAGAGAGAGAGCATATTCTTTTATATTAAGAACATTGAAATGTGAAATATTTATATTTTCATGTGAGGTTAGTGCACATGAGAATATGTGATTGGGTTTGTGCAAGAGTAGGTTTGTTCCCCATTGACTCAAAAGTATTTAAAATTTGGCAGCAAAATGGCTTGAGTCATATTTATCAAATTGTAGACACACAAAACAACTGTATTTACACCTTTAATTACCTCAAAAATAATTTTAAATGTTCCAATAAAAAATGTTTTGATTTCCTCCAAGTTAGAAACTTAGCAACATCATTAAATATTATTAATTGTGAAATAGAGGACTGGTGCAAACTTCAAAATGAAATAGTTGGTTATAAGAAAGGTGAGTATAATACAAACTTTAATATACAAAATCGGACTCAAAAATGGAATACAATTTTTCCTCAAAGTCAAATAACAAGTTAGATCTTTAAAAAAGCAAAAAACTTTAGACAAGGCTATGTTGTCAGATACATGGAAAGAATCTCACGCTAAGATAATGTTATTATCTTATCTAGCTCCGTATGGACATACAATATTGTAAACCAGGGCTCGACAAACCCAGGAGCCTGGGAGCCACTGGCTCCTAGAATTTTACCCCTGGCTCCTAATTTTTGGGTTATTCTCCATATATCTATATACAAATCCCACTGTCTGGCTCCTAAATATTCTTACTGGCTCCTAATTTTTAAACAGATTTGTCAAGCACTAATGTAAACAATGTGTAAATATGAATACAAATATTATTCATTGTTTTTACAGTTGTCAAAAAATTAAAACATTTTGGTACAAGATTTGTTATTGGTTAAATAATAGTTTGGAAATAAATTTAAAGGGATAGGAAAAGAAAATGTTTTCTTTTATGACTCAGATCGAACATGCAATTTTAAGCAACTTTCTCATTTACTCCTATTATTAATTTTTCTACTTTCTCTTGGTATTTTTATTTGAAAAGCAGTAATATAAGCTTAGGATCCGGCCCACTTTCCACCTGGGTAATGCTTGCTGATTGGTTGTTAAATGTTGCCACCAATCAGCAAGCGCTACCTAATGTGCTGAACCAAACATTGGCCGGCCTCTAAGCTTTACATTCCTGCTTTTTCATCTGAATCATGAAAGAAAAAAATTGTGTTTCATATCCCTTTAAAACTAGTAGCTCAACATTGCTGTAAACTTTGAAAATCTCTGGGAGAAGTTTGACACCCTTCAGAGCACAGTAACCAACAGTTTGTAAAGTATCTAGCAAGACATCACGGACCTAGGTTCCAGGGTGGCATCCCTAGAGGATACTGAAACTTCAACATCAGAAGAGATTTCAAACCTAACACATCAAGTCTCATCCCAACAACAAGTGATATATGACATGGAGGACATGCTGGAAGATTTGGAAAATAGAAGCCGCAGGTGCAACCTTAGGCTGAAGGGTATCCGTGAATCAATCACCAACACAGACCTGGAGAGCTACTTGATGAGATTGTTCTTTAATATCACAGATACTACAGGGGATAATATGTATCCTATTGAGAGAGCACATCGAGCATTAAGAGCAAGGCCCAAGGGGATGCTCTCCCAAGGGACATGATCGTGAGGATGCTACGCTACCCAGACAGAGAAGAAATTCTGTCTGCAGCACAGAGAAATCCTACCTACAAGTTTCAAGGCTCGGTAGTGCAGATACATCAAGATTTATGTGTGAAGACTCTGCAAAAAAGTTGGACCCTGCGACCCATCACATCTCTCCTCCGAAAAAACCAGATCAGCTACAGATGGGGATTCCTGTTTGCCCTACACATTCATCATGATCCAGATGCACCGGAAATCTGTAAATATCTCTGACTGGACCCCCCTGTATTCCCTTCGGAGCCCGCTGTGGCGACAGGGTACCGGATGGCAACAACAACAGATCAACCCCAGAGGCAAAAGTAGACAACAGTTTGAGCTAACAAGAAGGAGAAAACCTGAACTTTGATCCCACAAGTTCCCTTTTGATGGGGCATGAGGATTTTTGTATCTGATACAGACCTCTTGTTGTGCCTCAGGACTCTTACACTCGGGAGGGCCTATCGCAGGAGGCTGACACCTCTACCAAGATGTTGATAATTATTACTGTATATCTGTTGCCATTGTGGGTTATAATGTATGATTTTGGGTTTTGTGCACTCTTTACATGTTTAATATACACCCCTATCCCCTGACAGCAACTCAGATAGACCAATATGGCTGTCCCTTTTATTGGAGGCTTTGCAGTTTTATGTCCACGTTATGTGAGCTTTAACAAGGGTCACAAAGAACAGGTATTAACTAAGCGACCATTAATTATTATTATGAGAAAATGATTTAATCTATAGCGTTTTTTGCTTGATACCCCCTACTGATATTACCGCAAGTTATAGAGACCTGCCAGCCCCAATTATACTTGAACTCAAGAAGACAGACCTACTCAGATATCACTCATTAATGATAACTATGCACAGTGACACGTAGCGCGTTTAGACGTCCTGCAAAATTTCTTATTTTTTTGTTTTTCCACCATATGTTCTTAGAATATGTATGCAACCTACACAAAGTTGTTTTTTCCTTTTTTTTATTTTCTACTATGTTTTCGATTTAATTTGTATAGTTTATTCAGTTTGGTTTGACCCATGCTGTAAAAATGTTCTAATTTATTGGTCACTAATTTATTCTATCTGTTCAGATCTTTCAAATGTGTCATGCCTATTGAGGAGAAGATTCAACAGCTACATCACTTTCTTGCAACGACTCACACACCCTAACTTGATAGGTTTTAGGCAGAAATACAGTAGGACTGTTACTTATGTGACTTTTCCAGACATTACCCTTTATATACATATATACCCATACACAGCACAATAGATGGATTTCTGGTCAATTCATTTAATTTCACACAATTTTAGGGGCATGAACTCCGATATAAAGCGCAGGACTGCACTTACACAGTATAAATCCCTGATGCTAAATGTGATTTTGCTTCAGGAGACACATTTCCTGAAGGCACATATTCCCAGATACTGGGCGAAAAACGTTAAGCATCACTATCATGCCACAACCGATTCCAAAAAAAGAGGGGTTTCAATTTTGTTTCACTCCTCCCTCTCCTTTACACATATAGAAATGATTGAGGACAAAGAAGGCATATTCTTAATAGTAAGGGGCCAAATCCATGGTACTGATGTTTTATTGTGCAACATTTACGCTCCTACAGAAAAACAAGATACGTTTTTCAAACAAGTTTCGCATCTCCTGACAGGTAGGTCCCAAGTTAGGATCGTCCTGGTGGGAGATTTTAATATTGATTTAGCAGCACACTCTAGGAAACATTTTCATTCTTTGGCACGTAAACAGAAGCATTTGCATAAGAAGTCCAAAGCCATCAAAGAATGTCTGCTCACACACGCACTAATAGACTCCTGGGTGACTTTATATGGAGACACTATCGATACCACATACTTTTCAGCAGTTCACAAAACGTACACGAAATTAGACTATGTCTATGTCAGTCAGACTCTGCAGCCCACTCTAGCTACATCCGAAATTCATTCTTGTGTATGGTCAGATCACTCAATACTCCAGCTACAGCTAGGTAGCCTCCAAAATACTAAACAAATTAAATCATGGACTTACGATCCAACTTGCCTAATAGACCCCTCTTTCAAAACTAATATAATTCAACAAATGGCAAACTATTGGGATATTAACACAGGGTCCACTACTAACCCTATTTCCACATGGACGGCCCATACATTTTTCTGAGGGGCCTACTAATAAAAGAAAAATCGGTCTATCTTAAAAAATTAAATACACATAGAAAAGCTTTACAAGAAGACATTGACGCTCTAGAGAAACAACACAAACTCACACAATCCAGTGTCATTTTAAAGAAACTTCAAGAGAAACGCACAACATTAGCTAATATTCTAAATGACCAAACAATTAGAGCTGCATTTAGACTTAAGACAAACTATTACAAATACTCCAACAAACCGGATAGATACATGGCGAATAAGATCCAAGAAAGACTGAGACTATCGGCAATTCCCCAGATCCAACAACCAGATGGTACTTTAACTAGTCTCCCACAGCAAACTGTGGATTGTTTCGCGCAATACTATAGCACCTTATATAATGTTCAACTGACTAAGACGAAAACGCTTTCTCTGGTACTATCTTTGGATGCGGAGAAGGCGTTTGACAGAATCGACTGGACATACATGTTTGCGGTACTGGACTTCATGGGCTTCAGGGGACCTTTTGTGGACGCTCTACAGAGTATTTATTCGACACCCACTGCAGCGGCCAGAGCCATAGGCTATCAATCCCAGCGGTTAGATATTAAAAATGGTACAAGAGAGGGCTGCCCACTATCCCCTTTATTTATTGTTTGATCTCTGTATGGAACCCTTAGCAGCTTGCATCAGGCAGTCCCCTGGTATAACTGGTCTAAAGATAAAATAAAATGACTATAAGATCTCCCTCTTCGCGGATGACGTACTGTTGACATTAACTAAACCCCTGACATCACTCACAAACCTTTACGATATCCTTCACCAATTTTCTACCATATCAGGCTACAAGATAAATCTGGACAAAAGTGAAGCTATTGCGATAGTGCTGCCAGAACACACCAAAAAATTGATAGAAATAAATGTTACCTTTTTTTGGGTCAATTCCCATATTAAATATTTAGCCATTAATTTAACAGACCACTATATGGATTTATACAATAGAAATTGTCTCCCCTTATACAAAGAATTTCGCAGAGATATAAACAAATGGAGACATTTCCACTTCTCCTGGTATGGTAGAATGTCCGCTATAAAAATGAATATCCTCCCAAGACTCCTATACTTATTCCGAACATTACCCATACCGATTCCAAGCTGATCTAAAATCCCTACAATCAGAAATGATCTACTTCATAAACGGTAAAAAGCAGTTGAGAATCCCCCATCATACACTTACCAAGCATAGACAACTAGGAGGAGTCGGAGTTCCTAACATCTTAGATTATTAGGATGCTGCTAGGTTGGCCCAGACTATGTTGTTAGGATCTGTAAGAAGGGACGTAATTTGGACCAAATTGGAATCAGACCTTGGGGAATGTGCCTCGCCAGAGGATTTAATTTGGGATAAGTCCCTATTTCAACACAAAAGCCAAAATTACCCACAGACCACTAGCTTTTCAGTTCATCACTGGCGCACCTTAACCAAAAACAAAAAAACATTTCTAGAATTTTCCATTAAGATGCCGGTTAAATATCTTATACCAGAAGATTACCGTGGTCAATTTGATAAATGGGAAAATAATGGCCTCTACCGGGTGGGAGACTTCCTGGCTCATGGCAGGCCGCTAACTTTCACTCAAGCACAAACAACACTGACACCAATCCCCTTGAAGTGGTAACTATACCTTCAACTTCAATCGACCCTAGGCAAATTTACATCTAATATACCTAGGCAAATTAGTACACCTTTAGAAAAATTCTGTAGCAGTAACACTAGACCGAAAAAGACAATATCACAAATATATATAGCGCTACAAACCGTGCCTAATGACACTAAATTCTTTCATGCTTAAGTGGGAGATGGACACCGATAGGGTGTTGGACATACAGGAGTGGTGTGATTTACTACACTTGGCCTATAGGGGGCTCATCAACGCTGACCTTAGGGAAAATAGCATTAAAACCATCTTTAGATGGTATTTAACTCCAACAAAAACCTATCATTTCGAGGAAGGAAGGAGCAAAAAATGTTACAGAGGATGTGATGCAGAAGGTACCTATGTGCATATGTGGTGGGAGTGCCCGGGGGTTGCTCAAATGTGGGCTAATTTATCGTTATACCTCAGCACACTACTAGAAGAGCAAATAACATTAAGTATGTCACAAGGGCTCCTCAACGTTCCACTACTGAACTTTCACAAACACATTAATACCTTTGTAAAAATACTCTGTGCGGTTACGAGAACTAGCATTGCCAAATACTGGAAGGAAAGATCTCCGACATAGCAAGAAATAACAGACAAATTTAGAATGACATATCCCCTGCATGAGACAGCAGCAATAACATTAGGGAATACAGATTTGTTTCAGAAGGTATGGTTTTATTGGATGATGCACCCATCGGTAGTTAGTTATTCTTCTCTGGATGTCAGGGGCCCAGGGCTCCCTGCTCCCAATATATAGAGAATAGGATATCACACCACACAGGGATACTTAGAGTTAGTAGACGGAATTTGCCTTCTATACCAGCACCCTGTGGCTGTTTCTCTCTCCTCAAGGGTGAAATACAACTCAGCATAATAATATTGCATAGACACAACAATCTATTTATCTTGACCACAGGTTTATTGTTGTTTAATTGTTACCTTGTTTGTTATTATAAAACTATGTAAGGAGTATACATTGCAACGGTTTATTATTTCACAGCATAGTGTACCAGTGGCTCCGTATTAGCTGATGGAATGAAGCCAGATAATGGGTAATAATTTATAATGGTTTGTGATTGACTTTGAGGATAACCCATTCAATCAATGGACGTGTACCAGCAAAATGCTATGGCTTATAAAGCTGATAACAGACTTCAAGAAGCCTATAATCCTGGTCACTCTATGCAGCAACCTTATGTATACAGAATGTACTTTGTATGATGTTGTTATTTCAATATTAATATTTTAACATAAAACTAGTAACTCAAGATATTGCTTTCTTGGTTAAGGGAACATGGTTTGGTATACTAACCAAATGTATTAATGTAGTGATCTTGGTTGGCAGATCTCTTATTCTTAGAAATTGGAAGTCAAAAAAGGCACCTGCATAACCAAATAATAATTGAACAATATGATGTGAAAATCATTTCTGAACATAATATTAAAATATTATTTACCAAATGGAAAAGTAACATTGAAACTCTGGTCAAAGAACTACAAAAACAAATAATTTACCCATTAAAAAATTCAGAATTTATGCTTAATTCAGGATGGTTTGTTCAAACCTTGAATTAAATTAAATTGGGGGGATGGGGTGGAATGAGAGGAGGATGACGGAGGGGTGGAAGAGAAGAATATCCTTAATATTTAATAGTTTTGTGAAAAGAAAGATAATTGTAGTATTTAGTTCTTATGCATAATTTCTATTTCTTAGTTGACTGAAAATATATTATTTTGTAGGAAAAGATGACATATAATTTCTCTTAGGAATGACATTTGTTGTTTGATGATCCTAGAAAAAGAGAGAGAGTGAAAATGCACTATATAGCACAATTTTATATGTTGGTATTCCAAATGATAAACGGACGTTATTTATGGATGGAGAAACATTATGTTTTTTCTTTTCTTGTCACTTCTGTGAATTATCTTGTTTTCTTGAAACTATGTCTCTCTATAAAATAAAAGAATTTAAAAAAATAGTTAAAAGGATATTGCATGTTTAAAGGTATTTGACTGGGAAGGGCTCAAAAGTGTGTGTGTGTGTGTGTGTATATATATATATATATATATATATATATATATATATATATATATATATATATATATATATATATATATATCACATATAAAAACAGAAATGCATATACTTTTCTATAATCTATACACAACTAGACATGTTTACATACACAACATGTGTATATATGAGTGTAATACTTTATTTTAATATGTTTTTCAAATGTTTTGTGAATTATTATTTTTTTTAATTGTTATACTTTACTTCAGGTCTCAAGTTGCGCTAAATAATCTGGCACAGTTCCAGCTTGCGCCTAAGTGCAACCAATAACTTTCAATATATATCCACAAACAGCAGCACAAATAGCAGAGCAAAAAGGAGCTTTATTACTAGTTTATCTGGATCAAACAGACAAAGTGACATTTCGGGCATCTAGCCCTTAATCATACATAGCTAACAATATATGGTATTCCCTTATATAGGCCATCCTACATTATAATAAATAATCAATGACAATACCAACACCCCCTAGTGGTTACAACAGGTAATGCAATTACAATAGTCAAAAATAATGATTTTGTTTCCATAATATATATTTTTTAATAAAATCAATTTATACATTATAACAGCTATAAATAGAGATATGGATGTCCAACCTATACAATATTATAAAAAGTTAGATCTAATTCTTTATTGAGGCCATACGGCTGCATAGCATTTAACTTATGTATCCAGAATGCCTCCCTCCTTTTGAGAAACATTCCCCTATCCCCTCCCCATCTTGGATATGGTACAGCATCAATAACTTGAAAACGGAGTTGACTGATATTATGGCCACATTGCAGAAAATGAGAGGATTCTGGAGCCTCATGATTGCTACATCTAATATTGCTTTTATGCTGATTAATTCTATCACATACTCTACGGTCTCTACAATATAGACCCTCCCACATAGGCATTTTATCAGATATATAGCATATTTAGTGTTACATGTAAAGTACCCTCTAATAGTATATTTATTTTCAGTAAGTGGATGAGCAAATGTAGAAACCTTTATCATTGAGTTACAGTTTCTACAACTCAACCATGGATAACAACCCTGACTCTTACATGTTAGAAAATTCTGTTTAACCCCTTTTTGCGCTGCCTTAATCTGTACGTACAAGTTCATCTTTTAAATTTCATCTCCTATATGCAGGCATTGGAGGTAACCCAAATTCTTCAATTTCTGGATGACAACCATGTAATATTGACCAATGTTTCCTAACAATCTTCTTTAGCTCACCACTCTGATTATTAATAACCATAACCATCACAATGCGAATATCTTGCTTTTTTGGTGTTGAGTCAACAGAAGATTGTACATTGGTCAATTCCTTGTGGACCAGATCTGGGGGTAACCCCTGTCTTAAAATTTTAAACCTTTTTCCCAATTTCTCTTTTTCAGACACAATACATTGAACCCTCATAAATTGACTACTAGGTAAAGATCTCATAATATTCTTTGGATGGAAACTCTAAAAATGTAACAGACTATTTCTATCAGTTGTCTTAACATATACGTCTGTACACAATTTGCCATCCTTAATATACAATGGTATCTAAAAAATGAATTCTTTCCTCACTTGCATTCCAACAAAATTTAATTGAATTTGTACTCCATTTCAATTTTTTCCAGGGTTCCAATGTCGCCATACCAAACATCAAAAATATTGTCTATGTAACGCCACCAAGTGCTATATATCTGATAAAATGCCTATGTGGGAGGGTCTATATTGGAGAGACCAACCGTAGAGTACGTGATAGAATTAATCAGCATAAAAGCAATATTAGGTATAGCAATTATGAGGCTCCAGTATCCTCCAATTTTCTGCAATGAGGCCATAATATCAGTCAACTCTGTTTTGAAGTTTTTGATGCTTTACCATACCTAAGACATGGAAGGGATAGGGAACTGATCCTCAAAAGGATGGAGGCATTCTGGATACATAAATTAAATGTTATGAAGTTGTATGGCCTCATTAAAGAATTAGATCGAACTCTATTTTTATATTGTATAGGTTGGACATCTATATCTGTATTTATAGCTGTTAAAATGTATGTATTAATTTTATTAAGAAACTATATTACGAATACAAAATCATTATTTTTTGACCATTGTAATTGTATTACCTGTTGTAACCACTAGGGGATGTTGGTATTGTCATTAATTGGTTATCATAATGTAGGATGGCCTATATAAGAGCATAACATATGTTGTTAGCTATGTATAATTAAGGGCTAGGTGCCCAAAAATGTCATTTTGTCTGTGTGACCCAGATAAACTGGTAATAAAGCTCCTTTCTCCAACATAGGTGTGTCCGGTCCACGGCGTCATCCTTACTTGTGGGATATTCTCTTCCCCAACAGGAAATGGCAAAGAGCCCAGCAAAGCTGGTCACATGATCCCTCCTAGGCTCCGCCTACCCCAGTCATTCTCTTTGCCGTTGTACAGGCAACATCTCCACGGAGATGGCTTAGAGTTTTTTAGTGTTTAACTGTAGTTTTTCATTATTCAATCAAGAGTTTGTTATTTTCAAATAGTGCTGGTATGTACTATTTACTCAGAAACAGAAAAGAGATGAAGAGTTCTGTTTGTATGAGGAAAATGATTTTAGCAACCGTAACTAAAATCCATGGCTGTTCCACACAGGACTGTTGAGAGCAATTAACTTCAGTTGGGGGAACAGTGTGCAGTCTCTTGCTGCTTGAGGTATGACACATTCTAACAAGACGATGTAATGCTGGAAGCTGTCATTTTCCCTATGGGATCCGGTAAGCCATGTTTATTTCGATCGTAAATAAGGGCTTCACAAGGGCTTATTTAGACTGTAGACTTTTTTGGGCTAAATCGATTCATTTTTAACACATATTTAGCCTTGAGGAATCATTTTATTTGGGTATTTTGATATAATAATATCGGCAGGCACTGTATTAGACACCTTATTTCTTAGGGGCTTTCCCAAAGCATAAGCAGAGTCTCATTTTCGCGCCGGTGTGGCGCACTTGTTTTTGAGAGGCATGGCATGCAGTCGCATGTGAGAGGAGCTCTGATACTTAGAAAAGACTTCTGAAGGCGTCATTTGGTATCGTATTCCCCTTTGGGTTTGGTTGGGTCTCAGCAAAGCAGATACCAGGGACTGTAAAGGGGTTAAAGCTCAAAACGGCTCCGGTTCCGTTGTTTTAAGGGTTAAAGCTTCAAAATTTGGTGTGCAATATTTTTAAGGCTTTATGACACTGTGGTGAAAATTTGGTGAATTTTGAACAATTCCTTCATGTTTTTTCGCAATTGCAGTAATAAAGTGTGTTCAGTTTAAAATTTAAAGTGACAGTAACGGTTTTATTTTAAAACGTTTTTTGTACTTTCTTATCAAGTTTATGCCTGTTTAACATGTCTGAACTACCAGATAGACTGTGTTCTGAATGTGGGGAAGCCAGAATTCCTATTCATTTAAATAAATGTGATTTATGTGATAATGACAATGATGCCCAAGATGATTCCTCAAGTGAGGGGAGTAAGCATGGTACTGCATCATTCCCTCCTTCGTCTACACGAGTCTTGCCCACTCAGGAGGCCCCTAGTACATCTAGCGCGCCAATACTCCTTACTATGCAACAATTAACGGCTGTAATGGATAATTCTGTCAAAAACATTTTAGCCAAAATGAACCCTTGTCAGCGTAAGCGTGGCTGCTCTGTTTTAGTTACTGAAGAGCATGACGACGCTGATATTAATATCTCTGAAGGGCCCCTAACCCAATCTGAGGGAGCCAGGGAGGTTTTGTCTGAGGGAGAAATTACTGATTTAGGGAACATTTCTCAGCAGGCTGAATCTGATGTGATTACATTTAAATTTAAGTTGGAACATCTCCGCATTTTGCTTAAGGAGGTATTATCCACTCTGGATGATTGTGAAAATTTGGTCATCCCAGAGAAACTATGTAAAATGGACAAGTTCCTAGAGGTGCCGGGGCTCCCAGAAGCTTTTCCTATACCCAAGCGGGTGGCGGACATTGTTAATAAAGAATGGGAAAGGCCCGGTATTCCTTTCGTCCCTCCCCCCATATTTAAAAAATTGTTTCCTATGGTCGACCCCAGAAAGGACTTATGGCAGTCAGTCCCCAAGGTCGAGGGAGCGGTTTCTACTTTAACCAAACGCACCACTATACCCATAGAGGATAGTTGTGCTTTCAAAGATCCTATGGATAAAAAATTAGAAGGTTTGCTCAAAAAGATGTTTGTTCAGCAGGGTTACCTTCTACAACCCATTTCATGCATTGTCCCTGTCACTACAGCTGCATATTTCTGGTTTGATGAACTGATAAAGGTGCTCGATAGTGATTCTCCTCCTTATGAGGAGATTATGGACAGAATCAATGCTCTCAAATTGGCTAATGCTTTCACTCTAGACGCCTCTTTGCAATTGGCTAGGTTAGCGGCTAAGAATTCTGGGTTTGCTATTGTGGCGCGCAGAGCGCTTTGGTTGAAATCTTGGTCGGCTGATGCGTCTTCCAAGAACAAGCTACTAAACATTCCTTTCAAGGGGAAAACGCTGTTTGGTCCCGACTTGAAAGAGATTATCTCTGATATCACTGGGGGTAAGGGCCACGCCCTTCCTCAGGATCGGCCTTTCAAGGCAAAAAATAGACCTAATTTTCGTCCCTTTCGTAAAAACGGACCAGCCCAAAGTGCTACGTCCTCTAAGCAAGAGGGTAATACTTCTCAGGCCAAGCCAGCTTGGAGACCAATGCAAGGCTGGAACAAGGGAAAGCAGGCCAAGAAACCTGCCACTGCTACCAAGACAGCATGAAATATTGGCCCCCGATCCGGGACCGGATCTGGTGGGGGGCAGACTCTCTCTCTTCGCTCAGGCTTGGGCAAGAGATGTTCTGGATCCTTGGGCGCTAGAAATAGTCTCCCAAGGTTATCTTCTGGAATTCAAGGGACTTCCCCCAAGGGGGAGGTTCCACAGGTCTCAGTTGTCTTCAGACCACATAAAAAGACAGGCATTCTTACATTGTGTAGAAGACCTGTTAAAAATGGGAGTGATTCATCCTGTTCCATTAAGAGAACAAGGGATGGGGTTCTACTCCAATCTGTTCATAGTTCCCAAAAAAGAGGGAACGTTCAGACCAATCTTAGATCTCAAGATCTTAAACAAATTTCTCAAGGTCCCATCGTTCAAGATGGAAACCATTCGAACTATCCTTCCTTCCATCCAGGAAGGTCAATTCATGACCACGGTGGATTTAAAGGATGCGTATCTACATATTCCTATCCACAAGGAACATCATCGGTTCCTAAGGTTTGCATTCCTGGACAAACATTACCAGTTTGTGGCGCTTCCTTTCGGTTTAGCCACTGCTCCAAGGATTTTCACAAAGGTACTAGGGTCCCTTCTAGCGGTGCTAAGACCAAGGGGCATTGCAGTAGTACCCTACCTGGACGACATTCTGATTCAAGCGTCGTCCCTTCCTCGAGCAAAGGCTCACACGGACATCGTCCTGGCCTTTCTCAGATCTCACGGCTGGAAAGTGAACGTGGAAAAGAGTTCTCTATCCCCGTCAACAAGGGTTCCCTTCTTGGGAACAATTATAGACTCCTCAGAAATGAGGATTTTTCTAACAGAGGCCAGAAAAACAAAACTTCTGGACTCTTGTCGGATACTTCATTCCGTTCCTCTTCCTTCCGTAGCTCAGTGCATGGAAGTGATCGGGTTGATGGTAGCGGCAATGGACATAGTTCCTTTTGCGCGCATTCATCTAAGACCATTACAACTGTGCATGCTCAGTCAGTGGAATGGGGACTATACAGACTTGTCTCCAAAGATACAAGTAAATCAGAGGACCAGAGACTCACTCCGTTGGTGGCTGTCCCTGGACAACCTGTCACAAGGGATGACATTCCGCAGACCAGAGTGGGTCATTGTCACGACCGACGCCAGTCTGATGGGCTGGGGCGCGGTCTGGGGATCCCTGAAAGCTCAGGGTCTTTGGTCTCGGGAAGAATCTCTTCTACCGATAAATATTCTGGAACTGAGAGCGATATTCAATGCTCTCAAGGCTTGGCCTCAGCTAGCGAGGACCAAGTTCATACGGTTTCAATCAGACAACATGACGACTGTTGCGTACATCAACCATCAGGGGGGAACAAGGAGTTCCCTAGCGATGGAAGAAGTGACCAAGATTATTCTATGGGCGGAGTCTCACTCCTGCCACCTGTCTGCTATCCACATCCCGGGAGTAGAAAATTGGGAAGCGGATTTTCTGAGTCGTCAGACATTGCATCCGGGGGAGTGGGAACTCCATCCGGAAATCTTTGCCCAAGTCACTCAGCTGTGGGGCATTCCAGACATGGATCTAATGGCCTCTCGTCAGAACTTCAAAGTTCCCTGTTACGGGTCCAGATCCAGGGATCCCAAGGCGGCTCTAGTGGATGCACTAGTAGCACCTTGGACCTTCAAACTAGCTTATGTGTTCCCGCCGTTTCCTCTCATCCCCAGGCTGGTAGCCAGGATCAATCAGGAGAGGGCGTCGGTGATATTGATAGCTCCTGCGTGGCCACGCAGGACTTGGTATGCAGATCTGGTGAATATGTCATCGGCTCCACCTTGGAAGCTACCTTTGAGACGAGACCTTCTTGTTCAGGGTCCGTTCGAACATCCGAATCTGGTTTCACTCCAGCTGACTGCCTGGAGATTGAACGCTTGATTTTATCGAAGCGAGGTTTCTCAGATTCTGTTATCGATACTCTTGTTCAGGCCAGAAAGCCTGTAACTAGAAAGATTTACCACAAAATTTGGAAAAAATACATCTGTTGGTGTGAATCTAAAGGATTCCCTTGGGACAAGGTTAAGATTCCTAGGATTCTATCCTTCCTTCAAGAAGGATTGGAAAAAGGATTATCGGCAAGTTCCCTGAAGGGACAGATTTCTGCCTTGTCGGTGTTACTTCACAAAAAGCTGGCAGCTGTGCCAGATGTTCAAGCCTTTGTTCAGGCTCTGGTTAGAATTAAGCCTGTTTACAAACCCTTGACTCCTCCTTGGAGTCTCAATTTAGTTCTTTCAGTTCTTCAGGGGGTTCCGTTTGAACCCTTACATTCCGTTGATATTAAGTTATTATCTTGGAAAGTTTTGTTTTTAGTTGCAATTTCTTCTGCTAGAAGAGTTTCAGAATTATCTGCTCTGCAGTGTTCCCCTCCTTATCTGGTGTTCCATGCAGATAAGGTGGTTTTACGTACTAAACCTGGTTTTCTTCCAAAAGTTGTTTCTAACAAAAACATTAACCAGGAGATTATCGTACCTTCTCTGTGTCCGAAACCAGTTTCAAAGAAGGAACGTTTGTTGCACAATTTGGATGTTGTTCGCGCTCTAAAATTCTATTTAGATGCTACGAAGGATTTTAGACAAACATCTTCCTTGTTTGTTGTTTACTCAGGTAAAAGGAGAGGTCAAAAAGCTACTTCTACCTCTCTCTCTTTTTGGATTAAAAGCATCATCAGATTGGCTTACGAGACTGCCGGACGACAGCCTCCCGAAAGAATCACAGCTCATTCCACTAGGGCTGTGGCTTCCACATGGGCCTTCAAGAACGAGGCTTCTGTTGATCAGATATGTAGGGCAGCGACTTGGTCTTCACTGCACACTTTTACCAAATTTTACAAGTTTGATACTTTTGCTTCTTCTGAGGCTATTTTTGGGAGAAAGGTTTTGCAAGCCGTGGTGCCTTCCATTTAGGTGACCTGATTTGCTCCCTCCCTTCATCCGTGTCCTAAAGCTTTGGTATTGGTTCCCACAAGTAAGGATGACGCCGTGGACCGGACACACCTATGTTGGAGAAAACAGAATTTATGTTTACCTGATAAATTTCTTTATCCAACGGTGTGTCCGGCCCACGGCCCGCCCTGGTTTTTTTAATCAGGTCTGATAATTTATTTTCTTTAACTACAGTCACCACGGTACCATATGGTTTCTCCTATGCAAATATTCCTCCTTAACGTCGGTCGAATGACTGGGGTAGGCGGAGCCTAGGAGGGATCATGTGACCAGCTTTGCTGGGCTCTTTGCCATTTCCTGTTGGGGAAGAGAATATCCCACAAGTAAGGATGACGCCGTGGACCGGACACACCGTTGGAGAAAGAAATTTATCAGGTAAACATAAATTCTGTTTTTTACTCTGCTATTGGTGCTGCTGTTTGCGGATATATATTGAAGGGTGGACCGCATCCCAGTGTGCACCACACAGGAGGTGCTGTGCAATTTGGGTGTGTATAACTTTCAATATGAGAGCTATTTAGCATGATTGCAATATCCATTGAAAGTACAGGTTTTACTAGAACACTGGTTTTTAAAGCAGTCCTCAGGGCTCCTTAACAGGCCAGATTTTAAAGATATCCGAAATAGAGCACAGGTGAAATAACCAGCTGATTAGTGAACATGGTTATTTTATATATACCTGCTCTCATCCAAGGTAATCCTGAAAATCTGACCTGTTCGGGAGACTTGCGGGGTTTGGAAACCAGTGCACTAGAGTGATGTCGGCTGTGCTAACCCTTCTCTGTTAAATCAGTCTTGTAATATCAAGTTGCGCTAAAGTTAGTGCGGTCAAGCGATACTGCTTATCGTGACCCATGCTATAATTTTCATTGTAATGTGGCCAATAGATTTGCATCATTATTAGTGCTAACATGATATGCTCTTACAAACTAGTGCATGCATTTATTTTTTAAATAGAATGGTCCTAAATTATTAAAGGCAAACAATAATTGAAATTGAAAGGTGCACTTCAGTTCTGAATACAGACAATTAAAAAATACACTTATTTAAGAAAAAATGCTTCTAGTAAATGTTATTACTGTTTAAGGGTCATATGCACATATGCTGCTCATGGTCACCTGCTCAGGGAGCCAGTGGTAATTTATATGAATGAACACAACATCACTGGTCTTCTGATTAGGCACAGTGTTTAAATGCAGATGTGCTTGTCCTGCACAGCATATGTACATATGCTCCTGAAAAAGTAATAACTTTACTAGAAGCATTTGTACATGGCTGGATAGTGTGCAGGGTTGTGTGTCTCTGGTCTGTTGCCATGTCTGGGTGGTCCATTGGTGGGGATAAGATAAATTCTGCAAGTAGGAACATATGGCTGTTTCAGTGGGACAGCAGGACAGAGCTCTGAATCTGAGCCGGTCCCGCACAAATAGGGACAGTTGGGATTTCAGTTTTTGCTACTTTAAAGGAACAGTCAAGTAAAAAAAAAAAACTTTCATAATTAAAATAGGGCATGTAATTTTAAACAACTTTCTAATTTACTTTTATTAACAATTTTGCTTTGTTCTCTTGGTATTCATAGTTGAAAGATAAACCTAGGAGGTTCATATGATAATTTCTTAGACCTTGAACGCCGCTTCTAATCTGAAAGCATTTTTACTGTTTTTCACCACTAGAGGGCATTAGTTCATGTGCTTCACATAGATAACATTGAGCTCAGGCACGTGAAGCTCCTAGGAGTCAGCACTGATTGGCTAAAAATTCAAGTCTGTCAAAAGAACTGAAATAAGGGGGCAGTTTGCAGAGGCTTAGATACAAGGTAATTATAGAGGTAAAACGTGTATTATTATTACTGTGTTGGTTATGCAAAACTGGGGAATGGGTAATAAAGGGATTATCTTTCTTTTTAAACAACAAAAAAATCTGGTGTTTACTGTCCCTTTAAAGTTTATTGCAAAAATGCTTTTATTCAAAACTGAAATTCAATCATCAAAGGAATATTAAACCCAAATTATTTCTTTCAGGACTCACATAGAGCAGCAATTTCAAGCAACTTTTGAATTTACTCCTATTAGCAATGCTTCTTTGTTATCTTGCTTTCTTTATTTGAAAAGCAGGAATGTAGAACTTAGGAGCAGGCCATTTTTGGTTCAGCACCTGGGTAGCACTTGCTGATTGGTGGCTAAATGTAACCACCAATCAGCAAGCGCTATCCAGGGTGCTGAACCTAAATGGGCCTAAGCTTTACATTCCTGCTTTTCAAATAAAGATAGCAAGAGAATGAAGAAATTGATAATAGGAGTAAATTAGAAAGTTATTTAAAATTTAGGGATGGGCGAATGTTTCTGAAAATTCAAAAACAAATTTTGATACATTCGTTTGTTCGAATCGAATATCGAATGTTTATATAGCATTCTAACATTCTATTTTCGAATTTTCGTTTTTGAATTTTTCAATAAAATTTGAAAATCTTTGTTCGAATACTAGAATGTTTAGCTATGTATTCATTCAATTTTCGAAATGTAATATTCAAACTTGAATGTTACATTTGAATGTCACATTCGTATTTTAAATAGTATTTCTAGTCTAATACTGTGTTTTTTAATGTAATATTCGAATTTGAATGTGACATTCGAATTCAAATGTGACATTCGAATTTGAAATAGTATTTCTTGTTTACAACTGTGTTTAATAAATGTGATATTCGATTTGAATGTAATATTCGATTCGAATGTGACATTTGAATTCGAAATAGTATTTCTAGTCTAATACTGTGTTTTATAAATGTAATATTCAAATTCGAATGTGAAATTCGATTCGTAAATGCCGACAGCGCTTGCTAATTCGAAATAGTGTTTCTAGTCTACAATTGTGTTTTATAACTGTAATATTCGAATTCAAAAGTGACATTCGAATACGAATGTGACATTCGAATTCAAATGTGACATTTGAATTTGAATATGACATTCGAAAACTGTAAATAACATTCGAAAATCAAATTTTTAAGAATATTTGTTCTTAACATTCTATTATGTAAATCGAATATCTACAATAACATTCGTTCTAACATTCAAATTCGAATATAAACACATTCGCCCATCCCTATTAAAATTGCATGCTCTATCTGAATCACAAAATAAAAAATGTGGGTTTAGTATCCCTTTAATATTTCAATTCTACTATGTCTCTTTAATGCCTTGGGCTATCTCTGACTGCCAACAAATGCATGATTGAGAAAGTCAAGAAAACACAAAGCAATATAAACAGGTTCAGACTATTTTTGGCATCTATCATTCTACACACATAAGATTGTTAGCAAATATCTAGACATGAATTGATGGTTTCTTAAGTCAAGGCTTCTAAGGAGGATTTCATTTTTTTTAAAGACGAAATGAAATACATCTTGTTTGATTTGCTTTTCACGGTGGGGGTTTGCAATACTAAATTAGGGTTGTTAGGGAAACAATGTAATTTGTCCTATAATGGAAGCGAATATGAGTAGAAAATAAAGTCAACGTAATGCTTGTTAAAATGTGATCACTGGTGTTTGCTGTGATAAAGAAATGCTTTTATTTTTATTAAAGGGACAGTTAATTCAAAATGCCACTTTTATGATTCAGATAAAGCATTTAGAGACAGATTATGGGGCCGATTTATCATGGCCCGAATGGGGCCAAATACATCTGTTTCTGCGCGAGCCTTCAGGCTCACTGGTATCAGGAATTAAGAAACAGCGGTCTTAAGACAGCTGCTCCTTAACTCGTACGCCGCCTCTGAGGTGGCGGACAGCAATCTGCCCGATCGCATAAGATCGGGTTGATTGACATCCCCTGCTAGTGGCAGATTGGCCGCGAATGTGCAGGGGGCAGCATTGCACAAGCAGTTCACCAGAACTGCTTGTGCAATGATATATGCCGACAGCGCATGCTGATTGGTGGTGGAGATGCTAAAGAACCAGCCAATGACAATATACAAATGTGTGTAGCTACCAATCATCAGCTACCTAACAGTAGTGTAGGATATGTACATATTCTTTTCAACCAAGATTACCCAGAGAACAAAGAATATTTGGAAAAAAAAGTGAATTTAAAAGTGTTTTTAAATTACATGGGGTTTTGTTTTCATATACCTTAAACTCAGATAAAAGGGTTTATAAATGAGATGTGCATGCAAATTACCTTGTCTAGAATTTGTTTAAAGCATATGATTTTATGATTCAGATAGGGAATGCAATTAAAAATAACTTAAAATTTTCTTTTATCTGTGTTTTTATATACACATGTTCTGGGGCAACAGCTCGTACTGAGCATGTTCAAGAATTCCGTGTATACATATATGAGTTTGTGATTGGCTGATGAATGACACATGATGTAAAAAACTAATGTGTAATTATTTAGTAAACAGTTGTAAAACGCTGTGTAAAAATAAAACTGTCAAATCTTATTCAGTAAAATCAAAAATATAATCTGCGTTTCAACAGAAATAGAAAGAGATTTAGGGGAAGATTTATAAAGCTGCATTCACAAATTTTGAGGCTTTGCGGTGAATGCTCTCATGACAGTCTACTCCAGAATTTGTATTGTTTAACCCCTTAATGACCGAGGACGTACGCCATACGTCCTCAGAAAAAAGGCAGTTAACGCCTGAGGACGTATGGCGTACGTCCTCGGTTTGGAAAGCAGCTGGAAGCGATCCTCATCGCTTCCAGCTGCTTTCCGGTTATTGCAGGATGCCTCAATATCGAGGCATCCTGCAATAACAATTTGTACCCCTCCGGTGCAGAGAGAGCCACTCTGTGGCCCTCTCTACACCGGACATCGATGGCCGCAATCGTTGGTGGATGGGAGCTGCAGTGGGAGGCGGGTGGGCGGCCATCGATGGCTTCAGAGACACAGAGAGGGGCGGGATCGGGGGCGGGAGAGTCAGGGGCGCGCACAGACACGCGCGAGTGCACGGGGGATCGGCGGGCGGGCGCGTGCACGGGAGGGAGCGGGTGGGAACCGCTTACACTACAGAAATTATCCTGTAATAAGTGGGAGGAAGAGGGGGAATAAATGCCCCCAAAAAGTAATCTAAGGCATCTGGGAGGGGGTGGGGGTAGGGGTTGGTCGTGGGGAAGCTACACTACAGAAACATTTTAAAAAAATAAATAAAAAAGAGAAAAAAATATTGTTAACTGGGTACTGGCAGACAGCTGCCAGTACCCAAGATGGCCCCCAATATGGCAGGGGGGGGGTTAGAGAGCTGTTTTGGGGGGGGGGGGGTCAGGGAGGTTGGGGGCTAAGGGGGGATCCTACAAAGTAGCATATGTAAATATGCTAAAGATGTATTTAAAAAAAAAAAAAAAAAAACTTTTATTTTAGTACTGGCAGACTTTCTGCCAGTACTTAAGATGGCGGGGACAATTGTGGGGTGGGGGAGGGAAGGGAGCTGTTTGGGAGATATCAGGGGGTCTGATGTGTCAGGTGGGAGGCAGATCTCTACACTAAAGCTAAAATTAACCCCGCAAGCTCCCTACAAACTACCTAATTAACCCCTTGACTGCTAGCCATAATACATGTGTGATGCGCAGCAGCACTTAGCGGCCTTCTAATTACCAAAAAGCAACGCCAAAGTCATATATGTCTGCTATTTCTGAACAAAGGGGATCCCAGAGAAGCATTTACATCTATTTGTGCCATAATTGCACATGCTGTTTGTAAATAATTTCAGTGAGAAACCTAAAATTGTGAAAAATTTAGCGTTTTTTTTTTATTTGATTGCATTTGGCGGTGAAATGGTGGCATGAAATATACCAAAATGGGCCTAGATCAATACTTGGGGTTGTCTACTACACTACACTGAAGCTAAAATTAACCCTAGAAGCTCCCTAATTAACCCCTTCACTGCTAGGCATAATACACGTGTGGTGCGCAGTCGCATTTAGCAGCCTTCTAATTAGTAAAAAGCAAAACCAAAGCCATATATGTCTGCTATTTATGAACAAAGGGGATCCCAGAGAAGCGTTTACAACCATGTATGCTATAATTGCATAAGTTTTTGTAAATAATTTCAGTGAGAAACCTAAAGTTTGTGAAAAAAATTGTGAAAAAGTGAACAATTTTTTTTATTTGATCGCATTTGGCGGTGAAATGGTGGCATGAAATATACCAAAATGGGCCTAGATCAATACTTTGGGATGTCTTCTAAAAAAAAATATATACATGTCAATGGATATTCAGGGATTCCTGAAAGATATCAGTGTTCTAATGTAACTAGCGCTAATTTTGAAAAAAAGTGGTTTGGAAATAGCAAAGTGCTACTTGTATTTATGGCCCGATAACTTGCAAAAAAAGCAAAGAACATGTAAACATTGGGTATTTCTAAACTCAGGACAAAATTTAGAAACTATTTAGCATGGTTTTTGTTTGGTGGTTGTAGATGTATAACAGATTTTGTGGGTCAAAGTTAGAAAAAGTATGTTTTTTTCCATTTTTTCCTCATATTTTATAAAAAATGTTATAGTAAATTATAAGATATGATGAAAATAATGGTATCTTTAGAAAGTCCATTTAATGGCGAGAAAAACGGTATATAATATGTGTGGGTACATTAAATGAGTAAGGGGAAAATTACAGTTAAACACAAACACCGCAGAAATGTAAAAATAGCCTTGGTCCCAAACGGACAGAAAATGGAAAAGTGCTGTGGTCATTAAGGGGTTAAAAAGATAGATAATGCCCCAGTTTTGCATAACCAACATAGTTATATTAACAGAGTTTTTACCTGTGTAATTACCTTGTATCTAAGCCTCTGTAGACTGCCCCCTTATCTCAGTTCTTTTGACAGACTTGCATTTTAGCCAATCACTGATAACTCTTAAATAACTTCAGGGGAATGAGCACAATGTTATCTATATGACACACATGAACTAGCACCTGTGAAAAACTGTAAAAATACACTGAGATAAGAGGCAGATTTTAACAAATTTGATGCTAAAGTAAATTGGAAAGTTGTTTAAAATTACATGTCCTATCTGAATTATGAAAGTTTAATTTTGACTAGACTGTCCATTTAAGAAGCTGAAACTTCTTCTTTAGCATCTCCACTACCTCAGAGGGGACAATATAGAATCACTCTGACACTCGTACGAGGTGATTGACATGCCTGCTTTTGCAACACAATACAAGTTCTCTACTTGAGAACTTGTCCACATTCAATCTTAATAAATTATTCTTTTAGTGTAATTGAAATAAATACAAAAAACAATGAACACAAATACTTCAAATAAAAATATTAAAATTAAAATGTAATTCCTAATGAAACATACATACAGAAAGATAAGCGCATTACCAGGAATGAACAGCTCACTAACTTGTTCTATGGTGAGTTACCACCTAGGAGCAGCCTCTTTAAGCCCAGTTGTACTTTTTACAAAGGAGAACTTTCCTGAAGTATGTCAGTCTGATCCCACCTAGTAAGGTTAGTCCAGTGCCGAAATACTGGGCAATGCTCCTCTGAACAAGGGAAATGGCAAGCCCAGACAATTGGTCGGTCATCAGTGGGCCTCCTCAGTGGGGTGTAGCCATATCCCTCTGAGCACATTGGGAAATGAGTCCATGACCCAGGGTCATAATACAAATACACACAGAAAGAGAAGCGCTTCATCAGGAACAAACAACAGTTCTTTTAGCCCAATTGTGCTTTTTTACAACAAAGAACTTTCCTGGAGTATATCGATCTGATACCGCCTAACAAGGTCAGTTATCTTTGGACCTCATCAGTGAGGTGCAGCCATATTCCTCTAAGCACATTGGGCAAGGAGTCCATGTCTAGTTTCCCCATAACCCCTACAGAAAGAGAAACACTCTCTCAGGAACCAAGAAACCTGACCCTACATCTTGCTGCAGACAGACAGCACTCATAAAACTTCTACTGAATTGTATACATTTGCAAGAGCACTAGATGGCAACAGTATCTTCTGTCATATAGTGCTCCAAATGTGCATGCTACCTACATAGGTATGCTGTTCCACAAAGAACACCCAAGAATATCATGATAACAACACAAATGTAATTATAGAGCTAAATTGGAAAGTTTTTTATATGGTGTGAGCTGTCTGAATCTTGAAAGAAACTTTTTGGGTTTTCATGTCCCTTTAAAATCCAATAATAACCTGCATAACAACTCTTCATTTATAAAACTGCAACACAGATGAGATCTTGAAATAATTCAACTTATTTTAAAATGTTCTCTCTGTCCTGCTTAAAAACCTTCACTCATATACATAAATAATTCCATAATCTTTGTTGTATTATACTACACTATAATGAACAGACACTAAATGAGAGGAAACCGCTTTATAATGGTGTAAATACTTTCTCATATTTTACCATTCATACTCTTAGTTGTTGGCAGAATCATCATGGTAACCCTTCCAGCCATAATTGTCACTAATAATAACCACATTTGTTAACACTAGAAAATCTAACAAACTATCACAACAATTCTGCGCTAGATTTAGACTCATTCGGCAACTGTGGTTTGATATTAAAGAATAAAGAGAGCTGCTAAAGTTCTTGATTTTTCATATTAACTAAGATTTAGCCCAAAATCCAGAACTGGAAGTTCACCAATTGCAGCAGACAGTAAAGATATTTTGTCTCGCTCTGTCTTTGATATTGAGTTGACAGGTATTTTTTTCTGACTGGTTTACTATAGTAATATTTTCCCTCATTGTCTGACATTTTGGTACAGGCAATATTTTTTTATGACATTGCAAGCCAAAATACCATCCCATGTGATCTGCTGATTACAGAGTAAAAAAGAGGAATTTGTTTAAAAATAAAGGTTACTTGCAATATGATATGATTATCCCAGGATGCTTTTCAAGAGGGAGATAGTATATTGGACAGGGGTGTAACTAGGCCTTGCTGGGCCTCAGGGCAAAGGCTATAATGCTCCCCCCCTCCCCCCCCCCCCCCCCCATTTCCACAGCCAATTTCTGGCTGTTTGTAATCAGCAGAAGCTGATAAAATATTACTATAGTTTACCAGTTATAAAAAAAATACCAGTCAGATCAATGTTAAAGACAGACAGAGACATATTTTCTTAATTGTCTTAATGTGAGTCATCCTCCCCCCTTGGCTAGTCTGTACCAGCCTTCGTGTATAAATAGGGTGGTAGGTTTTTCTGAACAGCAACCCTGTTGTGGCCATCTTGGAAACCCTGGCACTATGCACTTTCCTTAAACAGTGAGTCTGGTTTGCAGAGGGGCACACATGATGCAGGTGGAAAGATGCCACTACTGACTGCTGCACCCCAGACGTGAGGTCCCTGATTTCAACTGATACCTCTGAGACCCCTGTAGTTACACCACTAAAGTTAGAGCAAAAGAGATTGCACGAAAAGTGTATTTCGTAATATGTGTATTCAAGCAGCGAAACGTTTTCCTTAGATGCAGATACAACAGATAAAAAGATCTAATTTACATTTCTAGTTATAAATAGAGTTTGTGGCTAAGGCATTTTGTTCTAAAAGGCTCATTATTATTTATTACTCTCAATCTAAGAAGGTTAAGCTCAAGTGACTTTGGTCTTTTCTTAAATCAATCTGCTATTTTACCTTGATTTAGTGAACAAAATAATGATAATAATAATGATACAACATTAAAAATATTTTCTCCTAAAATAAATCTATATAAACAGAAGGAGGCCATGATTGGGTGACTCCAGGGGGTATATGACCAGGCCAAGCGCAGTCTTGACAATTAGCAGAAAATGCAGCTGATAAGGGCACTCTCAACCCTTCTCTTTATTTAGTAGTTTTTTTTTTTTTTTTTAACTTTATATAGATTTTAGAGAAATTGGGAATGAGAATAATTTTACTTAATGCAGCAGTAAGGAAGGTTGAAGACACAATGATTAGGGATGGGTGAATGTGGTTAAAAGGCCAATTGGCTTTGTAGAACGAATAGTCCTGTGGCCATTTGTTTTGGATAATTGAATGTTGATAAGGAATGAAATCCATTAAAATTTGGTAATCGAATATTATTTCCGTTTTTCTAATATTACTTTAATTTTCTAATGTTCATAATAAGATTGAATATCCACGTTCAAAATTTTGAATATTAGATTTATTCAAAAGTTTATGTGCTAAGGAATTCAGTAAACTGATACATAGGGACCTATCTATCAAGCTCCGAATGGAGCTTGATGCCCCGTGTGTCTGGCGAGCCTGCAGACTCGCCAGAAACAGCAGTTATGAAGCAGCGGTCACAAAGACCGCTGCTCCATAACCTGTCCGCCTACTCTGAGCAGGCGGACAGGCATCGCCGGAATTCAACCCGATCGAGTACAATCGGGTTGATTGATACCTCCCTGCACAAGACTGCAGGGGGCGGCGTTGCACCAGCAGCTCTTGTGAGCTGCTGGTGCAATGCTGAATACGGAGAGGGTATTGCTCTCCGTATTCAGCGAGGTCTGACGGACCTGATCCGCACTGTCGGATCAGGTCCGCCAGACTTTGTTAAATAGAGGCCATAATAGATAATGCATACATTGAATATTACATTTAAAGAGAGCATCAGAAATACTATTACAAATACGGTATAATGATTCAAAACTTTCTAATTCGAATATTGCATAATTTGATTCAAATTATGCAATATTCGAATTTGAAAAATTTGAATTGAATATTACACTTAAAGGGCCAGTAAACCTAGGAAATAATGTTATATAATTCTGCAAATAGCCCCAGCTTTCTAAAGTGAAGGGTTAATCACGCAATGAAAACAGAACACCGCTCCTGACTCTACTGAGCGAGTCTGTTTTCTTCTGCTAAGCGCATCACAGGCACGCTGTCTATTCACAACCGTCCCGATCGCGCTATTAAAGTCAATGTAACTTGCGCCCGCTACCAGACCAGAGCGGGAGAGAGCTACATTGATTTTAATAGCGCGATCGGGCGCGCTGTGAATAGACAGCTTGCCTGTGATGCGCTTAGCAGAAGAAAACAGACTCGCTCAGTAGAGTCAGGAGCGGTGTTCTGTTTTCTTTGCGTGATATCTATTTAACCCTTCACTTTAGAAATCTATAGCTAAGCTAATGTTATATAATTCTGCACTATGTGATGCACAGGGGCAGGATCAGGAGTGGAAAGGAAAGATCCCTCTCTTGCTTCCTGTACCATAGAGTTGTGTAGTGAGATAGAAATGTCTTGAATGATTCAAGCATTATCCAGACTCTACTTGTACTTACTTATCAAAAGCCATAGATTTGCTGCAAATTGAACTATAATTGCATTTTAGAAAAATCTATAAGTGAATTCTGCTGAAACCAATTCTGCCAAAACCTCAGTCAGAGATTTTGACTAAATAAGATTTTCTTGACTAAGCCACATACAGCCTTTAAGCAGAGCTAACACGGGAATAAGTTTGTCCATAGGTAGGTAAGAAAGACTAAAAAGCAAACTCAATCCTACGATCACTTTTAAGAAAGTACAGGAATAATACAAGTGGTTTAGTTTAGTCTGAATATGCCTGAACAAATCTGTTACTACTTGAAAGAGCAAATGTCGTATACGCAGAAGCATACCACCTAAATACAGAAGATAACAAATACCATAGATCTGGTAGAGGCCTTCTCTTTCTGTATGCATTTGTATTATGACCAAGGGGAAGTCTCTCTAAGGGTGATGGGGGAAAATAAGACATGGACTCCTTGCCCAATGTGCTAAGAGGAATATGACTGCCCCTCACTGACGATGCCCAAGGAAGGCCGAAATTATCAACTGAGGTTGCCATTTCTCTTTAGGGTGTCAATTTATGAACCAGTGGATGCTGCTTCCGACCCAATACGCTTCAGTTCCACCTGAAGCGGAAGTTAAGAAGCAGCGGTCCTAAGACAGCTGCTCCTTAACTCGTCCACCAACTCTGAGGTGGCGGACAGCAATCAGACCAATCGAATACGATCGGGTTGATTGACACCCCTCGGCTAGCAGCCAATTAGCCGCAAATCTGCAGGGGGCGGTATTGCACCAGCAGTTCACAATAACTGCTGGTGCAATGATAAATGCTGACAGCGTATGCTGTCGGCATTTATCGATGTGCGGCGGACATGATACGCTGCATCGTATCATGTCCGTCCGCACAATAATAAATTGACCCCTATGTCTTTCTGGGTAGGCCATCGTTTTTAGGCTGGATCGGACTGATATACTTCAGGAAAGTTCTCCTCTGTGAATAGCACAATTGGGCTAAAAGAGGCTGCTCCTAAGTGGTAACTCCCCATAGAACAATCTACTAAGCTGTTGTTCGTTCCTACTAGAGCACATCTCTTTATGTATGTACCGTAGATGTGGCTTTGATCATTCATTAGAGAAAAGTAATAAAAAAAGTACCAGGACTTGCCAAGTAGCAATCACTTCAAGAACAGAACAATATAACCAAAGGTCTAACAAAGCTAAAGATGCACTTATGTGAGTTTCTAGGGTCGAGGACAAAAACTTGCAGGAAAACGGGTTGACATGACGGCTGTAGCTGAAAACACTGAGCAATGTTATAGGAAGTGCCAAAGCCGATATACAAAATGCAGCAATAATACTCTTCATGCAAAATCCTTAAGCTTTGCTATGTCAGTCCTAAGGCAGGAAGTCTATTCACTAACATTTAATACAAAAATGAAATGTGCACAAAAATTGGTCATATCTGAGGCAAAAATGTCTTGGGTCAAATTAACACAGATGCAATTTGCATGCAAAATTTGTTAAAAAATGTATGTACAAATTATTGCAAATCATAACCCACAGTAATCCACTGTAAAATCCTCATTGAGAATCGGCAAGTAACTGAAGGTAAACACCAGACAATATGCCAAGCAAGTAAATTAAAAAATAACCTGAAATACAAAAGGCAAGTGAGATCAGGCACTTGGTCACCACAAGAGTGTAAGGGAAAACTTTAAAAAGTAAAGATTTTAAAATCTATATTATTAACTTAAAAGTTGACTTAAAGGGACATGAAACCCAACATTGTTTTCATGATTTAGAGAGAGTGTACAATTGGAAAAAAAATAATTCTAATTTATTTCTTGTATCAAATTCACTTACACCTAGATTACGAGTCTTGCGTTAGCCTTAAAAAGCAGCGTTGAGAGGTCCCAACACTGCTTTTTAACGCCCGCTGGTATTACGAATCTGGCAGGTACAGGTGTACCGCTCACTTTTTTTCCGCGACTCGAGCATACCGCAAATCCACTTACGTAAATTGCGTATCCTATCCTTTTAATGGGATTTGCCTAATACCGGTATAACGAGTCTTGGAAAAAGTGAGCGGTAGACCCTCTCCTGTCAAGACTCCTACCGCATTTAAAAGTCAGTAGTTAAGAGTTTTATGGGCTAACGCCGTAACATAATACTCTTAACTAAAGTGCTAAAAAGTACACTAACACTCATAAACTACCTATTAACCCCTAAACCGAGCACCCCCCCCGACATCGCAAACACTAAAATACATTTTTTAACCCCTAATCTGCCAACCCGACATCGCCACCACTTCAATAAATATATTAACCCCTAAACCGCCGCACTCCCGCCTCGCAAACACTAGTTAAATATTATTAACCCCTAAACTGCGTCCCTAACATCGCCAACACCTACCTACATTTATTAACCCCTAATCTGCCACCCCCAACGTCGCAGCCACTATATTAAATGTATTACCCCCTAAACCTAAGTCTAACCCTAACACCCCCCTAACTTAAATATAATTTAAAATAATCTAAATAAAATTACTACAATTAACTAAATTATTCCTATTTAAAACTAAATACTTACCGATAAAATAAACCCTAAGCTAGCTACAATATAACTAATAATTACATTGTAGCTATCTTAGGGTTTATTTTTATTTTACAGGCAAGTTTGTATTTATTTTAACTAGGTAGAATAGTTATTAAAAAGTTATTAACTATTTAATAACTTCCTAGTTAAAATAAATACAAATATACTTGTAAAATAAATCCTAACCTAAGTTACAATTACACCTAACACTACACTATCATTAAATAAATTACCGAATTTAATTACAATTAATTACAACCCACCCAACCCTACTCTAAAACCCACCCAATCCCCCCTTAATAAAACCTAACACTACCCCCTTGAAGATCACCCTACCTTGAGACGTCTTCACCCAACCGGGCAGAAGTGGTCCTCCAGATGGTCCGAAGTCTTCTTCCTATCCTGGGCTTCATCCAGGCGGCATCTTCTATCTTCATCCATCCGGAGCGGAGCGGGTCCATCTTCAAGACATCCGACGCGGAGCATCCTCTTCTTCCAACGACTAACTCTAAATGACGGTACCTTTAAGTGACATCATCCAAGATGGCGTCCCTTCAATTCCGATTGGCTGATAGAATTCTATCAGCCAATCGGAATTAAGGTAGAAAAAATCCTATTGGTTGATCCAATGCGAGCTCAATCCTCTTGGCTGATTTGATCAGCCAATAGGATTGAAGTTCAATCCTATTGGCTGATTGGATCAGCCAATAGGATTTTTTCTAACTTAATTCCGATTGGCTGATAGCTATGTTATTATACAACTACATACAATTAAATTGAGCAAGCAAAAGTACATGATAGGGGATTAAGGTAATGCTCTCATAATACTACTGCGTTGGCTATAAGCTATACCACAATATTAGCTTCTATTTAATGCATGCAAAATCACTGCTCGGATAATTAACTCCAGTGTCTAAGCCAACAACAAAAGGACCCATATAGTACTAACACAATGGGTAATTAGGAAATGCCACCTGAATCAATTCATTCAGTATAAATAACAAGCAGCAAAACGCACAAAACTGTTAGCGGCGAGTCCTGCCCCGGGCAGCCTAATAGTAAAACCTTAGGTTCAATATACTAATAGACGCATACTATATGGAATATCACACGTGTATAAGCACAACATATCATATGTAATAAACCATTACTTATTAGGGTATTTAAATAAGGGCGAATTGGTTTACTGACTGAACACGTAACCAGGAAACACTATTTGTGATGAGACTATAGTGCACTATAAGTGCTATTTAACACATCCTGATATCGGTTACTATTAATATCAGTGTTTAAGGCAACCTACCCCCTATCAAATACACAGTCCACTTAATGAAACTATGAGTTAGAGACCAGAACCTAGTGTACACAATTCACAAGTACCCCATTTGACATAGTACTGGGAGAATGGATGTTGTAGTTATCAATCGTATATTTATAGTCAGGCAAATCAATTATTTGGCCGTTATGATTAGGATGGAAATGATGTGGTTCCAATGATTTTGTATAAGGCCATATATTTTTCTGACCATATCACCACGTATTTCCACTTCCTTTGACTAGGAGCACACCAGAGTTTAAATTTTTATATGTGTGTTAGTTTTGTTGTCTTTTATTTTAAAGAATGAATTCAAAGTTATATTTTAAAACCGGAATACCACCTACCACAAAGTCTGGGCACAAGAGTGCTAAATGCATTCCTTCTGTGGATATCCTTACCTACAACTTTTCGTGTATATTTAACCCAATGCAGAGCACCAACCCACGTACTCAATAAATGATAGAATTGCGTACATTAAGAGCTAATCACATAACTTAGTAAATAGTGGGGACTACCATGTTTATTGCCATTGTTATTTTTGTGTTTTCATAAGGATCTTGCCGGTGTCTTAGCTGCTGATAATTTCTTGCTGACAGCACAAACTTCATAACTGACATGATAACCGATGTATCAAAGCTGTCTAATTATTCAGTGATACGTTGGTGTAAATTAATAGGTGGCTGCCTTAAACATCAACTGCAGTAAATCATTGGCAAGGTTAAATGAATACCTGACGAAAGGGCCCACGTTTCAAGGCAGTGACATTTGATAGCTGAGAGGAAACGTGGCTTTAATGAAAAGCAACCTTTGGAATTCCAGCTTGTGAAAAAATCCAATTCCACTTTTTGTGCTGCCAGCAAGAAATGATCAGCAGTACCAGTGTTTATGGCATACGGCTATATGAGCTAAGACACCGGCAAGATAGTGTAGCTGCTTTCTACATCTGTGGAAGTCGTAAAAAGATTCTACCAACACTGCGCGACACTTTCCTCATATTGATTGGGGGTAAGGAGTATAAGTAGATACACTACAGGGATTTTCTTCTCCAGGCACTGTGGATTTCTACCATTCATTGTATATTTTATTTATGTTTTCTGTGTATATTGTATATATCAGGATTCTCTGAATATCAGGATTCTCTCAGCTATTTACTCCTCGCTACTGTATCTAATTACCTATCTTCCAGTCTATCCATATGAGTATACACATATACACAAAGGGTTCTCTAAACAGATACTCTTGACACACCTCTGATTAATCAGTTCAGTGCGCCCTTTGTTATCTATCTCTTCTCTTGTCTTCACATACTTACCCTCTTATCATAGCTGGAGTTACGGGGAATCTCCAGCTTTGATAGATAGATTAGGGCAGCACACAAGTGAACTGTTATCTTTTCAAGATCTTAGACTCTATACTGCGCCAGACTCACAACCCTTTGCTTCTATATATATATATATATATATATATATATATATATATATATATATATAATATATATATATATATATATATATATATATATATATATATATTTTGCATACAAAAGAGATAAGCACTCTACCAGGAATGAACAACAGCTCATCAGCTAGTTCTATGGCAATTACCACCCGGAAGCAGCCTCTTTTAGACCAGTGTGCTTTTCACAAAGGAAAACTTTCCTGAAGTATATCAGTCTGATCCCGCCAATTAAGGTCAGTCCAGCCCTGAAATACCAGGCAATTCTCCTCTGAAAAATCATTCCGGCCTCCTATAAGCCTCGTCAGTGAGGTGCAGCCATATTCCTCTATGCACACTGGGCAAGGAGTCCACGTCTGGTTTCCCCCATCACCCATAGGGACACTTCCCCAGGGTCATATTAATTTGCATACAAAGAGAGAAGCGCTCTACCAGGAATGAACAACAGCTCATGAGCTAGTTCTATGGTGATTTACCACCTGGAAGCAGCCTTTTTTAGACCAGTGTGCTTTTCACAAAGGAAAACTTTCCTGAAGTATATCAGTCTGATCCCGCCAATTAAAGTCAGTCCAGCCCCCAAAATACCAGGCAATTCTCCTCTGAACAAGGAACATGACAACCCCAGACGATCGTTTCGGCCTCCTATGAGCCTCGTCAGTGAGGTGCAGCCATATTCCTCTAAGCACACTGAGCAAGGAGTCCACGTCTGGTTTCCCCCATCACCCATAGGGAGACTTCCCCAGGGTCATATTAATTTGCATACAAAGAGAGAAGCGCTCTACCAGGAATGAACAACAGCTCATCAGCTAGTTCTATGGCGATTTACCACCTGGAAGCAGCCTTTTTTAGACCAGTGTGCTTTTCACAAAGGAAAACTTTCCTGAAGTATATCAGTCTGATCCCGCCAATTAAAGTCAGTCCAGCCCCAGAAATACCAGGCAATTCTCCTCTGAACAAGGAACATGACAACCCCAGACGATCGTTTCGGCCTCCTATGAGCCTTGTCAGTGAGGTGCAGCCACATTTCTCTAAGCACACTGGGCAAGGAGTCCACGTCTAGTTTCCCCCATCACTCATAGGGAGACTTCCACAAGGTCATATTAATTTGCATACAAAGAGAGAAGCGCTCTACCAGGAATGAACAACAGCTCATCAGCTAGTTCTATGGCGATTTACCACCCGGAAGCAGCCTTTTTTAGACCAGTGTGCTTTTCACAAATGCAAAACTTTCCTGAAGTATATCAGTCTGATCCCGCCAATTAAAGTCAGTCCAGCCCCAGAAATACCAGGCAATTCTCCTCTGAACAAGGAACATGACAACCCCAGATGATCGTTTCGGCCTCCTATGAGCCTTGTCAGTGAGGTGCAGCCACATTCCTCTAAGCACACTGGGCAAGGAGTCCACGTCTAGTTTCCCCCATCACTCATAGGGAGACTTCCACAAGGTCATATTAATTTGCATACAAAGAGAGAAGCACTCTACCAGGAACGAACAACAGCTCATCAGCTAGTTCAAACGATCGTCTGGGGTTGACATGTTCCTAGTTCAGAGGAGAATTGCCTGGTATTTTGGGGCTGGAGTGACCTTAATTGGCGGGATCCGACTGATATACTTCAGGAAAGTTTTCCTTTGTGAAAAGCACACTGGTCTAAAAGAGGCTGCTTCCGGGTGGTAAATTGCCCTAGAACTAGCTGATGAGCTGTTGTTCGTTCCTGGTAGAGCGCTCCTCTCTTTGTATGCAAATATATATATATATATATATATATATATATATATATATATATATATATATATATTGTGATAATTGAAAGAACGGTTGTCTATCCCATAAGACATCTATCTAATGCTATCTCTATTTAGAGGACGAGTGCTGGCTAATCAATACAGATGACAAGATATTAATGATATTTTCTTCGCTGAACCAGCAGATGATTAATTCACATTTTTAGTAGATAATGACACCAAAGCCTTAGGCACACAAAAAAGATGTATTAAAATCAATTTACAATCCTCAAAAAAAAAGAAGAAACTGTGATTAGAATTTCCAGATTATTTTTAATTTTAAGGACCACTAAGTCAAAATTAAAAATTCAAATATCAGATAGAGCACACAAATTTAAACAACTTAGCAATTCACTTCCTTCATCAAAATATGCACAATCTTTTTATATTCTCCCTTTCTAAGGCACCAGCTCCCACTAAGCATGTGCAAGAATTCACAGTATATTCATATATGCATTTTGTGATTGGCTGATGGCTGTCACAGGATGAAGGAAAATTTAACTAACTTTGAAATTTGTCAGAAATAAAATCTACTTCTTTTTTGAAATTCAGACTAAGGTGCAAATTATCTAAACTTCGCAGAATCTGAAGTGGTTTTTAATGACGGCCCTCGCATGGGCTGTCCTGGTGAAATTATCTTAAAAAAAGGGAAGTCCCTGCGAGTGGCGAGTTGTCGCCTTTAGAAAGTAATGGAGCTTGCTGGGAAGGGAAACTTAGCTGCGTAGGGCGATGTGAGCAGGGGATGCACTTTAAAAATTAAATCCTGCTTAAAAAGATAAATCAAATAACGCTGCTTTCTGCATATATCATCTTACAATCACCTCTATTTTCATATGCATGCGTTTTTCTATTAGAGTATTAAGTATTTAACGTATTTTGTGACAACCTCTCTACCTTTTAATTTGCGAGATAAAAAAAACAGAGATCTGTAGGGCAAAAATGTTTAGATAATTACTCTGGGATTTGAAAGAAAATTCCATAGACGTTCATGGAACTCCCATAATCAGCGCATTTTACGATAAAACAAAAATCTTGCATTTAAGTACTAATTTCTATGTGTTTTTTGCATATCCAATGTAGTTAAATTATGATATTTGCTATGTTTTATTTCTGTGTAATTTACGTACAAATGTTATGTTTCTTATTAAATATGACTTTTGGTGAACAGATTTGTTACAATTTTGGATTCACCTTAATAATTCAATGTTTTCCTGCTTATTTTTTGTGTGAATGGTTCAATTATTCTTTTCGTTTTATGTTTAATTTACGGTTTTCATAGTGCAGTTTTGAAATGTCTGCATCTCCTTCTCATACAAAAATGCAGTATACGCCCATTAGCGAGACATCCTGTTTTCATAGTAAAAAGTGTCTAGATAATTCCACCAGGTAAGTACTGGCGAGCATTCTTAAATAATTTTGCCAGCCCAGAGACCTTTAGATAATCGGCCCCTGCGTGATTTTGCATTATGTTTTTATTATGAATGTGTTGATTATGCAATTCTGCTGTATTTAACAGTCTTTAACCCCTTAAGGACAATTGTCCAAGTTCTGAAATTAAACAAAATCTAGACTTTGAGTTATGTTTGTACAACCATAATTTTTAACCTCTTTCACATTAAGTGCACCCACTGGTATGTATTGTTTTTTTTAGAGGGCAAATAGGGCTTTCTTTTGACATCAGATATTTATATATCAACTTTAATTTAATATGAAAAAATCTAAGTAAGTGTGAGAAGTTAAGAAATTGTATTTTTTCCAACAAGCGCACACATTTTTTATTGTGAACATCATAATCCTTATTTTTACCACAATAAAACACCCATATTTGTATCTGCAATGTACCACAAGTACAGCAATACCCACAATGCACAGGTTTTATGAGGGTTCAGGAAGTTACAGGATCAAATTTGGGGCCTCCCCATTTCATTTTTAATATATGGAAATTTGACACCTTCATCTAAACAGCACTGAAAGGGTTAATTTATTTTTGTTTCTTTTTATTATTTATTTTTTTAATGTTACTCATACCTATCATTAACTCCCTCAACCCACTCACCAATTCCCCTCCCCCCATTCCCACTTCCCACTTACTGATCAACATGATCACAGCAAAAACACTGTGGTCAGCACCTAAAGGGTTAATTTTTTTCACTAAAAGGTTTTTGTTTTTATTTATTAGAGATGTATAGAATTGTTTGGGACACTTTGTAGGAGTGTTCTCTCTGCCTATCTCACCTCAGATCACACTGAGGAAAGAGAGAGGTAGAGGGATTCCAATCATTGGCTGTCACACTGTATCAGTGACTGACTGTCACTGCGATCACATGACTCCAACTGCGCTGATTGGCTCTTAGGGGACTGCCTGCGTTGCCAGGCAATTCACTGCGTCAGATCCAAGCCTGTAGGTTTTACAGGAGGCGTTAAGGGCTCGATTTACCAAAGCCCTACGGCTGCAAGTTCTCACAAGAACTTGTTCACCATAATTTAACAAGCAGCGGTCACTAGACCGCCACTTCCTAACCTCTTCGCCACCTCTAAGGTGGCAAAATTCAATCTCCGTGGTCGAGTCCGACCGAGGAGATTAACAGCTCCTGCCCGCGCGTGATTGGTAGGGGGCAGGATTGCACGCAACCGCAAAATTGCGCTTGTGTGCAATGGTGATTACCTGCGTGTAATTTCGCCCCGCTACAGGCGAACTGAGGCGTACAGGCGTATATGCGCCCCTGTCCTTCTTAGCTTTGATAAATCTAGCCCTATGGCACAGTGTTTTCAGGACGGGATGGAAAGTCCTAACGTTGTTAAGAGGTTAACACCAAGCAACTGATTATTATTCATAAGAGATTCCATAAAAAAATATGTTTTTTAGACGTTAAAAATCCTGTAGATTACTTTCGATATAGTAGGCTTCAAACTCTTTTTTTGAAACTATGTATTATTCAGTAAATTGTCATTGTTTCTTGTGTGTGTGATGTGGATTTTCAGAAAATGTTTGTCTGCACTACTAGGAAATCTGGCACACAGGTGACCTCTGGGGTAATCCTACAGTATCCTAAAATACATTGACATACATTAGAGTGGTTTGACAGCCATCATGAGAAAATCATTGTAAATCAATTTTCAATAGGTGGGGAATCCCTCAGGAAATGTTGAAGATTGTGATTAGTGGGGGAAGGAGGAGACAGGATTTTTACTAATGAGACCGTTAACAAGGAGAGAATTATTTTTGACATAAAACCATTAAAATAATATAAAATTAAAATGATATTTTCCAAGCATTACAGTTACTTTTCCGTTGTATACATGCTTTCAACACTGGAACGTGTGTACACGCATGGAGTACACTCTAATCAGTTTATAGATTTTGGAGGGAATAAAGCTGTAGTTTGTTTCATGATGATTATTTGGTTAAAAATTAACATTTCTAACATAATTAAAAAATATATTCTTACCATTATACTGGGTTTCAGCAGCCTCCATTTTATCTTCCCTTTAACTGTTAAAGGGACAATATACTGTAAAATAGTTTTTCCCTTAATGTGTTTACAATTGCTTTTTTTACCAACTGCAGAGTAAAAATGTATGAAAATGAGCTTTTTAAGGCTTATTTGTGTATATTAAAGCTCTGATTTGAAGCCACAACCTAATAAAATGGGTTGAGCTTGTAGGTATAATCAGATCTCATTACTGTATCACATTGTGCTACATCCACTATACCTGCTTCTTTATCTTATATCTGTCCTTAAAACAATCACCAGTACTTGGAGAGAACAATGGAAAATCTACAGTTTACTACCTTATCTCTGCTTTATCACACTGGGAGTGTAATTTCTTCTGCTGGCTGTGTTTACAAAGCTTATCTATAGCTGGTACGCGCGGCCACAAACTTTCAGAATAGGTGGGGATACCACATGCTAAATTAACAATTTCAAATGCCAATATAAGGGTAAAGGAGCTACTTGTAAACAATTTAATACACTCCAGCAGGTAAAGTGGATCATTGGCAATAAATTAAAGGGGAGAAAATTTTTGAGTAAACTGTCCCTTTAATAATGTTAATAATAAGCCATAGGTTATTACCAACATTTTCAGTTAGTAACCATCTACCAGTGTTTCAGGACACCCTGTGCATCACATACATCAGCTAATTGGGTCAATAAGGATTTGAGTTTAGTAAAAAAAGATTCTGGGCTCTGTTTACCAACCTGAGGTGGCAGCTTTGAGATCCATGCGAGCCTGCCAACAGCAACAATCATTATGTCATGCTGATTGACAGGCCCTGCTCTTGCCTGATTGGTCAAATGACAGCAGGTAGTGGCTCTGCGCAAGCCCTTCCTTGTACAATGATATCTATGAGCTTTATTGAAGCTTATGGAGTGTGACAGGTGTATAAAAAATAACTTAGTGGTATTAAAGGTGCCTCAAAGCAAACATAAGTTGGGAACTACTGGTCCAAGCATATAACTGAATTTATAACAAAATGATGCTTTCTGTGAGTAGGTTATTACTGTATGACAAAGTAATAGATAGTTAATATCAGATCCAGATGAGCAATGCACTGCCAGTCTAGAGCTGAACACAACCAATAATTGGCAACTATCCACATATGGCTCTCCCTATTGTCTCAGTATCCATGGTCAGCTCCAGACTATTAGTACATTTCAATCCCTGTTTGCTGATTGCAACTATGTGTTTAACCCTTTTGCATAGGTTAAAGACCTAGCCCTGTTTAAAGGGACATGAAACCCAAAGTTTTCTTTCATGATTCAGATAAAGCATACAATTTGAAGTAAGTTTCCGATTTACTGCTATTATCTAATATGCTTCATTCTCTTGGTATCCTTTGTTGAAGAAGCAGCAATTTACTACTGGGAGCTTGCTGGGAACTAATAACATAAGGTATATAAGTGCAGCCACCAATCAACAGCTCCTGAGCCTACCTAGGTATCCTTTTCAACAAAGGATATCAAGAAATTAGATAATAGAAGTAAATTAGAAAGTTGTTTAAAATCACATGCTCTATCCGAATAATGAATGGAAAAAAATGTGTTTCAGGTCCCTTTAACCCCTTAATGACCGAGGACGTACGCCATACGTCCTCAGAAAAAAGGCAGTTAACGCCTGAGGACGTATGGCGTACGTCCTCGGTTTGGAAAGCAGCTGGAAGCGATCCTCATCGCTTCCAGCTGCTTTCCGGTTATTGCAGGATGCCTCAATATCGAGGCATCCTGCAATAACAATCTGTACCCCTCCGGTGCAGAGAGAGCCACTCTGTGGCCCTCTCTACACCGGACATCGATGGCCGCAATCGTTGGTGGGTGGGAGCTGCAGTGGGAGGCGGGTGGGCGGCCATCAATGGATTCAGAGTCACAGAGGGGGGCGGGATCGGGGGCGGGAGAGTCAGGGGCGCGCACAGACACGCGCGCGTGCACGGGGGATCGGCGGGCGGGCGCGTGCACGGGAGGGAGCGGGTGGGAACCGCTTACACTACAGAAATAATTATGTAATAAGTGGGAGGAAGAGGGGGAAATAAATGCCCCCAAAAAGTAATCTAAGGGATCTGGGAGGGGGTGGGGGTAGGGGTTGGTCGTGGGGAAGCTACACTACAGAAAACTGTTAAAAAATTAAATAAAAAAGAGAAAAAAATATTGTTAACTGGGTACTGGCAGACAGCTGCCAGTACCCAAGATGGCCCCCAATAAGGCAGGGGGGGGTTAGAGAGCTGTTTTGGGGGGGGGATCAGGGAGGTTGGGGGCTAAGGGGGATCCTACAAAGTAGCATATGTAAATATGCTAAAGATGTATTTTTTTTTTTTTTTTTTAAAAAACCTTTTATTTTAGTACTGGCAGACTTTCTGCCAGTACTTAAGATGGCGGGGACAATTGTGGGGTGGGGGAGGGAAGGGAGCTGTTTGGGAGATATCAGGGGGTCTGATGTGTCAGGTGGGAGGCTGATCTCTACACTAAAGCTAAAATTAACCCCGCAAGCTCCCTACAAACTACCTAATTAACCCCTTAACTGCTAGCCATAATACATGTGTGATGCGCAGCAGCACTTAGCAGCCTTCTAATTACCAAAAAGCAACGCCAAAGTCATATATGTCTGCTATTTCTGAACAAAGGGGATCCCAGAGAAGCATTTACAACTATTTGTGCCATAATTGCACATGCTGTTTGTAAATAATTTCAGTGAGAAACCTAAAATTGTGAAAAATTTAGCGTTTTTTTTTAATTTGATTGTATTTGGCGGTGAAATGGTGGCATGAAATATACCAAAATGGGCCTAGATCAATACTTGGGGTTGTCTACTACACTACACTGAAGCTAAAATTAACCCTAGAAGCTCCCTACATGCTCCCTAATTAACCCCTTCACTGCTGGGCATAATACACGTGTGGTGCGCAGTCTCATTTAGCAGCCTTCTAATTAGTAAAAAGCAAAACCAAAGCCATATATGTCTGCTATTTATGAACAAAGGGGATCCCAAAGAAGCATTTACAACCATGTATGCTATAATTGCATAAGTTTTTTGTAAATAATTTCAGTGAGAAACCTAAAGTTTGTGAAAAAAATTGTGAAAAAGTGAACAATTTTTTTTATTTGATCGCATTTGGCGGTGAAATGGTGGCATGAAATATACCAAAATGGGCCTAGATCAATACTTTGGGATGTCTTCTAAAAAAAAATATATACATGTCAATGGATATTCAGGGATTCCTGAAAGATATCAGTGTCCCAACGTAACTAGCGCTAATTTTGAAAAAAAGTGGTTTGGAAATAGCAAAGTGCTACTTGTATTTATGGCCCTATAACTTGCAAAAAAAGCAAAGAACATGTAAACATTGGGTGTTTCTAAACTCAGGACAAAATTTAGAAACTATTTAGCATGGTTTTTGTTTGGTGGTTGTAGATGTATAACAGATTTTGGGGGTCAAAGTTAGAAAAAGTGTGTTTTTTTCCATTTTTTCCTCATATTTTATAAAAAATTTTATAGTAAATTATAAGATATGATGAAAATAATGGTGTATTTTGAAAGTCCATTTAATGGCGAGAAAAACGGTATATAATATGTGTGGGTACATTAAATGAGTAAGGGGAAAATTACAGCTAAACACAAACACCGCAGAAATGTAAAAATAGCCTTGGTCCCAAACGGACAGAAAATGGAAAAGTGCTGTAGTCATTAAGGGGTTAAGTGATGATAGTGTAATAATAAAAGGATATAGAACATTATACCATTTATTATTGCACCTTAGTGTCCCTTAAACGGGCATGATACCCAAATGTTGAAGCACTTGTACGTGATACAGCATAGCTGAAAAAAAGCTGACTAGAAAATATCACCTGAACATCTCTATGTAAAAAAAAGTAAGATATTTTACCTCACCCCACTGTAAAGAGACTTTAAGCAGCCAATCAGGATGTTAGTCTCAGGACTTGCAAGGGAGTGTGCATCTGTCATGTGCAGGCACAGTCAAGTTATTTTCCTATTCAGTTTATGGAAGTGTATTATGAAATCTCACAAGATTTCAATGAAATCTGATGAGATCACAACAAATCAAAGCATAACTTATACACTGCTAATGCTGATTGGCTACCCCCCCCCCCCCCCAACTTGCAGCTGGACAGTAGCTAAAGTATAACTGTTCACAGAGTACTTCTGTGAGCTGAAGAAATTTTGAGGTAAAATATCTTCCCTTGTTACATAGAGATGTTTAGGTGATTAATCCATGTCAGCTTTTTACAGTTATGCTGCTCACTTTCAAGTGATTTAGCATATTAGTATTTTGTCCCTTTAAATTTGTATATATTTTTGTGTGTAGCATGTGAATTTGAGAGAGGAAGTGTTTCCAAACCACCATCCTCATGCACTAACAGGTTTTAAAGAATTCTCTGTTCGGGCAAAAAGGAAACTATCACAATAATTATCCAATCACTTATCTGAAAAGTAATATAGAAAACCCTTCTTTGTGTTGTTCTATAATCTATATAAAATACTTTTTAACCTTGTTTAAATGGAAAAAGATTTTTAAATGTTTGATTTTTTAAACTAACAGAAACTTAATGTTTGTGCAGTAGTAGTCCATAGATAGACTCAATGGCTGATAAACACAATTCCCACATTTCCATTGGTCTACCCTGACTCACCCCATAAGCATAAAAACAAAATTATTTTTTTCCCTTAGTACAGGGAAATTGATCTTACAGAAGCTAAAAATAAGTTATATATTTTAAAGGTCATCTTTAAAATAGAACAAATACAAAATAAATTTTATATTCCTTACAGGCCAGATTTTCAGGATTACCTTGGGTGAGAGCAGGTCATATAACCATGTCTACAAATCAGCTGATGCACCTGTGCTCCACTTCAGATGTCCTCCAAATCTGGTCTGTTAAGGAGGGCTCAGGACAGGTTTGAAAACCAATGTTTTAGAGATTAAAAATATGACCTTCACAGACAACTGTATAGTTAAATATATTAAAACCGTTCTTACAATCACATGTGAGTAAATATATTATAACATATAATGTACTCATATTTCATATCTTATATGTGTTTTCTTTTTCTTATTTAATGCAGCCAGCTTTAGAGGCTTGATTAAGAGCAGATGGAGCAGGACGTTGAGAGCCCTATATCGGTACCGCTACCAAAATTGCCAAAACAAGCTCGGGAAGACCTGCCCAAACATAAATGTGCTAAACGAAAGATCCAAAGGTACGTTCGAAAAGATGGAAAGTGCAATGTTCATCATGGAAACGTGAGGGAAACCTATCGCTACTTGACTGATATTTTCACAACTCTGGTGGATCTGAAATGGAGGTTTAACTTATTCATATTTGTTTTGGTCTACACTGTGACTTGGCTCTTCTTTGGATTCATATGGTGGCTTATTGCTTATATTCGAGGTGATCTGGACCATATAGGAGACAAATCATGGAGCCCCTGTGTGGATAATCTCAATGGATTTGTTTCAGCTTTTTTATTTTCAATAGAAACAGAGACAACCATTGGCTATGGATACAGGGTTATTACAGACAAGTGTCCCGAAGGGATCATACTTCTGCTAGTTCAGTCCGTTTTAGGTTCTATTGTCAATGCTTTTATGGTTGGTTGCATGTTTGTGAAAATATCCCAACCTAAAAAGAGGGCAGAGACCTTGGTTTTCTCTACCAATGCTGTAATCTCCATGAGAGATGGTAAACTGTGCTTAATGTTCCGAGTTGGTGACCTTAGGAACTCCCACATCGTGGAGGCATCAATACGAGCAAAGTTAATCAAATCCAAACAGACAAAAGAAGGGGAGTTTATCCCATTGAATCAAACAGATATCAATGTTGGATATGATACTGGGGACGATCGACTCTTTTTGGTTTCTCCACTGATCATAAGCCATGAAATCAATCAACATAGCCCTTTCTGGGAGATCTCAAAAGCCCAATTACCTAAAGAGGATTTCGAGATTGTAGTTATTTTGGAAGGAATGGTGGAAGCCACAGGTAATATGGTTTTTAACTTTATTTTCATTTTGCAAGAAGCCAATGTTAAATGTTTGCTATGAATATAAATTATTTGTATACATCTGAAAACAAGGATCATACTCATTTAGTGCAATGTTTAAATATTTTCATTACCAGACTCAATTACAGTTAAAAGTTATTAAATGCGTTTGGGAATATTTGTCTTTTCTAAATCATGGAAGGCTAAACGTTGAAAGTTTCACACATTATACATCAGGGCAGCCAAAACTATGACCGGTAGGCAACATCTGGCCTGATACTACTACCTGTCAGACTCAAAGCCCTGCAGGCATTCTGTAAGCCAAATTACATATTAGACCTCTGATTAGTCCTAAAGCCCTGCAGACTTTGGATATTTATCAAAGCCTCAACTATGCTGCATTCGCCAGCACCAATACGCTCGCCTAACATTGCCTAACATTGTGGCCACAGACCTGAATACGCTCTCCATATTTATAAAAAACGCCCGCAAAAAGCTGTGCACCAAGTACGGGATGATAAGCATCAGACTGTTGTTAACTAACAGTCAACGATCTCGCTGCTATTCGGCTTTTTACCAACTTTATTTATACCATGTCACTAAACGCCGCCACTATACTAAAATGTTTAACCCCTATCCCACCACTCCCCAACACCGCCGCAACTAAATAAAGTTTTTAACCCCTATCCCACTGCTCCCGGACCCTGCCGCCACTAAATAAACAGATTAAGCCCTAAACCTTTGGCCTCCTACATCACTACCATTAACTAAACCAATTACCCCCTAAACCGCCAGCCCCCCACATCACCATAAACTAAATTAAGCTATTAACCTCTAAACCTAACTAACTTTAATTAAAATTACAACATCCCTATCTTATAATAAATTAAAACTTACCTTTAGAATTAAAATAAACTATATTAAACTATGAATTAACCTACCCAAACTATTATACTAAAATTACATTAAATTAACTATATTACATATTAAAAAAACCTAACCCTACTCAAATTATTTAAATCTAATTTTACAAATTACTAAATTACAAAAAAAAAATAAACGCTTAGTTACAAAAACAAACACTAAGTTACAAAAAACAACAACACAGTATTAAAAATAAAAATGAATTACACCTAATCTAGCCCTATCAAAATAAAAAATCTCCCCCAAAATAAAAAAAAAAACTTGAGCCTACAATAATCTACCAATGGCCCTTAAAAGCACTGCCCCAAATAAATCAGCTCTTTTACCTGTAAAAAAAAAATTACAAACAATCCCCCCCAACAGTAAAACCCACCACCCACCCAACCAACCCCCCCCCCCAAATAAAAGCCTATCTAAACAAACCTTAGCTCCCCATTGCCCTAAAAAGGGCATTTGTATGGCCATTGCCCTTAAAAGGGCATTTAGCTCTTTTACCTGCCCAGACCCTACTCTAAAAATAAAACCCACCCAAAAAAAACTTAAATAAACCTAACACTAACCCCCGACGATCCACTTACAGTTTTTGAAGTTCCGCTTGAAGGATTCATCCAGACGGCAAGAAGTCTTCATCCGGGCAGCCTCTTCATCCATCCTGAAGACATCTGGCACGGAGCTCCTCTTCAATATGGTTGCCGCCGTAAACTGGAACTTGAATGCAAGTGACGTCATCCAAAATGGCGTCCCTTGCATTCCTATTGGCTGAAAGGTTCCAATCAGCCAATTGGATTAGAGCTACTAAAATCCTATTGACTGTTCCAATCAGCCAATAGGATTGAGCTCTCATCCTATTGGCTGATTGGAACAGCCAATAGGATGAGAGCTGTTTAAATCCTATTGGCTGATTGGAACAGCCAATAAGATTTTAGCAGCTCTAATCCTATTGGCTGATTGGAACCTTTCAGCCAATAGGAATGCAAGGGACGCCATCTTGGATGATGTCACTTGCATTCAGGCTGGTTGGGTGGGTGGTGGGTTTTACTGTTGGGGGGTGTTTGTATTTTTTTTTTTACAGATAAAAGAGCTGATTTCTTTGGGGCAATGACCGGCAAAAGGCCCTTTTAAAGGCCATTGGTAGTATATTGTAGGCTAGGTTTTTTTTTTATTTTGGCGGGGCTTTTTTATTTTGATAGGGCTATTAGATTATGTGTAATTCGTTTTTATTTTTGATACTGTGGTTTGTTTGTTTTTGTAACTTAGCGTTTATTTTTTTTGTAACTTAGTAATTTGTAATAGTAGATTTAAATAATTTGAGTAGGGTTAGGGTTTTTTAATATGTAATGTAGTTAATTTAATTGCTAGTTTAATGTAATTTTAGTATAATAGGGTAGGTTAATTAATAGTTTAATATAGTTTATTTTAATTCTACAGGTAAGTTTTAATTTATTATAAGATAGGGAAGTTGTAATTTTATTGTAAAGTTTGTGGGTTGTTAGGTTTAGGGGTTAATAACTTAATTTAGTTTATGGCGATGTGGGGGGCTGACGGTTTAGGGGTTAATAGGTTTAGTTAATGGTAGTTATGTGGGAGGCCAGAGGTTTAGGGGTTAATACGTTTATTTAGGTAGTGGTGGGGTCCGGGAGCAACGGGATAGGGGTTAAAAACTTTATTTAGTTGTGGCGGGGTCCAGTTAGGGTGTTAGGTATAAACGTAACTGGTTTTCAACCATAGAAATCAATGGGATATCTGGCAACATCGAACATAAGCTTTCACTGCTTTCAGACTCCCATTGATTCCTATGGCATCTGCGGCCTCCAGGGTGGCGGATTGAAAACCAGTTACGCTGGGCCGGAATAGCCATGAGCGTACCTGTTAACTATTTGATAACTTTGAAAAAGTGTCAAATAGAGCCGAATGTGTATTCGGAACATCTGTAATGACGTAAGCATCGAACTGTGTCGGATTGAGACCGGTGGATCGTATATTACGTCACAGATTTCCACTTTTGCCAGTCTGTAGGCTTTGATAACTAGGTCGAATCAAGCTTGCTTGCCACAATTACGCTTCGGAATTCCAGCGTATTTGCGGTTGACGGCTTGATAAATATCCCCCATTATGTAAGCCAGATGCCAACATCAGACCTCTGATCAGATACATAGCTCTGCAGATACTCTGTAAGCCATATGACCACATTAGACCTCTGATTAGACCCAAAGCCCTACAGACACTCTGTAAGCCATATGCCTACATCAGACCTCTGATTAGACACATAGCTCTGCAGATACTCTGTACACCACAGACTTACATCGGACCTCTGATTAGACCCAAAGCCCTGCAGACATTCTGTAAGCCATATGGTCACATTAGATCTCTGATTAGACCCAAAGCCCGGCAGACACTCTGTAAGCTATATGCCCACATCAGACCTCTGATTTGAATCAAAGCCCTTAAGATACACTGGAAGCCACATAAAATATCAGACCTCTTATCAGACCTCAAAGTTCTGCAGACACTCTCTAAGCCACATGCCCAAATCAGACCTCTGATTAGACCCAAAGCCTTGCAGATACTCTGTAAGCCATATGCCCACATCAGATCTCTAATCATATACATAGCTCTGCAGATACTCTGTAAGCCATATGCCATATCAGACCACTGATTAGTACTAAAGCCCTGCAGACACTATGTAAGCCATATGCCTACATCAGACCCCTGATTAGACCCAAAGCCCTGAAGACACACTGGAAGCCACATAAAATATCAGACCTCTTATCAGACCTCAAAGTTCTGCAGACACTCTCTAAGCCACATGCCCAAATCAGACCTCTGATTAGACCCAAAGCCTTGCAGATACTCTGTAAGCCATATGCCCACATCAGATCTCTAATCAGATACATAGCTCTGCAGATACTCTGTAAGCCACATGCCCAAATCAGACCTCTAATTAGATGTATAGCTCTGCAGATACTCTGTAAGCTACATGCAAAAATCAGACCTCTGATTAGACCCAAAGCCCTGCAAACACTCTGTAAGCCATATGTCACATCAGACATCTAATCAGACCCATAGCTCTGCAGATACTCTGTAAGCCACATGTCCACATCAGACCTCTGATTAGACACAAAGCCCTGCAGACACACTGGAAGCCACATACAATATCAGACCTCTTATCAGACCTCAAAGCTCTGCAGATACTCTGTAAGCCACATACCCACATCAGACCTCTGATTTAACCCAAAGCCCTGCAGACACTCTTTAAGCCATATGCCCACATCAGACCTCTGATTAAATACAAATCCCTGCAGACACTCTGTAAGCCACATGCCTGCATCAGACCTCTGATTAGACACAAAGCCCTGCAGACATTCTGTAAGCCACATACCACATCAGACCTCTGATTAGACCAAAAGCCCTGCAGATACTCTGTAAGCCACATACCACATCAGACCTCTAATTAGACCAAAAGCCCTGCAGACACTCTGTAAACCACATCCCACATCAGACCTCTGATTAGAACCAAAGCCCTGCAGACACTCTGTAAACCACATCCCACATCAGACCTCTGATTAGACCCAAAGCCCTGCAGATACCACATCAGACCTCTGATTAGACACAAAACCCTGCAGACCCTCTGTAAACCACATACCACATCAGACCTCTGATTAAACCCAAAGCCCTGCAGACACTCTGTAAACCACATAACACATCAGACCTCAGATTAGACCCAAAGCCCTGCAGACACTCTGTAAGCCACTTACCACATCAGGCCTCCGATTAGACCAAAAGCCCTGCAGACACTTTTAGTTTACTTTAGAGAAAAATAAAAAATAAATTATTGGAACTGGCTGGAAGTACTTTGCAAGTTTAAAAACAAAAAAATACACTATTGGTAAAATTGCAATTATTTTAAATATAAAAGTATGCATATTTCTACAAAATATATATAATTGTTTCAATGTAACCTGTTTTAAACTGTGCCAATTGGCTTTGCACTGTATTGTACTTTAGGTAGGTAGAGTACAACTACATTCAATTTATTCTTCGCTTGTTTTCATTCTCCCTCCAGTGGTCTTGCCTGAAAATACAATTAATAAAACATGAGTCTATGATATTAGACACAAAGCCCTGCAGACACTCTGTAAGCCACATACCCACATCAGACCTCTAATTAGACACAAAACCCTGCAGACACTCTGTAAGCCACATACCCACATCAGATCTCTAATTAGACAAAAAGCCCTGCAGACACTCTGTAAGCCATATGCCCACATCAGTCCTCAGATTAGACCCAAAGCCCTGCAGACACTCTGTAAACCACATCCCACATCAGACCTCTGATTAGACCCAAAGCCCTGCAGATACTCTGTAAGCCACACACCACATCAGACCTCTAATTAGACAAAAAGCCCTGCAGAAACTCTGTAAGCCATATGCCCACATCAGACCTCATATTAGACCCAAAGCCCTGCAGACACTCTTTAAGCCACATACCACATTCGACCTCTGATTAGACACAAAACCCTGCAGACACTCTGTAAACCACATACCACATCAGACCTCAGATTAGACCCAAAGCCCTGCAGACACTCTGTAAGCCACATACCACATCAGACCTCTGATTAGACCAAAAGCCATGCAGACACTTTGTAAGCCACATACCACATAAGACCTCTAATTAGACCAAAAACCCTGCAGACACTCTGTAAACCACATCCCACATCAGACCTCTGATTAGACCCAAAGCCCTGCAGACACTCTGTAAACCACATCCCACATCAGACCTCTGATTAGACCCAAAGCCCTGCAGATACTCTGTAAGTCACATACCACATCAGACCTCTGATTAGACCCAAAGCACTGCAGACACTCTGTAAGCCACATACCACATCAGACCTCTGATTACATCAAAAGCCCTGCAGATACTCTGTAAGCCACATACCACATCAGACCTCCAATTAGACCAAAAGCCCTGCAGATACTCTGTAAACCACATCCCAGATCAGACCTCTGATTAGACCCAAAGCCCTGCAGACACTCTGTAAACCACATCCCACATCAGACCTCTGATTAGACCCAAAGCCCTGTAGACACTCTGTAAACCAAATCCCACATCAGACCTCTGATTAGACCCAAAGCCCTACAGACACTCTGTAAACCACATCCCACATCAGACCTCTGATTAGACCCAAAGCCCTGCAGATACTCTGTAAGCCACATACCACATCAGACCTCTGATTAGACAAAAAGCTCTGCAGACACTCTGTAAGCCATATGCCCACATCAGACCTCAGATGAGACGCAAAGCCCTGCAGACACTCTGTAAGCCACATATCACATCAGACCTCCAATTAGACCAAAAGCCCTGCAGACACTCTGTAAGCCACATCCCACATCAGACCTCTAATTAGACCAAAAGCCCTGCAGACACTCTGTAAACCACATCCCACATCAGACCTCTGATTAGAACCAAAGCCCTGCAGACACTCTGTAAACCACATCCCACATCAGACCTCTGATTAGACCCAACGCCCTGTAGATACTCTGTAAACCACATCCCACATCAGACCGCTGATTAGACCCAAAGATCTGCAGATACTCTGTAAGCCACATACCACATCAGACCTCTGATTAGACCCAAAGCACTGCAGATACTCTTTAAGCCACATACCACATTAGACCTCTGATTAGACACAAAACCCTGCAGACACTCTGTAAACCACATACCACGTCAGACCTCTGATTAAACCCAAAGCCCTGCAGACACTCTGTAAACCACATCAGACCTCAGATTAGACCCAAAGCCCTGCAGACACTCTGTAAGCCACTTACCACATCAGGCCTCCGATTAGACCAAAAGCCCTGCAGACACTTTTAGTTTACTTTAGAGAAAAATAAAAAATAAATTATTGGAACTTGCAGGAAGAATTTTGAACGTTTAAAAATAAAAAAATATTTAAAAATACACCATTTGTAAAATTGCAATTATTTTTAATATAAAAGTATGCATATTTCTACTAAATATATATAATTGTGCCAATGTAACCTGTTTTAAACTGTGCCAATGGGCTTTGCACTGTATTGTACTTTAGGTAGGTAGAGTACAGCTCCATTCAATTTATTCTTCGCTTGTTGTCATTCTCCCTCCAGTGGTCTTGACTGAAAATACAATTAATAAAACGTGAGTCTATGATATTCACAACAGAGACATAATCAAACCATTTTTAGGCTCTTGTCTATTGAAAGTACACAAGGCCAGCAGCCATCAAACATCTCATTGTTTCCCAGTGATTGTCAGCACGACAAATGGAAGCGCATGACTCATGGCCTGGCCTGCAACAAATACAGTCTATGAATTATTCTTCTGAATAATAACGAAGCACAGAGCATTCATCATACAAATACACATTTTATATTTATTTTATAAATATATTACTTTCCCTAGAATAAGATTGTTTATGTTTACCATAATTTTAATATAATTTATAATAATGCAAATATATTATATGTTTTTAAGAGCATGTAGAAATCAAAAACATACTAGACTAAGCCTAGAGTTGGGGGCATGTAGCCACTGAAGCTCCAACTGTCATGCTGCTTTACAGCAGTTCAGGCTTGCTTGTCAGCAATGCAGGCTTACATTACAGCAGTGTAGGCTTGCTTTACAGTAGTGCAGGTTTCCTTTACAGCAGTGCAGACTTACTTTACAGTAGTGCAGGCTTGCTTTACAGTTGTGCATACTTCCTTTACAGCAGTGCAGGCTTCCTTTACAGTAGTGCAGGCTTCCTTTACAGTAGTGCAGACTCTTGCTTTACAGTTGTGCAGGCTTACTTTACAGCAGTGCAGGCTTGCTTTACAGTTGTGCAGACTTACTTTACAGCAGTGCAGGCTTCCTTTACAGTAGTGCAGATTTGCTTTACAGTTATGAAGGATTACTTTACAGCAGTGCAGGCTTGCTTTTCAGTAATGCAGGCTTACATTACAGCAGTGCATGTTTACTTTACAGTTGTGCAGGCTTACTTTACAGTAGCGTAGTCTTGCTTGCCAGCAGTGCAGGCTTACTTTCTTCTGTTATGTGTGATCAGTCCACGGGTCATCATTACTTCTGGGATATTATCTGCTCCCCTACAGGAAGTGCAAGAGGATTCACCCAGCAGAGTTGCTATATAGCTCCTCCCCTCTACGTCACCTCCAGTCATTCTCTTGCACCCAAAGACTAGATAGGAGGTGTGAGAGGACTATGGTGATTATACTTAGTTTTTAGAACTTCAATCAAAAGTTTGTTATTTTACAATAGCACCGGAGCGTGTTATTACCTCTCTGGCAGAGTTTGAAGAAGAATCTACCAGAGTTTTTCTTATGATTTTAACCGGAGTAGTTAAGATCATATTGCTGTTTCTCGGCCATCTGAGGGAGGTAAAAAACTTCAGATCAGGGGACAGCGGGCAGTTGAATCTGCATTGAGGTATGTAGCAGTTTTTATTTTCTGAATGGAATTGATGAAAAGATCCTGCCATACCGTTATAATGAACATGTATGTATACTCTACACTTTAGTATTCTGGGGATGGTATTTCACCGGAATTACTCTGTAAAAGTACATTAAACCTTTTTAATAGGTATTTTTCATGTTAAACGTTTTTGCTGGAATGTAGAATCGTTTGCATTAATGAGGTACTGAGTGAATAAATATTTGGGCATTATTTTTCCACTTGGCAGTTTGCTTGTTTTAATTATGACAGTTTCGTTTATCTCTCACTGCTGTGTGTGAGAGGGAGGGGCCGTTTTTGGCGCTCTTTGCTACGCATCAAAAATTTCCAGTCAGTTACTCTTGTATTTTCTGCATGATCCGGTTCATCTCTAACAGAACTCAGAGGTCTTCAAACTTCTTTGAAGGGAGGTTGATTCTCTCAGCAGAGCTGTGAGACTTATATAGTGACTGTGATTTAAAACGTTGCTCTGTAATTTTTATGTTTAAAATTTAATTAGTGTTATTTTACTAATGGGAACAAACCTTTGCTAAAAAGTTGTGTTGTTTTTAAAGTGTGATGCTATAACTGTTTTTCAGTTCATTATTTCAACTGTCATTTAATCGTTTAGTGCTTCTTGAGGCACAGTACATTTTTGTTAAATAAGATTGTAACCGAGTTGCATGTTTATTGCTAGTGTGTTAAACATGTCTGATTCAGAGGAAGATACCTGTGTCATTTGTTCCAATGCCAAGGTGGAGCCCAATAGAAATTTATGTACTAACTGTATTGATGCTACTTTAAATAAAAGCCAATCTGTACAAATTGAACAAATTTCACCAAACAGCGAGGGGAGAGTTATGCCGACTAACTCGCCTCACGTGTCAGTACCTGCATCTCCCGCCCGGGAGGTGCGTGATATTATGGCGCCTAGTACATCTGGGCAGCCATTACAGATAACATTACAAGATATGGCTACTGTTATGACTGAAGTTTTGGCTAAATTACCAGAACTAAGAGGCAAGCGTGATCACTCTGGGGTGAGAACAGAGTGCGCTGATAATTCTAGGGCCATGTCTGATACTGCGTCACAGCTTGCAGAGCATGAGGACGGAGAGCTTCATTCTGTAGGTGACGGTTCTGATCCAAGCAGATTGGATTCAGATATTTCAAATTTTAAATTTAAATTGGAAAACCTCCGTGTATTACTAGGGGAGGTCTTAGCGGCTCTTAACGATTGTAACACTGTTGCAATACCAGAGAAAATGTGTAGGTTGGATAAATACTTTGCGGTACCGGCGAGTACTGACGTTTTTCCTATACCTAAGAGATTAACTGAAATTGTTACTAAGGAGTGGGATAGACCCGGTGTGCCGTTCTCACCCCCTCCAATATTTAGAAAGATGTTTCCAATAGACGCCACCACACGGGACTTATGGCAAACGGTCCCTAAGGTGGAGGGAGCAGTTTCTACTTTAGCTAAGCGCACCACTATCCCGGTGGAGGATAGCTGTGCTTTTTCAGATCCTATGGATAAAAAATTAGAGGGTTACCTTAAATTAAGGTTTTATATTGCAACCCCTTGCATGCATCGCGCCGATTACGGCTGCGGCAGCATTTTGGATTGAGTCTCTGGAAGAGAACCTTAGTTCAGCTACGCTGGACGACATTACAGACAGGCTTAGAGTCCTTAAACTAGCTAATTCATTCATTTCGGAGGCCGTAGTACATTTAACCAAACTTACGGCTAAGAATTCAGGATTCGCCATTCAGGCACGTAGGGCGCTGTGGCTAAAATCCTGGTCGGCTGATGTAACTTCTAAGTCCAAATTACTTAATATACCTTTCAAGGGGCAAACTTTATTTGGGCCCGGTTTGAAAGAAATTATTGCTGACATTACAGGGGGTAAGGGCCACGCTCTACCTCAAGACAAAGCCAAAGCTAAGGCTAGACAGTCTATTTTTCGTCCCTTTCGGAATTTCAAAGCAGGAACAGCATCAACTTCCACTGCACCAAAACAGGAAGGAGCTGTTGCTCGTTACAGACAAGGCTGGAAACCTAACCAGTCCTGGAATAAGGGCAAGCAGGCCAGGAAACCTGCTGCTGCCCCTAAGACAGCATGAACCGAGGGCCCCCGATCCGGGACCGGATCTAGTGGGGGACAGACTCTCTCTCTTCGCCCAGGCTTGGGCAAGAGATGTCCAGGATCCCTGGGCGCTAGAGATCATATCTCAGGGATACCTTCTAGACTTCAAATTCTCTCACCCAAGAGGGAGATTTCATCTGTCAAGGTTGTCAACAAACCAAATAAAGAAAGACGCGTTTCTACGCTGTGTACAAGATCTATTATTAATGGGAGTGATCCATCCGGTTCCGCGGTCGGAACAAGGACAGGGGTTTTACTCAAACCTGTTTGTGGTTCCCAAAAAAGAGGGAACTTTCAGGCCAATCTTGGATTTAAAGATCCTAAACAAATTCCTAAGAGTTCCATCGTTCAAAATGGAAACTATTCGGACAATCTTACCCATGATCCAAAAGGGTCAGTACATGACCACAGTGGATTTAAAGGATGCTTACCTTCACATACCGATTCACAATCATTACCGGTATCTAAGGTTTGCCTTCTTAAACAGGCATTACCAGTTTGTAGCCCTTCCATTCGGATTGGCTACGGCTCCAAGAATCTTCACAAAGGTTCTGGGTGCCCTTCTGGCGGTACTAAGACCGCGAGGAATTTCGGTAGCTCCGTACCTAGACGACATTCTGATACAAGCTTCAAGCTTTCAAACTGCCAAGTCTCATACAGAGTTAGTTCTGGCATTTCTAAGGTCGCATGGATGGAAAGTGAACGAAAAGAAGAGTTCTCTCTTTCCTCTCACAAGAGTTCAATTCTTGGGGACTCTTATAGATTCTGTAGAAATGAAGATTTATCTGACAGAAGACAGATTAACAAAGCTTCTAAATGCATGCCGTGTCCTTCATTCCATTCAACTCCCGTCAGTAGCTCAATGCATGGAGGTGATCGGCTTAATGGTAGCAGCAATGGACATAGTACCCTTTGCACGCCTACATCTCAGACCGCTGCAATTGTGCATGCTGAGTCAGTGGAATGGGGATTACTCAGATTTGTCCCCCACTCTGAATCTGGATCAAGAGACCAGAAACTCTCTTCTATGGTGGCTTTCTCGGCCACATCTGTCCAGGGGGATGCCATTCAGCAGGCCGGACTGGACAATTGTAACAACAGACGCCAGCCTACTAGGTTGGGGCGCTGTCTGGAATTCTCTGAAGGCTCAGGGACAATGGAGTCAGGAGGAAAGTCTCCTGCCGATAAACATTCTGGAATTGAGAGCAGTTCTCAATGCCCTTCTAGCTTGGCCCCAGTTAAAAACTCGGGGGTTCATCAGGTTTCAGTCGGACAACATCACGACTGTAGCTTACATCAACCATCAGGGAGGGACAAGAAGCTCCCTAGCAATGATGGAAGTATCAAAGATATTTCGCTGGGCAGAGTCTCACTCTTGCCACCTGTCAGCAATCCACATCCCGGGAGTGGAGAACTGGGAGGCGGATTTCTTGAGTCGCCAGACGTTTCATCCGGGGGAGTGGGAACTTCATCCGGAGGTCTTTGCCCAAATACTTCGACGTTGGGGCAAACCAGATATAGATCTCATGGCGTCTCGCCAGAACGCCAAACTTCCTCGCTACGGATCCAGATCCAGGGATCCGGGAGCGGTTCTGATAGATGCTTTGACAGCACCTTGGAACTTCAGGATGGCTTATGTGTTTCCACCCTTCCCGCTGCTTCCTCGATTGATTGCCAAAATCAAACAGGAGAGAGCATCAGTGATTCTAATAGCACCTGCATGGCCACGCAGGACTTGGTATGCAGATCTAGTGGACATGTCATCCTGTCCGCCTTGGTCTCTACCTCTAAGACAGGACCTTCTGATACAGGGTCCATTCAAACATCAAAATCTAACTTCTCTGAAGCTGACTGCTTGGAAATTGAACGCTTGATTTTATCAAAACGTGGTTTTTCTGAGTCGGTTATTGATACCCTGATACAGGCTAGGAAGCCTGTTACCAGAAAGATTTACCATAAAATATGGCGTAAATACCTATACTGGTGTGAATCCAAAGATTACTCCTGGAGTAAGGTTAGGATTCCTAGGATATTGTCCTTTCTACAAGAAGGTTTAGAAAAGGGTTTATCGGCTAGCTCATTAAAGGGACAGATCTCAGCTCTGTCCATCTTGTTACACAAGCGTCTGTCAGAAAATCCAGACGTCCAGGCATTTTGTCAGGCTTTAGCTAGGATCAAGCCTGTGTTTAAAACTGTTGCTCCGCCATGGAGTTTAAACTTAGTTCTTAACGTTTTACAGGGTGTTCCGTTCGAACCCCTTCATTCCATTGATATAAAATTGTTATCTTGGAAAGTTCTATTTTTAATGGCTATTTCCTCGGCTCGAAGAGTCTCTGAATTATCAGCCTTACATTGTGATTCTCCTTATCTGATCTTTCACTCAGACAAGGTAGTTCTGCGTACTAAACCTGGGTTCTTACCTAAGGTAGTCACTAACAGGAATATCAATCAAGAGATTGTTGTTCCATCCTTGTGTCCAAATCCTTCTTCAAAGAAGGAACGTCTTCTACACAATCTGGATGTAGTTCGTGCCCTCAGGTTCTACTTGCAGGCAACTAAGGATTTTCGACAAACGTCTTCCCTGTTTGTCGTGTACTCTGGTCAGAGGAGAGGTCATAAGGCTTCGGCTACCTTTCTCTCCTTCTGGCTTCGTAGCATAATTCGTTTAGCCTATGAGACTGCTGGACAGCAGCCTCCTGAAAGAATTACAGCTCATTCTACTAGAGCTGTGGCTTCCACTTGGGCCTTTAAGAATGAGGCCTCTGTTGAACAGATTTGCAAGGCTGCAACTTGGTCTTCGCTTCATACTTTTTCCAAATTTTACAAATTTGATACTTTTGCTTCTTCGGAGGCTATTTTTGGGAGAAAGGTTCTTCAGGCAGTGGTTCCTTCTGTATAATGAGCCTGCCTATCCCTCCCGTCATCCGTGTACTTTTGCTTTGGTATTGGTATCCCAGAAGTAATGATGACCCGTGGACTGATCACACATAACAGAAGAAAACATAATTTATGCTTACCTGATAAATTCCTTTCTTCTGTTGTGTGATCAGTCCACGGCCCGCCCTGTTTTTTAAGGCAGGTAAATATTTTTTAAATTATAATCCAGTCACCACTACACCCTTGGCTTCTCCTTTCTCGTTGGTCTTTGGTCGAATGACTGGAGGTGACGTAGAGGGGAGGAGCTATATAGCAACTCTGCTGGGTGAATCCTCTTGCACTTCCTGTAGGGGAGCAGATAATATCCCAGAAGTAATGATGACCCGTGGACTGATCACACAACAGAAGAAAGGAATTTATCAGGTAAGCATAAATTATGTTTTACAGCAGGTGCAGGCTTACGTTATGGCAGTGCAGGCTTGCTTTACAGCTAGGGTTGCCACCTGTCCCTTAAAATACAGAACACTTATAAGTTACACATGCTGCAGGGTGTGCAGGAAGGAATATGAATAGTGTTGTCCAGAAACACAATACATGTTCCTCCCGGCACACCCTGCAACATGTGTAACTCATACGTGTCCAGGAAAACATGGCTGAGGTGGCAACCCTATTTACAACAGTTCATGCTTGCTTGCCAGCAATGCAAGCTTAATTTACAGAAGTGTAGCTTTTCTTTGCAGCAGTACAGGCTTGCTTGTCAGATATGCAGGCTTGCTTTACAACAGTGCAAGATTGCTTTACAGCATTGCATGCTTACTTAACAGTAGCGTAGTCTTGCTTGCCAGCAGTGCAGGCTTACTTTACAACAGTGCAGGTTTACTTAACAGCAGCACAGGCTTACTTTACAGCAGTGCAGTCTTGCTTTGCAGCAGTTCATGCTCGTTTGCCAGCAGTGAAAGATTACTTTACAGGCAGTCTTGCTTTACAACATTGCAGGCTTGCTTTACAACAGTGCATACATACTTTACAGCAGTGCAGTCTTGCTTGCCAACAGTGCAGGCTTACTTTACAGCAGTGCAAGCTTACTTTAAAGCAGTGCAGGCTTACTTTACAGCAGTGGCGTAGCGTGGGTTGTCAGTGCCCAGGGCAAGGCAAGTATTGCGCCCCCCCCCCATCCCCATTTTAGATATGCTGCTTCTTCTTACATTTGGGACAAACCAAGCAAAGACCCAAGCCTGGTAGATCACATAAAGCAAGGGACACTGTCTCCTCTCCCACAAAATGCCCCCTTAACCATCTTTACTGGATAACTAACAGTTATTGCTGCTGATACCCATATCCCCAAAATATGTCCCTTGTCATAAGCAGCTACTAATCAGTAGTGCCTTACAAACAAAGCCATGAAAATAATATATTGGCAATACAAGAGGCAGTGGGTGAAGCCTGCAAGCATTATGTGCTATCCCCCTGTGATCAAACCCTGTCTGCAGCTCTCCAGAGCTGGGCAAATATATACAATATTAAATTTTAAGATTTATTCTCATTTTACACATGGGTGGAAAGCCCCCCTTAACCCCCATCTGGTGGTGACATGTCCTGATCTGTAAAACTTCATGGTACAAATACTGCAGACCACAGGGTGCACCCACATTGCAGCAACCCATATTGTATATGTGGTGCAATAGGTTTTTGGTAAGTCGTTAAAAAGAGGAAAAGGGGACACACAGGTTGGCAGCTGTTACATAAGGTTGTAAAAGTCCACACCTCAGGAGTCCAGCAAGAAATAGATTCAAGATGGTGAATTCATAGGACTTCTTTGATAGGAGACAAACACAGTGAAATGCCTGGTGACCAGCACAATCCTGGTGCCAGACAGCACACAAATCCCTAAATCTACTTCTGCCCTAGGAAGATCATGGAGGGGAAAAATCAAATACAGGAAACAAGGTCTCATTTTTGTCGGGTCGCAGAACAGAGCTGGGGGCCTGTCAGAATTTTTAGCCTCCCTTCTTCCCTTTGCTAAGTTGATGCTGAAAGCGCCCCTCAGAATTATGCGCCCGGGGCAACCGCCCCTGTTGCCCCCCCACGCTACGCCACTGCTTTACAGCAGTGTTGGCTTACGTTACAGCAGTCTGCAGAAGTTCATGCTTGCCTGCCAGCAGTGCAGGGTGGCTTTACAGCAGTTAATGCACGTTTGCCAGCAGTGCGAGATTACTTTACAACAGTGCTTTGCAGCAGCGGAGGTTTACTTTACAGCAGGCTTGCTTGTTAAAAGACCAGGCTTGCTTTTCAACAGTACAGGTTTGCTTTACAGCAGTGTAGGCTTACTTTACAACAGTTCAGGCTTGCTTTACAGCAGTGCAAGCTTACTTTACAGCAGTGTGTGCTTATCTTACCCCAGTGCAGGCTTGCTTGCCAGCAGTGTAGGCTTACTTTACAGCATGCAGGCCTGCTTTACAGCGTGTAGGCTTGCTTGACAGCAGTCCCTTTAAGTCTGGTATGACTTAAAGGGACATTCTCCACCAGAATTGTTATTTTTTTAAAAGATAGATAATCCCTTTATTACCCATTCTCTAGTTTTGCATAACAAATACTGTTATATAAATACACTTTTTACCTCTGTGATAATCTTGTATCTAAGCCTCTGCAAACTGCCCCCTTATTTCAGTTCTTTTGACAGACATGCATTTTAGCCAATCAGTGCTGGCTAATAGGAACTCCACGTGCATGAGCACAGTGTTATCTATACGACACACATGAACTAACACCCTCTAGTGGTGAAAAACTGTCAAAATGCCCTGAGAGAAGAGGCAGCCTTCAAGGGCTTAGAAATAAGCATATGAACCTCCTAGGTTTAGCTTTCAGCTAAGAATCCCAAGAGAACAAAGCAAAATTGGTGATAAAAGTAAATTGGAAATTTGTTTAAAATTAAATGTCCTATCTGAATCATGAAAGTTTATTTTGGACTAGACTGTCCCTTTAAGTGCATCATGAATTAGTGCACCTTAAAGGGACACTGAACCCAAATTTTTTCTTTCTTGATTTAGATAGAGCATGCAATTTTAAGCAACTTTCTAATTCACTCCTATTATCAATTTTTCTTCATTCTCTTGCTTTCTTTATTTTAGTTTAGAAGCCAGCCCATTTTTGGTTCACAACCTGGGTTGTCCTTGCGGATTGAACATCACCAATAAACAAGTGATGTCCAAGGTTCTAAAACAAAAATTAGCTTAGATTCCTTCTTTTTCAAATAAAGATATCAAGAGAACGAAGAAAAAATTATAATAGCAGTAAATTAGAAAGTTGCTTAGAATTGTCTGCTCTATCTGAATCATGTAAGAACATTTTTGGGTTTAGAATCCCTTTAATAATAATAAATAATCTCCTTTAAAAGATTAGGGAACCTAAAACTCTAGTCCGTCCTCCTTAACATTAAAGGAGCATCATTCCAAGCAGCATAGAGGGGAAGAGGAGGAGCCTGCGCATAGACTGCACCTTGCACCTGTGCAGGTACTGCTCCCCTGCAACCACACCTTGGCGGGTTATCGCGCCTGGAACCTCTATCGCAGAGGGAAACATTGCGGCTGGCTAAAACCATCAGTCCAGTTATCCTCCACAGCGTAAAAATCGATCATACGCTGACACAGAATTATTTTTTTTTTAAGAAATTGAAATCTACCCCAAGCAGCATCTCTTTCAATCTCGTGGAAATCAGGCTAACGCCTAAAGACACCAAGGCAGTTGAAGCCCTTCCTCCCTCCTCCACCTGGCTGGAGCGGGGAGGCATACAAGACAGCAAGAGCTACTGAAATTCACCTGAACAGCTCGAGCCCCCCCACTGTGTTGAAGATCGACGTTCACCCCCAGTGAACTCAACGGTCTGAAGGCTGAGATAGCTGTGGCCGCCCCCACCCACCGTTGCTGCGTGTGGAGAGACGGCAGAGCTGTGTTTGCGGCTAGCAGCCTGTTGGACAACGGAACCGGCTCCCCACTTCCAGCCGGATCTACGCGGATGAATCCGTTGACTGGGAGATTGCCAGGGATAGGTGAGCCAGTCGAAAGGTCCATCGCAAAGAGACCGTGAACGGCACCTGGAGGCAAGAGAACTCGAGGCTAGGAAGCGGAGCCGTGAATCCCCTTGTGTGATCCTCATCAGCAAATTACAGTGCAGACACAGATGGGGGTAAGAAGAAATATACTGTGTTTGTACTATCAGCTCTTGCTTCTTTAAAACCTGACGCTGTCTTCACCAGGGCTATATTACAAACGAGACATTGCTAACTTAGTCTCTTTCTTCATACCTGCACTTTCTCTCTGACTACAAGTGCTCAATCATTTGATCTATTCCTAAAAGAGAGGGAGAAGAGAAAAAATGTATTTTTATCTCAGGACTGTAGCTGGTCCTACTCTTGGGATTATTAACTGAACGATATATTCCTGACTGAAATAGAATTATTATAAAGCTACAAAGAGGCGGTGACACTATTTTGAAAGTTTTGCAGATAAGTTCCTGCGGCTTGGGACTTTTTGTCTTGCTAAAATTCTACTTTAACCATGAACTGGCAAACTCTTGCATCTTATACCTTAATATGTCTTTTATTGCCTAATATCTAAGTGGTTATTATAGCATACTACCTCTCTTAGCAAATAAGCAACTGATTTTTCCTTTTTTTTTTTTTAAGGTCTGTTAATCTAAAATTTCTGCATATCAATGAACTTACAATTTTCCTTTTTTTTTACAATACCATCAATATAGGAGTTACCTATAACATATCTTTGGTATAATTGGTATTCCCAATACATAATTTTGTGTGCTCCTAATATTTATATTAGTATTGACGGCAATTATAGTACCCTTAACAGTCATATATTGGTATTTTTATATATATATCATATATTCACCATGTTCTAGTTCTATAGCACACTTGTTGGAAAATGATATAATAAGTGTAAATGTATATATATATATATATATGTATCTGTAATATATATATATAGTATCAAGTATCAGTATAGAAACTTATAGGAAGGGAACACCAGAGGGATGAATAGGCAGCTATAGGCCCAGAAACAACCCATACATAAATTAATCAAAGGGCTCATTTTACCCCCACATCATCGAGGTGAGTTATATAATATTTAGAAGAACTAGCTCTAGTGTACAGTAGGGCACGCATAATTTTTTGGAGCTAGGCATAGTTGAGAATTGAAAACTGGAACAATTTTTTTTTTTTTTTTTTTTTTTTTTTTTTTTGCTCAGACACAATTAATTTGGATTAAAGGTTATACAGGAAGAATAAATTGAGGACTATCAGAATAATTTTCTTACAAATAGTCTTTTAACCACACTAGCCTTAGGACCTAGGATCCTCGTTGGTTTTACACACTTACTTAATAAAATTCACGTATCACACATTCACTTGATTCCACTTGATTTTTTCACGTTTTTTTTTTCCACACTGACTTCTATTTCTCTCCCTCTATAATTTACAAGTAATTTTTTTATTAACCTATCCAAAGATCTAGGATCTTGGGTAGTCTTACACATTCACTCTAACAAATTACACGTTGGTACACATTCACTTGTTCTCACTTGTTTTCACTCGATTTGCTGTGGGTTGTTTTCTTTTTTTCTTTCCCCCCCTCTCTTTCTCTTTCTCTTTCCTCTCTCTCTCTTTTTCTTTTTTTTTTTTTTTTTTTTTTCTCTTCACTAACACTAAACACTCCTTTATCACGTTCACTTTAAAGGGAACAGGAGGTACACTCTCTCCTTTTTTTTTTTTTTTTTTTTCAATTTAAACACTTATGGACAAATATCTAAATTCACCATCTCAAAATAAAAACACTTCACCAACTATGGCTTCTAGACCCAGAGATAGAAGGAACAAGACAGCTACTGAAACCTTGGTCGAGTTACATTCTGAACCAGTTTCCTCTATAAAACATACTGAGGCCCCTAACTCACAGTTATTAGTAAATAGCATTATGGAAGCCCTGAATCCAAAATTTGAATTTCTTAGATTAGAAATAAAGCAAGATATACATATATTATCAGCAGAAATCAAACAATTTTCGGCACGGATTCAGGAAGTCGAACAAAGAGTGTCCGATCTAGAAGATCTGACAGTAACATATGACACGAATTTGAAGGCTAATTCACTTTCACTAACAGAATTACAAAATAAAATTGAAGATTTAGAGAACCGCTCCAGGAGAAACAATGTTAGAATAATTGGGGTTCCTGAGACGGTTCAACATACAGAATTGATAAAACTTATGGCTGAGACTCTTCCCAAACTGCTTGGTATTTCGCAGGAATTGTTACCCCTAGCTGTGGAAAGGGCTCACAGATTGGGGAGATCCCCCCTGTCAAGTAAAGATGGATTAAGATCGAGGCCCATAATAGCGAGGTACTTAAATTATCAGGATAAGTCTAAGCTTTTACAGCTATCCCGTAAAAATGCACCTATCCTCCTTGAAGGAAATAGAATTCTACTTTTTCAGGATTTTGCTTATGAAACCTCCCTGAGGAGAAGGGAGCTCTCCCCAATCTGTGGCAGACTGATTAAGGAGGGATTCTCAGCCACAGTTGTTTACCCAGCTAAACTTAAAGTAGAATTTCAGGGTCATACATATCTTTTTGATAACACATCCGATGCAGAAAAGTTCTATACGGAAAGATGTGTTAAATAAGGTTGATCTAAAACTCTATATAAGAGAGTAATCCTGTGATTATCACTGATGTTTCGAATGCTTTTTATCCATTTTTGTTGTTGGAGTTTGTTGGATTTTTTTTTAGTGGAGGGGTGGGGGAGGGAGGAGGGGAGAGGGTCCTTAATCTTTTATCCTGTTATGATTTATGCGCATATACATGTATATACATTTTTTTTTTTTTTTTTTTTTTTTTTTTTTTTTTTCCTTCTTCTTCTTTTTGCTCCACTCTAAATTTCTTGATAAATGTCGACTAAAGTAAGGAAATTAGTTATATCCTCCTGGAATGTAGGAGGTATCTCTACTCCGATAAAGCGTAAAACGATAATTTCACATTTAAAGAAACTAAACACAGATATCGCCTTTATCCAGGAGACTCATTTGAACACAATTGAATCATTAAAGCTAAGATCCTCTTGGGTTAAGGAAGTATTTTTTACACCTAGTATAGGCAGAAAAAGGGGAACAGCTATTTATTAGGAAAGAATATCCCATATGAGGTACTATTAGAAGTCTATGATCCAGAAAGTAGAATCCTGATTTTAAAAATTAAATGTTCAAACTCCGTATTTACCCTTTGTAATATTTACGCCCCTAATAAATTTGAAACTAAATTCTGGGAATCATTACAGACTAAAATTTTACAATTTGGTGAAGGCAACATAGTTGTAGCAGGGGACTTCAACATGACTCCACAGATTCCCCTAGATAGATGTAGACAAGTACGCAACACTTATATCTCCAAAAGAGACAAATTAGAAAACAAAATGTTTAAGGCCATCTTTAGGAACCTGGCTCTCAAGGATATATGGAGGATTCATAATCCTATTCAAAGAGAATTTACGTGCAAAGCTAGGAGCGTGAACTCGCTGTCAAGAATTGACCTATTTTTAGTTAATGAGGAGATATTAAAAACAGGAGCCACAACTAAAATAACACAAGTTACTATCTCCGATCATGCTCCAATTATTCTAACTATTCCACTGCATAATAAAATATGTAAATCTCGCCGCTTTTTTTTCCCTAAATTTCTAATGAAAGATTCTAAATTCAAAAGCTGGTTGTCTACTAAAATGACAGATTTTTTTTCCTTAAATCTAGGGTCAGTTAATGACCCGAGCTTATTATGGGAGGCAGGCAAAGCAGTAATTAGAGGAGACATCATTTCATATATGGCTAATTTTAAACGGAAAGCTGAACATAGAGAAAAAGAAATACTAAGAACACTTACTAGCGCCTATAATAAATACCTAGCGCAACCTACCCCTATAAATTGGAGGAAATATACTTCCGCCAAGAGAGTGAGAGATACTATGTTGATTCATACTTCAGTACAAAATGAAATAAAATACAGAGCGAAGTTCTATAGATATGGCGATAAGGCAGGTAAATTACTGGCTAAATTGGTTAAGAATACGCAAGGAAGTCCTACTATTGACTCACTTTATGAACAAGATACCATACTTAAAGACCCAAAAGAAATTATTGACGCTTTCTCTGTTTACTACGAGGACATATATTCCTTTAGGGATTCAGACCTAGAAGCTTCAGAATTATTCTGGAGAGGGCTTGAACACTCATGTTTAGCTGAGGAAGCAACAGCCAAAATCAATTCTCCTATCTCTGATCAAGAGATTATAGGCGCTATCAAAAATTTAAAATTGGAAAAAGCTCCTGGACCAGACTCCTTACCGAGTGAGTTCTATAAGATATTATCTCCTATTCTAATCCCTCACTTAAGAAACCTTTTTAATCACTATTACATAGAAAAAAAACCTGTTTCGCCGAATTTTGCTGCATCTACTACAGTTCTGATCTTGAAGCCAGGGAAGGACCCCGTGAAAAAGGAGTCCTATCGCCCTATTGCATTATTGAACACCGATTATAAGATACTATCTTCTATTCTAGCTAAGAGACTCCAGGGTGAGATTGGAGTTCTTATTGACAAAGACCAGGCAGGATTCCTCTCTAAACGTAACTTAGCGGCTAAGGTTAGGGAATTGTTTCTTGTCCTTGACTATTTCAGTAATTTGCAGGAAACTTCGGCATATGACCATTCTGATCTTGCAATTATCGCGCTTGACGCAGAAAAAGCGTTTGACTCGGTACACCATCAACACATTCTAACCACATTGTTTAACTTTGGCTTTAAGGACAATTTTATTTCTCTTATTGACAATCTTTGTAATAACTCCTCTACCAAATTGGTCATTGGTAACCTAGAATCTAAGATAATTAAACTTCAGAGAGGTACGAGGCAAGGATGCCCATTATCACCCTTACTATTCGATTTAGCGATGGAATCTCTAGCTCTTAAAATCAGGCAATCTATTGAGGGAATAATAATTGGTTCATTAGAGCAAAAAATCGCCTTGTATGCGGATGATGTGCTGATTTATATGTCGGACACGGGAAAAAATATCCCAAGATTACTGTCGATCATTAACTCCTTCGGGTCCTTTGCTGGCTACAAGATCAATAACTCGAAATCAGAGTTTTTATGGGTTAGGAAAAATGAGGCTTCCCCGCAGTTGATACCCTTTAAGGAGGTAATCTCCCACTTTAGATACCTAGGAATTAATATATCAGCTGATCCAAAAGAGTGGTATGATCTTAACATTCCCCCCACATTATCAAAGATAATAGAGTATTTGAATAGTTGGCAAAATCTTCCATTATCCCTATCAGGACGTATCGCTTTATTCAAGATGGTTCTACTTCCAAAAATCATTTTTCCCCTACAGAACGTTCCGGTTATTTTAAAAGTAAAAGACTGGAAAAAACTGAACAGAGCTCTCAGATACTTCATATGGAAATGCAAGAGACCCCGTATCTCTCTAGATAAACTTTATCTCCCCAAAAAATATGGGGGACTCGCCCTGCCTGATCTTAGCAAATATAGTTTAGTCTTTCTCACACGCATAGTGATAGACTGGATTGAGAACAAAGACTATTTTACTAACAATAAACTTGAAAAAAATATCCTATATCCCTATAATCCCATAGCATTAATCCATTGCCCAATACAGTTAATCCCAAAGAAGGTGAAATCTATTAACTCGATATACGTAATAATACAAGCTTGGAAAAAATTTGGACAAAAAGTAAACATTGATCTTTCTATTCCAAAATTTCAATGTTTATGTGGTAACCCAGAATTTCAACAAGGAACACAATCTCGATTATTTCAGACTTGGCAGGAGAAGGGTCTAACCTTTATGACGCAATTCATAGATCAAGATACTTTATCAGTAAAGTCATTTGATAGATTAAAACAAGAGTTTCAATTGAATAATAAGGACTTTTTCGCTTACTTGCAGGCGAGGCACTACCTTTTCTCTCTTATTGAGAAATTCGGATGGGTATGGACATGGGGGAAATTAGATAGCTGGCCTATTCTTGCAAAAAATAATTTAACCTCTGTTTCAATTTGGTATGAATTAGCAACTAGCTCACATGGAAACTCTAACTTAAGCCAGATAACGCAGAAATGGAATCTCATATATCCAGAATTAAATCTGGAGATAGAACAGGTAGAAAAATCTATATCTATAACGGCCCAAACTACTTTATCCGCAAGCTGGCGAGAATCACATATCAAACTATTGTATAGATCTTATTATACTCCATCAAAGGGACATAAATGGCATAACCATGAATTCAATATATGTCCAAAATGTGCGTATCCAGCAGCTGATATTGTCCACATGTTATGGGCATGCCCGAAGATAAGACAGCTATGGCAAAGAGTAGAATTTTGGCTCAAAAAAACATTGAAGATATATCCTCTCTCTATCTCTCTGGCGGAAGTTGTTTTTCTCAAAGAATCACCTATGGTCATTGAACATTTGAAGGCTAGAAATATGACTATCTTGGCAACAAGAAACTTAATCCTCAAGAATTGGCGTACCCCCAAGATACCTAGTATTTTGGAAATTAAAAATTATATGAAAAAACAATGTATTATCGAGCAAATGGACACAACTCTAACATCTGAAAGAGAGATAATGCTCTTCTTCAAAAAGTGGTCGACATTTATTAAGATTTTTCCACCAGAAGAAATAGATCAATTAATCTACCCTTTTAGGCATTCTGAAGTAGTGTTACTAGATCGATGGTAACACCAAAATCCCCCCTGAGATTTTTTTTTTTTTTTTTTTTTTTTTTTTTTTTTTTTCCCCTTTCCCTCCTCCTGCCATCCCTCTCCCCTCCTTCTCCCCCAATACTACAGTTATACATATCTCCTTTTCCTTGACAAGTTAACTGAGGAATATGAAATTGACTCTGAATCAAACTGTTTACCAATTGAATGATTATAGTTGTTTTTTCTTTTTTCTTTTTCTTTTCCTTTTCTCTCCCTAATTAAATGCATAAAATAAATAGAAAATACCTTCATTGAGTATAATATGTATTAATTCATTAACAAAGGATATGTACTATTATTATTATTTAAGTTAAGATAAAGGCATCAATTTCTTTTGTAATAAGCTATTACATTAAGCCTTGCATGGCGGATTTTGTGTTTTGTACTCATGTTGGTCCGTAAATAAATATTTAAAAAAAAAAAAAAAGGAGCATCATTCCACTTAAAATATAGAAATAAAATTATGCATAATAAAAAAAACTTTGCAATGCGCTTTCATTATTTATTTTGCCTGCTTTTCCTCTAATTTAAATCTAATTTGTAGAGGCTGAAGTGCATTCCCTGGAATGCAGAAGCTGCACAATGGTTATGTGCGTAGGAGGCCATTTATATCTGTCCTAATTGGCCACAGCAAAAGCAGTACATTAAACAACAATTAGGAGGCTTTTCAAAGGGTGTGCCCAGGCCTGCAAAACAATGCACATTCTTCTACCAAAATAACAGTTTTAAAATTTCTTAAAACATTTATATTCCTTGTATATTATAATAATTATCTATTAATTATAATTGCTGATGCATGAATGCAAATTGACTTTAATGTTCCTTTAAGCAGCATTTCCATTTGCAAAGATAAATGTCTTTATACAGATTTCGCACCAATAAGTTCTGACTTTCCTTCTAATTAAAAAAAAGAGTCAGATATTGACTTGAGACCATGAAGGCTGCTTTATTTGTTATGGCAAGCAGATACAGGGGAGTATCATGTGTGTATCAGTATGTTCTAAAAGTGGCACATAACAGATGTTGAAAAGATACTCACATTTGTGTGGAGCACCCTTATGCTGGTAGTTGCCTGCTGATAGATTGGGGTGTATCAGCTCACCCTCTCCCGGTATCAGGAACAGTCTGCAGTGTGTCCGAATATGCTCAAGTCCCAAGCAAGCTAGGACAAAGTGGGTTATACAAAAGCAAAATGCTAGTAACGCCAGGGTTACTAATAGTTGTATTTAAAGTAAATTTACCAAACTGCTAAAAGTTAAAAAAGTATTTATTTTAAAATCACATTAAAAACAAAAAGCAGCAGATGTATAAGGGGGTATTGTACATTCCCCTAAACATATACAACGCGTTTCTCAGCTCTCATACTTGGCCGTTTCATCAGGCATATTTGTTTCAACAATACAGCTCTTATTTAAAATTAATTTTGTATTTGTTACAACAATACAGCTCTTATTTAAAATTAATTTTGTATTTGTTACAACAATACAGCTCTTATTTAAAATTCATTTTGTATTTGTTACAACAATACAGCTCTTATTTAAAATTCATTTTGTATTTGTTACAACAATACAGCTCTTATTTAAAATTCATTTTGTATTTGTTACAACAATACAGCTCTTATTTAAAATTCATTTTGTATTTGTTACAACAATACAGCTCTTATTTAAAAATCATTTTGGCCAATAGAATTCATAATTGAAAACTAGAAACAGGTGTAGACTAATTGATCCACAATTGGCAATTTCAAACAACATAATTTGTGTCAAGGATCAATACATACAGGGAGTGCAGAATTATTAGGCAAATGAGTATTTTGACCACATCATCCTCTTTATGCATGTTGTCTTACTCCAAGCTGTATAGGTTCGAAAGCCTACTACCAATTAAGCATATTAGGTGATGTGCATCTCTGTAATGAGAAGGGGTGTGGTCTAATGACATCAACACCCTATATCAGGTGTGCATAATTATTAGGCAACTTCCTTTCCTTTGGCAAAATGGGTCAAAAGAAGAACTTGACAGGCTCAGAAAAGTCAAAAATAGTGAGATATCTTGCAGAGGGATACAGCACTCTTAAAATTGCAAAGCTTCTGAAGCGTGATCATCGAACAATCAAGCGTTTCATTCAAAATAGTCAACAGGGTCGCCAGAAGGGTGTGGAAAACCCAAGGCGCAAAATAACTGCCCATGAACTGAGAAAAGTCAAGCGTGCAGCTGCCAAGATGCCACTTGCCACCAGTTTGGCCATATTTCAGAGCTGCAACATCACTGGAGTGCCCAAAAGCACAAGGTGTGCAATACTCAGAGACATGGCCAAGGTAAGAAAGGCTGAAAGACGACCACCACTGAACAAGACACACAAGCTTAAACGTCAAGACTGGGCCAAGAAATATCTCAAGACTGATTTTTCTAAGGTTTTATGGACTGATGAAATGAGAGTGAGTCTTGATGGGCCAGATGGATGGGCCCGTGGCTGGATTGGTAAAGGGCAGAGAGCTCCAGTCCGACTCAGACGCCAGCAAGGTGGAGGTGGAGTACTGGTTTGGGATGGTATCATCAAAGATGAGCTTGTGGGGCCTTTTCGGGTTGAGGATGGAGTCAAGCTCAACTCCCAGTCCTACTGCCAGTTTCTGGAAGACACCTTCTTCAAGCAGTGGTACAGGAAGAAGTCTGCATCCTTCAAGAAAAACATGATTTTCATGCAGGACAATGCTCCATCACACGCGTCCAAGTACTCCACAGCTTGGCTGGCAAGAAAGGGTATAAAAGAAGAAAATCTAATGACATGGCCTCCTTGTTCACCTGATCTGAACCCCATTGAGAACCTGTGGTCCATCATGAAATGTGAGATTTACAAGGAGGGAAAACAGTACACCTCTCTGAACAGTGTCTGGGAGGCTGTGGTTGCTGCTGCACGCAATGTTGATGGTGAACAGATCAAAACACTGACAGAATCCATGGATGACAGGCTTTTGAGTGTCCTTGCAAAGAAAGGTGGCTATATTGGTCACTGATTTGTTTTTGTTTTGTTTTTGAATGTCAGAAATGTATATTTGTGAATGTTGAGATGTTATATTGGTTTCACTGGTAAAAATAAATAATTGAAATGGGTATATATTTGTTTTTTGTTAAGTTGCCTAATAATTATGCACAGTAATAGTCACCTGCACACACAGATATCCCCCTAAAATAGCTATAACTAAAAACAAACTAAAAACTACTTCCAAAACTATTCAGCTTTGATATTAATGAGTTTTTTGGGTTCATTGAGAACATGGTTGTTGTTCAATAATAAAATTAATCCTCAAAAATACAACTTGCCTAATAATTCTGCACTCCCTGTACATTTGTTACAATATTACACAATATTACACATTCATTTTTATACCGGTAAATTGTTTCAGTATCAACACCCAATCACTTATACATTCCATAGTAAACATGGTCTTCTTTGTAAAGTTCTGTAGCTGCATCTAAGTTTCATGTATATATATAGATCTTTATGTCTAAACAAAGTTTCAAATCCAATGAGAACAAAAGTGTATGTTCCATATAATATGTAAAATATAAATTGTAAAATATAAACTATGTATATTAAATAGTATCTGGCCATCCGTATGTCTCACATCAAGTATTTCTATTATTACCTTAGATCCAGAGTACCCTCCACTTTCCATGAAGCGTATGCTTATCGATAAATATAAACTCAATAACATACTATATAATCATAAGCTTTCTTTCCTTAAGGCTACATAGTCCTTAACTCTCTTTCTTTATGATGAAAATGTGTATAAAAAAGATTTCTACAAAAAACTTTGAATGTAGCGTTAAACAAAGTCACATGACCAAAGTGCGCCTATCAAGGAACTCCTCTAGCGTTTGCTAGTTCGGCAATAATGATAATGTTTACATCAGCAACTTGATGTGGTCTGTGGCTATACAAAAAGTCTCAGGGGAGTGCAAAAGTATTTATATAGGCAACTTAGTGTTATCCGTAACTGTGCAAATTGCAAAGGAATATATGTGATTGATAATCTATCTTGCATTTGAACTCAGCATCTATAAAGTGGCTTGCAGAGATAGACTAATGGGAATATAGTAGTGTACAAACGGTCCAATAGAAAAAGATTTATAAGAAAGTGGTCAAAAAGTCGTTTTTCTATTATTACATACGATCTCGTGGGAAAACATTGTGAGTTATGTGTAAAAAGGTCAAATGAAGTCATCATTATATACGAATATAACTTGTCATATACACAGAATACCCTTACGCGGTATGATAACATAGATGTGTGTATTAACATAAAGCATATCACATTGATATGCGGGGGTAAAAAATTATATATGTGCTTAAAAAAAGGCAATCAAAAAATCAACTACAGTGAAGTGAATATAACAGAAAATGAAATTAATAAGAGCTGTATTGTTGTAACAAGTGCAAAATTACTTTTAAAAAGGAGCTGTATTGTTGGAATAAGTATGCCTGATGAAACGGCCAAGTATGAGAGCCGAGAAATGTGTTGTATATGTTTAGGGGACTGTACAATATACATCTGCTGCTTTTTGTTTTTAATGTGTTTTTAAAATAAATACTTTTTTAACTTTTAGCAGTTCGGCACTGCAAATACAGCTATTAGTAACCCTGGTGTTACTAGCATTTTGCTTTTGGATAACCCACTTTGTCCTAGCTTGCTTGGGACTTGAGCATATTTGGACAAACTACAGACTGTTCCTGATACCGGGAGAGGGTGAGCTGATACACCCCAATCTATCAGCCGGTCACTACCAGCACAAGGGTGCTCCACACAAATGCGAGTACCTTTTCAACATCTGTTATGTGCCACTTTTAGAACATACTGATACACACATGAGAGGCCCCTCTATTTGCTTGCTATTTCAGAACCATTACATCCTTGTTTGGGAGGAGGAGAGCAGCCAAACCTAAAGAATCACTTTTTAGAGGACTCCAGTCATTCCTTGGACTCCATTATTGCTTTCTGCCTTTTATTCTTGTGCCTCAAACGCACATGTTGCGTTGCTGGAGAATAAAGATCAAGACTGTATAGTGCTCTTTGTGGAAAGCAAACCATAGCACGTTTTAGCCTTGAAAACTGGCACTACCACACTGTTGTAAATAGAGTTGCCAGCTTTGCTCCATAAAAACCTATAGGTGACTGTGCACAGGTGGTAGATGGGGGTTACACATTGTCCCCCCAAAAGCTCAATCTTAGGCCCTACCCTTGATCTATTCATGTATATTTTTCACAACTGAGCAGTAATTTTATCCTTTTGGTTACCAGTAACACTCAGTAGTGATTTGACACCTTGACTGCCAGGAGCACATACACACAGCAATGATTTAAAAAAAAATATAAAACCCAAAATTTTTCTTTCATTATTCAGATAGATTATGCGTTTTTAGACAACTTTCCTATTTACTTATATTATCAAATTTTTATTTGTTCCCTTGGTATCTTTTGCTTAAAAGCAGGAACGTAAGCTTAGGAGCCGGCTCATATCTGGAGCACTATATGGCAGCAGTTTCACAAGATTGTTATTCATTTGCAAGAGCCCTAGATGGCAGCACTATTTCCTGCCATGTAGTTCTCCATAGGCCTAAGTAAGTATCTCTTTAACACAGAATATCATGGGAACAAAGCAGATTTGATAATAGAAGTAAATTGGATTCTGTCTTTTTTTTTTTTTTGGTTCATGCCAGACTGCTGATGTGACATGGGGGCCACACAGTCAGTCCTTATACTGTCAGAGTCAAAAGTTCTCTGCTTATATTTATTTGTGTGCCAAACTGTGCCAGACCGTGCCGGTGTCATGTGGAATGCCAAGTTAATGCCATGTGCTGTTTTAGATGTGCACTGTGCAGCACTGAATGCTAAGCCCTAACTCGGCATCCAGCCAATCCCACCCCATCAGAAAAGGTCCTGCTGGGGTTACCACTGTTACCACGTAACTGCTCTGGTGGTGGGGATTGTTCAGGTTAGGGATGACTGTAGGCGCATGCAGCAGAAAGCTGTAACAGCAGGCACGTGAGGTTTTGGACATCTGTGCAGCTACAGACACTGCTCTCTTCAGTCTTAAGGCTGTGTGACTTGTCTCACACTGTATCCCTGCAGCCTTGGACAGACAGCATCCAGTCTGCTGGTCCCCTTAGCCCTGCTTTTTCTGCTGTGGCACTCAGATCAACTAACTGAAGTTTGTTAGGGGAACAGTGCTTTGTAGAAAGGTGTCAGTGGAAAGAATGAGTGCACACACGGCCCTCCCCTATGCAGCATTGTCTAGTGCAGGGTGAGAGGGAACTTCTTCCTAGCAGAGAAGCTACATGTGCTGCTGTGGCTAATGTACAGTGTCATGCTGATACTTCAAAACATTAAAGGGACAGTCAACACCAGAATTTTGGTTGTTTTAAAAGATAGATAATCCCTTAATTACCCATTCCCCAGTTTTGCATAACCAACACAGTTATAATAAATACAATTTTTACCTCTGTAATTACCTTGTATCTAAGCCTCTACAAACTGCCCCCTTATTTCAGTTCTTTTGACAGATTTGCATTTTAGCCAATCAGTGCTCACTCCTTGGTAAATTCACATGCATGAGCTCAATGTTATCTATATGAAACACATGAACTAACGACCTCTAGTGGTCAAAATGCATTCAGCTTAGAGGCAGCCTTCAAAGTCTAAGAAATTAGCATATGAACCTCCTAGGTTTAGCTTTCAACTAAGAATACCAAGAGAACAAAGCAAAATTGGTGATAAAAGTAAATTGGAAAGTTGTTTAAAATTACATGGCCTATTTGAATCATGAAAGTTTTTTTTGGACTTGACTGTCCCTTTAAGGTAAGGTTTATTTTTATAGATTTTTTTCTCTCTGTCTCAGATTTTACAGCTTTTCATGGTAGTTCTGCTGTTCCAGTCAGTAAACTTATATTTGTCTGCACCTCCATGTTTCCTCCTCAGTCTTTACCTTGCTTTGCTCCTGTTGGCTGCTCTAAATCTCTTTAACCAGCCTTAAATCTATTTAACCAGCTAACCTCACATCAGAATCACATTCAAAAGCATCAGCTTGATTGATTAGATGATCTATAGCTGATCTTGTTCTCCCCAAATGTCAGGATTCCCCCTTACAGGTCAGACACACATCAGTATACTGCACAGTGTACACATACTTTGTATTTTTAATATTGGCCCCAATACAGATTACTAGAGCCTATTCCACTTTCATTGGAAATAAAAAACACCCGTCTAAATGAATTCTGTGAGATGCCATTTAGTTGTCGTTTATTTAACATGTGCTGTTTTTTATGCCAAGTGTGGTTATATTATTATGTATGCTGTAAAGTATGTGTGTGTAAGACGGAATGTGTGTGTATGTAGTATTTGTATATGTACATGTATATGATTATATAGTGTGTACATAAATATGTGTGTGCTCTGTAGTGCGTGTTTGTGTGTACATGTATATGTGTGTGCTCTGTAGTGTGTGTTTGTGTGTACATGTATATGTGTGTGCTCTGTAGTGTGTGTTTGTGTGTACATGTATATGTGTGTGCTCTGTAGTGTGTGTTTGTGTGTAAATGTACATGTGTATGCTCTGGAGTGTGTGTTTGTGTATACATGTATATGTGTATGCTCTGAAGAGTGTGTTTGTGTGTAAATGTGTATGTGTATGCTCTGAAGTGTGTGTTTGTGTGTAAATGTGTATGTGTATGCTCTGAAGAGTGTGTTTGTGTGTAAATGTATATGTGTATGCTCTGGAGAGTGTGTGTTTGTGTGCACATGTGTATGCTATGGAGAGTGTGTGTTTGTGTGCACATGTATATGTGTATGCTCTGGAGAGTGTGTGTTTGTGTGCACATGTGTATGTGTATGCTCTGGAGAGTGTGTGTTTATGTGTACATGTATATGCTATGGAGAGTGTGTGTTTATGTATACATGTGTATGTGTATGCTCTGGAGAGTATGTGTTTGTGTGTACATGTATATGCTCTGGAGAGTGTGTGTTTGTGTGTACATGTATATGTGTATGCTCTGAAGAGTGTGTTTGTGTGTAAATGTATATGTGTATGTTCTGGAGAGTGTGTGTTTGTGTGTAAATGTATATGTGTATGCTCTGGAGAGTGTGTGTTTGTGTGCACATGTGTATGCTCTGGAGAGTGTGTGTTTATGTGTACATGTGTATGCTCTGGAGAGTGTGTGTTTATGTGTACATGTGTATGCTCTGGAGAGTGTGTGTTTATGTGTACATGTATATGTGTATGCTCTGGAGAGTGTGTGTTTATGTGTACATGTATATGTGTATGCTCTGGAGAGTGTGTGTTTATGTGTACATGTATATGTGTAGGCACTGTAGTGTGTGTGTGTTTGTGTGTACATGTATATGTGTATGCTCTGGAGAGTGTGTGTTTGTGTGTACATGTATATGTGTATGCTCTGGAGAGTGTGTGTTTGTGTGCACATGTGTATGCTCTGGAGAGTGTGTGTTTATGTATACATGTGTATGTGTATGCTCTGGAGAGTGTGTGTTTATGTATACATGTGTATGTGTATGCTCTGGAGAGTGTGTGTTTATGTGTACATGTGTATGTGTATGCTCTGGAGAGTGTGTGTTTATGTATACATGTGTATGTATATGCTCTGGAGAATGTGTGTTTATGTGTACATGTGTATGCTCTGGAGAGTGTGTGTTTGTGTGTACATGTGTATGCTCTGGAGAGTGTGTGTTTGTGTGCACATTTGTATGCTCTGGAGAGTGTGTGTTTATGTATACATGTGTATGTGTATGCTCTGGAGAGTGTATGTTTGTGTGCACATGTATATGTGTATGCTCTGGAGAGTGTGTGTTTGTGTGTACATGTGTATGTGTATGCTCTGGAGAGTGTGTGTTTGTGTGTACATGTGTATGTGTATGCTCTGGAGAGTATGTGTTTGTGTGTGTACATATGTATGCTCTGGAGAGTGTGTGTTTGTGTGTACATGTGTATGTGTATGCTCTGGAGAGTATGTGTTTATGTGTACATGTATATGCTCTGGAGAGTGTGTGTTTGTGTGCACATGTGTATGCTCTGGAGAGTGTGTGTTTATGTGTACATGTGTATGCTCTGGAGAGTGTGTGTTTGTGTGTACATGTGTATGTGTATGCTCTGGAGAGTCTGTGTTTGTGTGTACATTTACATGTGTATGCTCTGGAGAGTGTGTGTTTATGTATACATGTGTATGTGTATGCTCTGAAGAGTGTGTATTTGTGTGTACATGTACATGTATATGCTCTGGAGAGTGTGTGTTTGTGTGTACATGTATATGTGTATGCTCTGGAGAGTGTGTGTTTGTGTGCACATGTGTATGCTCTGGAGAGTGTGTGTTTAATGTATACATGCGTATGCTCTGGAGAATGTGTGTTTGTGTGTACATGTATATGTGTATGCTCTGGAGAATGTGTGTTTGTGTGTACATGTGTATGCTCTGGAGAGTGTGTATTTGTGTGTACATGTATATGTGTATGCTCTGAAGAGTGTTTATTTGTGTGTACATGTATATGTTTATGCTCTGTAGAGTGTGTGTTTGTGTGTATATGTGTATGCTCTGGAGAGTGTGTGTATATGGATTAGGGGAGTTTGTTATGTTAGGCATTCCCTTGGTATTCATGAAAGTGGTAATTTTGCTGTACAGTGGCTGTCTTAACAATACATTTGTAGTGAATATCCCAAAACTGGTGAGATGCTTTTAGAGGGGCCCAAAATAAATTCTTGCACCGGGGCCCTGTAGACATTAGGTCCACCACTGATTTTACTATGTGATGCCGTGCATCACATTAAATATTTATGTACTTAAAAAAATATAGATAAATAAATTAAAAATCAATATTTAATTAATTAATTCATTAATTAATTAGTTAATTAGTAAATATATTAAATGAATCCACAGTGGAGGAATTTATATATTTATTTACTTATTAGTACTGCTTAGGTCCAGTTTCACACATTTCAATTTATTTCATATTGTTTTTAAAATGATTATCCGAACAGTGGATGATCCACTGCTGGGCTAATCATTTAAAAAAAATTATAAAAAAAATTGATTTAGTTGTTTTTTGGAATGCTGGGGTGGAGAGTGAAATTGCATGGGGGGGGCAAGAAAATGTTTGCCCAGGGTCCAGTCAATATTAAAGATGGCCCTGGATAGATTGAAGCATTCAAAGAAAAGATTAGTCTGAAAATAAAATGTAGATGTATTTTTTAAAGCTCCATTAGTTCAAATATTGACAAAATAAGTGTAAAGTTTTAGTGTCTATAAAACAATGGGAACTGACATGTTGTAACTTAGGTTAGCAAGTTTACCAAACTGTCTATGTTAATATTGTGATTGTGAAATACTCGTGTCTGCTTGTGAGGGTAAAGTACCTTAGCTGCCAGATATAATAAAGTCTCTCCTAGGGCTTGTCACTTGAGCCAGCCTTGTTTAAAATAAGCTCTAATCCTGAGCTAAACAAGGCAGGTGATTGGTGGATAAACACATATATACAGCCCCTGATTGGCTTAGTGGCTATGTTCAGCTCTGGACCAGTAGTGCACTTCAAGTGCAGGGCTAACTTTTTTAACCCTTAAAGCAACACAGCAATAAAAATAAAAGGCTTTGTGCATTATGTCCCTTTAATGAGACCATATTTCATTTATTTTGTCTAGATATATTAGATACTATAATGGGTTAACCTGAAAAATCTGCAGTGAGGGAATTAAAGCTACCAAGGGGAAGCCCAGGAGTATTGTGAGTTACACTAAAAGCTATTAACCTATGTTATAAAAAGATGAAAGCAGACAGTGAGACAGGTCAAAGAAAAAAAATGTGCGCTACTGTCCTGTCAAGCGATTCTACCTGACTTTTGATCTGTGCGTCGTTGGCAACTAACTTCCTCAGAGTAGCAAGAGAATTAAGTAGCCAGAAGTGTGAAATCCAGTAATTAACAGATAATCTGCAAGAAATGGGCACATCCTGTGAGAACGTAATCGTAAATGTGAGGAAAAAGCATATTACAGCTTAAAATTTACAGCAGAAACGTGCAAAACTGCATTTGGTATCAGCTAATCTCCTTAGAGCACATTGGCCTTGCTAAAAGTACCTATTACTTTATAATATTATTGGAATCATGACGTATGATCAAAAGACCAAATGGACATAACGTTTAATTAATACAATATAACAATACTTGAAATTTTAAAATTAAAATTTAATTTTTTTTTAAATATGATTATGTGACGGAAAAGGTTCTGAAACAAACTTGTGTCCTGTGTATTATTAGGTCATATCTGGGGGAAGATTACATATATGGCGTTGCCCGCAAAAGCTGCCGCCGCCGGTTTTTAGTCCGGTTTTGCTATCACATACGCGGCGCTGCATATAAACGCGGTGCGTATATTTCACCTATTTTTACTCCCATAAGCTAACATAGAACCGCGTATCAAATCGGTATCACATATTAAGTGCAAGGACTTACGCAGTGAAAATTAAGAAATTTTACTCAATTTTCACCTCGCCACACATAGGCAGGCACAGCAAGCCTTGCGCTGAATATGTGAGCACCGTAACTCCCTGAAAATATTAACTAACACCTAACGCATGCGCAATATCTACCTGTCAACCGCCATAACTATTAAAATATATTAACCCCCATATCGCAATATAACTAATAAAAAGATTAACCCCTAATCCGCCATCCCCCACAACGCAAATATACCTAATTAAGCTATTAACCCCTATACTTCCATTCACCCACATCGCAATATACCTAATAAAAGTATTAACCCCTAAATCCACCCACCTGAACATTGCAAATCTACCTAAAAAATCTAATAACCCCTAATCCACCATCCCCCCACAACGCATTAAACCTAATTACACTATTAACCCCTAAACCGCTAAACCCCACATTGTAAATTAACCTAATTAAGCTATTAACTCTTAAACCGCCAACACCCCAGAATGCAAATAACTAATTTCATTACTAAGCCCCCTAACCTAACACCCCCTAAATCAACCACAATTACCGAAAATTAAATACTAAATTACAATTAAAAATTGCAAATTGCTGATTTGAAATGTCAACCAATATTAATGCAAGGTACCCCATATTTAAACGGTACCTTGAATTCAATCCTCAGTGTGCAGAAGTGATCGTACGAAGAGGATCTCCACGCTCAATGGCTCCATGGTCACCGGTCTTCTGTTCCGCGGTCACCTCCGCTCTGCTCCGGCTTGTTCCTGAATGAAAATAGAAGAGGTTGCAAGAAGATATATCGCCGCTTGGAAGAAGACTTCACTGTTTGAAAGTACCTATTTAACCTATTTGGGGGTTAGATTTAAGATTTTTTTTATTTTTTTTAATTTTTTTAGATTAGGGATTTCATGGGCATGAATGCCCATTTGAGGGTAATGCCCATACAAATGCCCCTTTAGGGGCAATGGGTAGTTTAGTTTTTTTAGTGTTAGGTTTATTTTATTTTGGGGGGGTTTGGTGAGTGGGGTTTACTGTTAGGGGGGGACTAAGTATTTTTTATACGTAAAAGAGCTGTTTAATTTAGGGCAATGCCTTACAAAAGGCCCATTTAAGGGCTATTGGTAGTTTAGTTTAGATTAGGGGGTGTTTTTATTTTGGGGGGCTTTTTTATTTTCATAGGGATTAGGCTTAATTTTTTTATTTTTGATAATTTGGTTTATTATTTTCTGTAATGTTAGACTTTTTTATTTTTTGTAATTTTAGATTTATTTAATTTAATCTTATTTTTTTATTTTAAGTAATGTTAGACTTTTTTAATTTTAATTGTAACTCAGTATTTTTTTATTTTAGGTATGTGGGGTTAATTTAGGGGGTGTTAGGTTAGGGGACTTAGTAATTAAACTAGTTATTTGTGTTGTGGGGGTTTGACCGTTTAGGGGTTAATAGGTTAATTAGGTTTAATGCGTTGTGGGGGGTTGGTGGTTTAGGGGTTAATAGTGTTGATAGGTACTTTGCGTTGTGGGAGTTTGCGGATTAGTGGTTAATAGTGTAATTAGGTAGTTGGCATTGTGGGTTAATGGCAGATTAGAGTTTAATACATTTATTAGTTAGATTGCGATGTGGGGGGATGGCGCATTATGGGTTAATAGTTTTATTAGGTAGTTTGCGATGTGGGGGTTGGCAGATTAGGGGTTAATAGTGTAATTAGGTAGTTGGTGTTGTGGGTGAATGGTGGATTAGGGTTTAATACATTTCTTAGTTCCATTGCGATGTGGGGGGATGGCGGATTAGGGGATAATAGTTTAATTAGTTAGATTGTGATGTGGGGGTTGGTGGATTTGGGGTTAATACATTTATTAGTTCCGATATGGGGGTGATGGCGGATATAGGGGTTTTACGTGTCAGGTTTAGTTTTGGGAGGCGGGTTAGACTTTTACGGGAGATTTGATTTTTTTAAAAATTTTCATAGGCGCCGGTAGTTTCTAAAGTGCCGTAAATCACTGGCGACTCCAGAAATTTGTATTCACGCACATTTCTGGACATCGCTAATTTAGCCGACTTATGGCAGTTTATGAACTGATGGTGAGGTTTATGTGATTCCCCGATGTGCAGGGTGAAATTACGGGCAACGCGGGTTTCAGCGGTTAAGCTGAAGCCTGCGCCTTATATGTAATCTCGCCCCTGGATGGTAAAATTGTACATCACAGCACAGGGAAAGTTAACATGTTAGTAGCTTTACTCAAAGAGCAATGCATTCTGTGTGTTTGTACATTGTATTGATGTGCAGTGGGAAGCATGAGATTCAATAAGTGTGTGTGGAAATATGAGAGTCAGAGTGACTGTGTATATGCGAGTCAGTTACTGTTTGTGTACACGTGTGTGTATGGCTATATATGTACGCATGTAAAAATTGTGAGATTATAATTTGTGGAAATGTTTTGTACTATGGGATTCCTATAGTGTGTGCATATGTACATGCGCATGTGTATGCGCAAGTGTGTATACATATGTTCATTTGTGTGTGCATGTGTGTGTGTGTGTAGTGAATGAGTAGTCTTCCTAGTGTACATATAGGACGGGTGAGGCAGGGCCTGATTAGGCCACCGGGATAATGGGAGAAATCCCAGTGGGCCGGGCCATCAGGCCAGGGGTGGGCCGGGCCATCAGGCCAGGGGTGGGCCGGGCCATCAGGCCAGGGGTGGGCCGGGCCATCAGGCCAGGGGTGGGCCGGGCCATCAGGCCAGGGGTGGGCCAGACCAGGGGTGGGCTGGGCTGTGCCGGAAGCTGCAGCGTGCGGACTGTGGAGAGCAGTAGAGTAGGTAAGGGATCTGAATACTGGCTCCTAACACTCTGTGCTTCAGTCACACTGAAACTACTCCCTCCTCCCTCAGGAGAACCAGGTTCACAAGATATTATATTTAGTCATTTTTTGCCTCCATAATCTCCCCCTCTGATAGCCTCGCTGCTCTCCAGCTCCTCACCCTGTGCTACTGCGCTGCTTACTACACTGTCCAGTCCTGCGGTCTGTGCTAATTATTCACCCTCATTCTGCAATGCCTCTGGTGCCCTTCTCTGGTGGAACCTGCCAGCTGTGCTTCCTCTCCTTGCTCTGTGCCCTTCTCCCGGTGCCAGTGCCCTCTTCCTCCCTATTTGGTGCCTGCTGTGTCTGCCTCCTCTCTCGCAGGAGCTGTTCGTGGTGCTGCAGCTGTTCCTGTGGTCAAAGTCAGTGCTCGGGTGCTGGCAGCTCGCAGACCCGGTGCAGAGCCTCACTAGCCGTACAGAGAGCTCATCCCTGCGACGGTCCAGCTGACGCAGAGTGATTGCAGCTGCACAATGAGCCTCCTCAGTCCTTTGCTGGTCCCCTCCCCGCCCGAGCGCCGTTATCACTGGAGGAGGAGGCGGAGGCTTCACCTTGAGCTTCCTGCATTGCCTGATGCCCCCTGCTCTGCTTCTCACCCCTTGCCTTCTGCATTACATGGTGCCCACTGCCTGCTGCATTACCTGATGCCCCCTGTGCTGCTTCTTACCCCCCTGCCTGCTGCATTACCTGTGCCTCCTGACAATGGCACAACATATATGAGATCAATCGTAATATTAAATTTCTTATTTTATGATGATCCCTGAAGGGGACCTCTGGGTCATTAGTTGCAGCCATGTTTCAGCACTGAAGGGGTCTGGGATCTGCTCAGTCATGGGCAGAGTGGTTTATGTGAGGGAGGGGAGCACTGCAGCATTATTTCTGGCAAGTTTCAGAATTTGTATGGGCTGGGCTGGAGGGGGCGTGGCTGGGCCGGTCTCTACAAATTTGCAGGGCCGGTCTGATTTCCCAATCCAGCCCTGGGGTGAGGTGTGTGTGTATGGGTGTAGTAAGGGCCTGTAAGGCATGTATGTAAGGTGTAGTGAGGAGTGTATTATGGGGTCTAGCTTTGTATGGATGTAGTGAGTTGTGTATATATGGGGTGTAGTAAGGTATGTATATATGGGTTGTAGTGACGTGTGTACATATAGAACGGGTGAGGTGTGTACATATAGGATAGGTGAGGTGTGTATGTATGGGTGTAGTAATGCCTGTATATAAGGTGTAGTGATGTGTGTACATATAGGACTAGTGAGATGTGTGTTTGTGTATGGGTGTAGTAATTCATGTATCTGAGGTGTATATATATATGGGGTGTAGTAAGGTATGTATATATGGGGTGTAGTGACGTGTGTACATATAGGACGGGTGAGGTGTGTACATATAGGATAGGTGAGGTGTGTATGTATGGGTGTAGTAATGCCTGTATATAAGGTGTAGTGACGTGTGTACATATAGGACTAGTGAGGTGTGTGTTTGTGTATGGGTGTAGTAATTCATGTATATAAGGTGTAGTGAGGTGTGTATATATGGGTGTAGTGAGGTGTGTACATATAGGACAGGGGAGGTGTGTATGTATGGGTGTAGTAAGGCATGTATGTAAGGTGTAGGGACATGTGTACATATATGACATGTGAGGTGTGTATGTATGGGTGTAGTGAAGTGTGTATATAAGGTGTAGTGATGTGTGTAAATATAGGTCAGGTGAGGTGTGTATGTATGAGTGTAGTGAGGTGTGTATATAAGATGTAGTGATGCGTTTACATATAGGACAGGTGTAGTAAGGCATGTATATAAGGTGTAGTGATGTGTGTATATAGGATGGGTGAGTTGTGTATATAAGGTGTAGTAAGGTGTGTATATAAGGTGTAGTAAGGCATGTATATAAGGTGTAGTGATGTGTACATATAGGATGGGTGAGGTGTGTATATAAGGTATAGTAAGGTGTGTATATAAGGTGTAGTGAGGTATGTACATATAGTGCGGTTGATGTATGCACATATAGGATGGGTGAGGTGTGTATGTATGGGTGTAGTAAGGCATATATATTAGGTGTAGTGAGGTGTGTATATAAGGTGTATTGAGATGTGTATAAAAGATGTAGTGAGGTGTGTATATAAGGGGTAGTCAAGTATGTATGTGTTTAGTATAGTGAAATTATAATGATAGTGTAAATAAATGATGCACTAACTAGTTTTTACCTAGAGGTTTGATGCCAGTCTTTGCCTTGCTGGTATGGTGCCAGCATGTATCTAAACCTCCATCTGTGTGCCAGTCTACTGTAAAGCTTCACAACAAAGCATAGCTGTGTCCCCAGAGTGAGCTACTAACACACACACACTATAAAAAGCATTACAGAGCCTGAATACTTGATTTCCTATCATGTTTTCTAGCACATAAAGGCAACAATGAATTGGATCTGTAAAGCAAGAAAACGTTGCACTTATAACAAAGGTTGCTCATTGGAGACCTTGCCTTTTACCTTTATGGTAATCCAGTGCAGTAACAGTACGCTTCTATCATTATAATACAATGTGGTTTTGTGTTTGTTATAGCTGCATTGTGTCTCACTCATATTCATTCTGTGGCAAGGATTTCCTTGTGAAATGTCACATTATCCAAAGAGGGGATATCCTGTTGGATCCACGGTAAATTCCCTTTCATCTTTATAACATCATCTGCCTGAAACCCTGGCACACACATCATCCAAGCCACCCACTCAGACTTGTTTACTCAGACATGTGATTAAGTCATTTTGATCCTTACATAATATCTCTTTTCAGTCTTACTAATAAAGTTTCAGAGACAACTATTGAAATGATCACAAAAACATAGACATAAATATATTACCCCAAAGTTACATTTTTATTAACAAGTGGTAAGCTCATAGTGTTGTCCCCCCTTAATAAACCAATTTTCATATAACTGCATACACGAGACACTGCTAAAAAGAAGAATATGCACATATGCTGATCTAAAAATCCAGTATAAAACCTTTTAAAAACTTACTTAGAAGCTCCCAGTTTAGCACTGTTGATGAGGTAGTCTGGGACACCTACTAAAGGGACTGGGTGAACAAAAAGAGTAGTCACTCCCCATCCCTTCCCTACATATGAAAAGACAGATAACATAAACAGAAGCCAGCAGGAGTCTGTAAACGCATGTATACATCTGGCACAGTGAGGCTTGATTAGGAGTCTGAAAATCAGCACAATGTTCTTAAAAAATAAGCAAAACATTTTTATAAAAACACTACCAGATAGGCTATATAAATGGATCATCTACAAAACATTTATGCAAAGAAAAATATACGGCTAGATTACGAGTTGTGCGTTAGGGTAAAAAAGCAGCGTTAAGAGGTCCTCACGCTGCTTTTTTACGCCCGCTGCTATTACGAGTCTTGAAGGTTTAGGGTCACCGCACACTTCTTTGGCCTTACCGCAAAACGACTTACGTAAACTTCGTAAAGTCTTTTTTCTATGGGACTTCCATAGCGCTGATATTACGAGTCTGTCCTGGGAGGCCAAAAAGTGAGTGGTACACCCTACCCTGTCAAGAGTCCTAACGCATTTAAAAGTCAGTAGTTATGAGTTTTATGGTACAACTCCGTAACATAAAACTCATAACTAAAGTGCTAAAAAGTAAACTAACACCCATAAACTACCTATTAACCCCTAAACTGAGGCCTTCCCGCATCGCAAAATACTAAAATAAAAAAATGTAACCCCTAATCTGCCGCTGAGAACACCGCCGCCACCTACATTATATTTATGAACCCCTAATCTGCTGACCCCAACATCGCAGACACTTACATTATATTTATTAACCCCTAATCTGCCGCCCCCAACGTCGCCGCCACTATAATAAACATATTAACCCCTAAACCACCGCACTCCCGCCTCGCAAACATTAGTTAAATATTAACCCCTAATCTGCCGTCCCTAACATTGCCGCCACCTTCCTACATTTATTAACCACTAATCTGCCTCCACCAACGTCGCCGCCACTATATTAAAGTTATTAACCCCTAAACCTAAGTCTAACCCTAAACCTAACACCTCCTAACTTAAATATAATTTAAATAAATCTAAATAAATATTCCTATCATTAACTACATTATTCCTATTTAAAACTAAATACAACTTACCTATAAAATAAACCCTAAGCTAGCTACAATATAACTAATAGTTACATTGTAGCTAGCTTAGGATTTATTTTTATTTTACAAGCAAGTTTGTATTTATTTTAACTAGGTAGAATAGTTACTAAATAGTTATTAACTATTTAATAACTACCTAGCTAAAATAAAGACAAAGTACCTGTAAAATAAAACCTAACCTAAGTTACACTAACACCTAACACTACACTACAATTAAATAAACTAAATTAAATACAATTACCTAAATTAAATTAAATTAGCTAAAGTACAAAAACAAACAAACACTAAATTACAGAAAATAATAAACAAATAACAGATATTTAAACTAATTACAACTAATCTAATAGCCCTATTAAAATAAAAAAGCCCCCCAAAATAAAAAAAAACCCTAACCTAAACTAAACTACCAATAGCCTTTAAAAGGGCCTTTTGCGAGGCATTGCCCCAAAGTAATCAGCTCTTTTAAATGTAAAAAAATACAAACAACCCCCCCCAACAGTAAAACCCACCACCTACACAACCAACCCCCCAAATAAAATACTAGCTAAAAAAATCTAAGCTCCCCATTGCCCTGAAAAGGGCATTTGGATGGGAATTGCCCTTAAAAGGGCAGTAAGCTCTATTGCAGCCCAAAGTCCCTAACCTAAAAATAAAACCCACCCAATACACCCTTAAAAAACCTAACACTAACCCCCTGAAGATCGACTTACCAGGAGACGTCTTCATCCAAGCCGGGCGAAGTGGTCCTTCAGACGGGCAGAAGTCTTCATCCAAGCTGGGCAGAAGTTGTCCTCCAGATGGGCAGAAGTCTTCATCCAGACGGCATCTTCTATCTTCATCCATCCGGCGCGGAGCGGGTCCATCTTCAAGACATCCGACGCGGAGCATCCTCTTCATCCGACGACTAAAACAGAATGAAGGTACCTTTAAGTGACGTCATCCAAGATGGCGCCCCTTAGATTCCGATTGGCTCATAGAATTCTATCAGCCAATCGGAATTAAGGTAGAAAAAATCCTATTGGCTGATCCTATCAGCCAATAGGATTGAGCTTGCATTCTATGGGCTGTTCCAATCAGCCAATAGAATGCAAGCTCAATCCTATTGGCTGATTGGATCAGCCAATCGGATTGAACTTCAATCCTATTGGCTGATTGCATCAGCCAATAGGATTTTTTCTACCTTAATTCCGTATTTTAACAACGGGTTTCTGAAAACTTGTAAAATACCAGCGCTGCAGGTAAGTGAGCGGTGAGAGAAAACTGCTCGTTAGTATCGCACAGCCTCTAACGCAAAACTCGTAATCTAGGTGATAGTGTACGATGTCCCTTTAAATGAATCACTGAATAGAAATTCAGCAACATTGCACTTCATCTAATATAGGGGTCCGTAATCACGCAATGGGCAATTCAGATAGTAAAGCAGAAAACCAACTATTTTAGTAACAAATTCTATTCGCAAAAGAGACATAAAACCTATAAAATTTGTTCATGATTCAGATAGAGTATACAATTTTAAACAACTTTCCAATTTACTACTATTATCTAATTTGCTTCGCTCTCTTGGCATCTTTTGTGTAAAAAACATACCTAGGTAGGCTTAGAAGCTGGGAGGTAGAAGCTGTTTGGCGGGTTGCACATATATGCCTCTTTTCATTGTCTTACAAATGTGTTCAGTTAGCTCCCAGTAGTGCATTGCTGCTTCTTTAATAAAGGATACCAAGAGAATGAAGAAAAAAATGATAATATAAGTAAATTGGAATGTTGTTTAAAATTGTATGCTCTATCTGAATCATGAAAGAAAAAAAATGGGGTTTTGTGTCCCTTTAAAGAGACCTAAATGTGTTAGAAAAAAAATGGTCAGAAGTGTTGAACAATTCAGCTCAAGAGCAGCTATGCACTACTGGGACCTATCTGAACACATTGGGCGAGCCAATGACAAGAGGCATATGTGTGTAGAGCCAGTAGTGCATTGCTGCTTTTGAGCCTACCTAGATATGCTTTTCAGCAAAGGGTACCAGGAGGACAAAGCAATTTACAAAAGTAAATTGAAAAGGCCCTTACAGATGCATGCTCTATCTGAACCATGAAAGTTTAATTTTCACTTTCATGTCCCTTTAATATAATCGCAATATTTTTGAAAAAACACTGAGAAACATTAAGGTAGACTTCATCCAATTTAAATATGGGGAAAATGAAAAATGTAAAAATGTGTGTCATATTATGTACATTGTATATCGTGTTGCTAGCTGTCCCCTACAAAAATACTGGACTATGTGACGGTGACTGGGTACAATGATATTTCGGGTCACACAATGCCACCCTAAAAGCTCCACTTTTAATCTGATGATATACAATCAACAGGCCATTTTATTAGGTTCACCTGTTCAATTGCTTGGTAACACAAATTGCTAATCAGCCAATCCCATGGCAGCAACTCAATGCATTTAGGCATCCATACGTTGTGAAGACGACTTGCTGAAGTTCAAACCGAGCATCATAATGGAGAAGAAAGGGGATTTAAGTGACTTTGAATGTGGCATGGTTGTTGGTGCCAGACGGGCTGGTCTGATTATTTAAAAAACTGCTGATCTACTAGGATTTTCGTGCACAACCATCTTTAGGGTTTACAGAGAATGGTCCGAAAAAAGAGAAAATATCCAGATAGCGGCAGTTTTGTGGACGAAAATGCCTTGTTGATGTCAGAGGTCAGAGGAGAATGGGCAGACTGGTTCGTTATGATAGAAAGGCAACAGTAACTCAAATAACCAATCGTTACAACCAAGGTAGGCAGAATACCATCTCTGAACGGATTAAAACCTTGAAGATGGGCTACAGCAGCAGAAGACCACATTCGGTTCCACTCCTGTCAGCTAAGAACAGGAAACTGAGACAATTCGCACAGGCTCACCAAAATTGGACAATAGAAGATTGGAAAAACGTTGCCTGGTCTGATGAGTCTCAATTTCAGCTGCGACTTTCAGATGGTAGGGTCAGAATTTTGCGTAAACAACATGAAAGCATCAATCCATCCTGCCTTGTATCAACGGTTCAGGCTGGTGGTGGTGGTGTAATGGTGTGGGGGATATTTTCTTGGCACACTTTGGGCCCCATAGTACCAATTGAGAATAGTTTAAATGCCACGGCCTACCTGAGTATTGTTGCTGACCATGTTCATCCCTTTATGACTACAGTGTACCCATCTTCTAATGGCTACTTCCAGCAGGATAATGCACCATGTCACAAATCTCAAAACATCTCAAACTGGTTTCTTCAACATGACAATGAGTTCACTGTACCCCAATGGCCTCCACAGTCACCAGATCTCAATCTAATAGAGCAACTTTGGGATGTGGTGGAATGGGAAATTTGTATCATGGATGTGCAGCCGACAAATCTGCAGCAACTGCGTGATGCTATCATGTCAATATGGATCAAAATTTCTGAGGAATGTTTCCAACAGCTTGTTGAATCTATGCCATGAAGAATTAAAGCAGTTCTGAAGGAAAAAAGGGGTCCAAAGATGTACCTAATAAAGTGGCCGGTGAGTATATATATTTCACAACTGAGCAATAGACATGTGCGATTAATTTCGTATTGATTCGGAAATTTGGAAAATTCTGTAAATTCGGAGATTCGGATCGATTCGAATTTCCGAATTAAAATACTTCTGAATCTACCGAATGAATCCGAATTAGCTGCTGAATCTACCGAATAAATCCGAATTAGCTCGGTAAATTCGGCATTCCCCCATAGGAAACAATGGGGCAGTTTCGGCTGAAAAAAAACTAACACCTGCAAAAAAGCAGCGTTCAGCTCTTAACGCAGCCCCATTGTTTCCGATGGGGAAACACTAAGTCTACACCTAACACCCTAACATGAACCCCGAGTCTAAACACCCCTAATCTAACACTTATTAACCCCTAATCTGCCGCCCCCGCTATCGCTGACACCTGCATTATACTATTAACCCCTAATCTGATGCTCCGATCGGAACAGCCAATAGAATGCGAGGTCAATCTGATTGGCTGATTGTATCAGCCAATCGGATTGAACTTCAATCTGATTGGCTGATTGAATCAGCCAATCAGATTTTTCCTACCTTAATTCCGATTGGCTGACAGAATCCTATCAACCAATCGGAATTCAAGGGACGCCATCTTGGATGACGTTACTTAAAGGTACCATCATTTAGTCATCGGATCAAGACAGAAGAGGATGCTCCGCTTCTTATGTCTTCAGGATGCTGCCGCTCAGCTCCGGATAGATGAAGATAGAAGATGCCGCCTGGATGAAGACTTCTGATGGATGGAAGACCTCTTCTTGCGACGCTTGGATGAAGACTTCTGCCGGTCTGGATGTCCTCTTCTGCCCCATCGGATGAAGACTTCGGCCCGGCTGGGTGAACACGACTCAAGGTAGGGAGATCTTCAGAGGGGTAGTGTTAGGTTTACTTAAGGGGGGTTTGGGTTAGAGTAGGGGTATGTGGGTGGTGGGTTTTAATGTTGGGGGGGTTGTATTTTTTTTACAGGCAAAAGAGCTGATTACTTTGGGGCATGCCCCGCAAAAAGCCCTTTTAAGGGCTGGTAAAAGAGCTGATACTTTGTAATGTAGAATAGGGTAGGGACTTTTATTATTTTGGGTTTTTTATTTTATTAGGGAGCTTAGATTAGGTGTAATTAGTTTAAAATTCTTGTAATATTTTTTTATTTTTTGTAATTTAGTGGGGGGGGTTTTGTACTTTAGTTTAGTTTATTTAATTGTAGGTACTTGTAGTTAATTTATTTAATTTATTTAATGATAGTGTAGTGTTAGGTTTAATTGTAACTTAAGTTAGGATTTATTTTACAGGTAATTTTGTAATTATTTTAACTAGGTAGCTATTAAATAGTTATTAACTATTTAATAGCTATTGTACCTACTTAAAATAAATACAAAGTTGCCTGTAAAATAAATATAAATCCTAAAATAGCTACAATGTAACTATTATTTATATTGTAGCTATATTAGGGTTTATTTTACAGGTAAGTATTTAGTTTTAAATAGGATTAATTTATTTAATTATAGTAATATTATTTCGTTTTATTTAAATTATATTTATGTTAGGGGGTGTTAGGGTTAGGATTAGACTTAGGTTTAGGGGTTAATAACTTTATTATAGTAGCAGCGACGTTGGGGGCGGGAGATTAGGGGTTAATAATTGTAGGTAGGTGGCGGCGATGTTAGGGAGGGCAGATTAAGGGTTAATAAAATTTATTATAGTGTTTGCTAGGTGGGAGTGCGGTGGTTTAGGGGTTAATACATTTATTATCGTGGCGGCGATGTCCGGTCGGCAGATTAGGGGTTAATACTTGTAGTTAGGTTGTGGCGACGTTGGGGGGGGCAGATTAGGGGTTAATAAAATTTATTCTAGTGTTTGCGAGGCGGGAGTGTGGCGGTTTAGGGGTTAATACATTTATTATAGTGGCGGCGAGGTCCGGTCGGCAGATTAGGGGTTAATACTTGTAGTTAGGTTGCGGCGACGTTGGGGGGGGCAGATTAGGGGTTAATAAAATTTATTATAGTGTTTGCGAGGCGGGAGTGCGGTGGTTTAGGGGTTAATAAATTTATTATAGTAGCGGCGATGACCGGTCAGCAGATTAGGGGTTAATACTTGTATTTAGGTTGCGGCGACATGGGGGGGGCAGATTAGGGGTTAATAACTATAATGTAGGTGTCAGCGATGTTAGGGACAGCAGATTAGGGGTTCATAGATATAATGTAGGTGGCGGCGGTGTCTGGTCGGCAGATTAGGGGTTAAATAATTTTATGATAGGGTTTGCGATGTGGGGGGGGCTCGGTTTAGTGGTTCATAGGTAGTTTATGGGTGTTAGTGTACTTTGTAGCACTGTAGTTAAGAGCTTTATATTCCGGTGTTAGCCCATAAAGCTCTTAACTACTGACTTTATTCGGTAGATTCGTATGGCCGTGTATTACACTAGTATTGTACAGTATATTAGGTTTTAGGTTATATTACTCTGCTATGGGTTACACCTAATATACAGTACATAATACTACTCTACTACACAGCATATCCCACCTAACACATACCGAAATTCCGAATTTCGGAACCGAACCGAATCTAACCGAATTCAGCCGAATTTATTCGAATCCGAATAAATCCGAAACAAATTCATTCAAATTTTGCCGAATTTGAATCGATCCGAACCGAAATTCGAAAAATCTGAATCAATCCGAACCGAAATGAATTTTTCGATCATGCACATATCTACTGAGCAGTAATTTTACCCTTTTGTTACCAATGACTTATGAAAACAGAACTGATGTATATACATATATTATGTGTTTGTATGTGTATATACACATATTAACACATAAATATATGTGTATACTGTATAAGCATATACATATATATTTACAGGAAACACAGTTCCCCATAGACCATAATGTAAAGGCACTTTTCAGTGCTTTTTTTCCCCAACACCCCACACCCGCCAACTTTAACCCCTAAAAACTGCTTACTGCCGTTTTTTTTAATTAAAAAAATGCAACTAAATAAAAACCTACAATATGCTTTATTTTGGGGGCAATTGGGGATTTTTTGAAAATTAACCATCAGTCTGACCTCTGGTTAATTTTCGGGGCTCTTATTGCTGCTGCAATCTTGTGGTAGCAATAACCTGCCACTTCTAATGGCTGGTTATTTATCACGTGCTAGTAAATGGCAAATTTGCCCGTCTACAGTGGCGCAATAAATTAGCGCTCCACTTCTACCCCAAAATGTATTATTTTTCCTAATTTTGCACCATCCTAAATTGGTATAAAATATCCAACCATATATCAAAGTGTTTGACTGAGTACTGCTCAAAAGTGTGTATGTGTATATATATATATATATATATATATATTTATTTGTATGTGTATGTTTGTGTACACAGTCATATGTACACCTACATACACACATTATATTAATATATATATATATATATACAGTATACACTTTTGAGCCCTTTACAGTCAAACACCTTGTTATATACAATAAGCCATAAACATTTTTAGACTTTTATTTCAATAATAAACATATATATTACTGTTAATATACTGTATTTGACTTTACTTTCTTTAATATTGATTGGACTATTAACTTTTTGCCTCTGGGCTAGTAACATTTTCTTCAGAGTGAAGAACAATGCCAGTTTAAGTATTTCTATTCTAAAGAAAAATATTTTTAACATTGTTGTAAAGGGATATGGTATATGACAAGGTTTTGGACTGGGGAGGGCTCAAATTTGTATACATAGACTTGTATTTTATGCATGTGTGTAAGTATATATGTGTATGTATGTATGCATGTGTGTAAGTATATATGTGTATGTATGTATGCATGTGTGTAAGTATATATGTGTATGTATGTATGCATGTGTGTAAAGTATATATATGTGTATGTATGTATGTATGTATGCATGTGTGTAAGTATATATGTGTATGTATGTATGCATGTGTGCATATACATATGTACACATACATACACAAATATACAGATGCAAATAAATACACACATTTTCATTTCCAAACACTTTCCATTCCAAACAATTTTTATATATTTATTTCATTAATAAACATATATTTTACAAATGCTTCTGACAAATGTTCAACAGTTTGCTGGTGTCAAATCATGGTGTAAAACTAAACACACAAATAGGAATGTTTCTATTCTTTTAAATAGCAAGAAAATCAAATATTAAATAATTACTTACTGGTTTATGATCACAGAAATGTGATATGGGAACAAGGTTTGTAAGTCTCGATCTTGTTGTTTTTAATTATAGTTGTAAACATTATTGGATGACATATTCATTGTGGGAGCGTTTCAAATCCAATGACTGCTGGACAAGTGAGTGGGATGGGATCTAAAATGTAACAGTCCAAAGTAAAAACATAGAGGAATTCATACTTAATTGTACGTTACTAAACACAGCAGCGAAGGAAATTTACAGAAGTTGCATAACTAAAGTAAAAACAAAAACAGCTAAATGCTTGGTTTAAATGATGCTTAAGTAGAACCCAATTGGCCCTGGCACAAGGACCCTGCGCTGGCAAGCATTTTAAAACCTATGTGGTCAATATAGAAAACTAGTGGTATTTGCAGAAAAAAATTGTGGGGAGAGGCAGTTTTACCCAACATAACTCTGTGCGGTGACAGAAAGCATCCATGAGGGCAGTCACAAGTATTCTATGGGTGGAGTCAGTGTGTGTAGAGGCGGAGTCATGAATGTACTATGGGTGCAAAGGGATGATCCAGTGGTGGATGGGGCAGTACATGGACATGGCTAATCTGTTTGGCAGTGTGGTTAGGTATGAAGGGACACTGGCAGGAAGGCAGTTTTCACTTTCCTCCCCAGTGGGAGTGTAAAAGATTGGGGTATTATTGTATCAATCCAATAATAAGTTAAATTCTTAAAAATTAAACTCAACTGGTCTAATGCCCCCCCCCCCCACCCACCCACCCAAAAAAAAAAAAGAAAATGTTATGCTACTCGCATTTATCATGCATGGGCTGTCAATCACCTTGGTTAGAGAAGTCTGGGGGATTGAGGAACACCACTTTATAGTTGGTGTAGCAGGTCTGATGACCACTTCCTTTTAACTGTCAACTACGGGCAGCTTTTAAAATGGAGCCAAGATAGCAGAATGATTACTGATTTTTTTAAATGTTTTGATGCCTCATCAATCTTTTGATTTTCATTACAGAATCTTTATATATAATATTTACAAACTGAATATGTTCGTATTCTGTATGGTTTAAGCAGGCTAATTCTGTTCGACTACTGCTGAAATGCTTTTGTCTCCAAACTCTTTAGGCCATATTACGAATCGAGCAGTAGTTTGCCCTCGCATTTGAGCGCTAAAACCGTTAGAAGTAATTTTTTGTGCTCAGAGATTTGCGCTTGTATTATTAGTTGAAAGTAAAGTTTGAGCTTTCACACTTGCAAAGTCACAATAACAAATAGACTTTGAGTAGTCACAAACGCAAAATTGCATTCCCCCCATAGACTTCAATGTAGCTGAAAAGGTTACAAGTTGTGCAAACATGATTGCGGTTATTTAAAAGCTCAACATAAGAAGATAATATTGCATATTTCATAACCCTATGTTTTGCACATTGCAGAATATGAACATATTCTGTTATGTGCAGAACATTGGAATGTCAAATATTTACAGTAAATACACACTTTATTAAATATTAATATTGCGTAAATATGATTTTTCATGATTTAATTTACTTGACTGCAAAGAACTCCAAGCACTTATATATTTGTTTATATATGCACACATATGTATTTATGCATTTATATGTGTATATATGTCTTTAAATACATACACACACATATAAATACATAAATACATATGTGGACACATATATATATATGCTGTGTATATAAATATATATATATATATATATATATATATATATATATATATATATATATATATATATGTATGTATCTCTATGCTAAAGCCCTTTGCAGTTTTTTTCTAACACCTAAGACCTAATATCTTTGAGCCCTCATAACTTTTAAATGAAAATTTTTTAAGATAATGTTTATTAAATAGTATTACTAAGAGTGTAACTGTAATTTGAAATGTATTTTTGATGTGCTTTACAACACTTTTTATTCATGGGTAACAATTAACCAGAGCTCTTAAATTGCGGTAATCATTCTAGCGTAAATCACGATTGCACTCACACGTTCGCATTCAAAGAGATTTGTACCCAACCCTCTTCAGATCGGCCAGTGGTGAGATCAGCTCTATTTAAATCCATAGAGCCCTTTTTTTTTATCTAGCAACGTAACTTCCTGCAACATAGAACCACTTCAATTTTCAAGGATACCGGCATCTCGAAAATATAAATAAAAAAAAATACAAAACAAACTAATAAAAATTTACATCCATTCCAACTTATGAATAAAAGAAATAAACAAAAAAGTTAAAACAAAAAAAAGACACGTTATTCAGTTTTAAGATGACAGGACACAACCACAAGACAAAATAAATCACACAGCCTATCATGTCTTTCAATATAATACATGTTGAGTAGCTATTAACGTGAAAAATCCCGTAGAAATCTGAAAAACATCCCCAAACACCCCAAGAATACTCACCGGTTTCATATTTGGAGTCACTGATACAAATGCCATTCTATCCAGCGAGACAAATAACAAACAATAACAGAGACAAACAATAACAGACATGCGAATATTTAACATTTAAACCCATTTACAGATCCTGTTTTGTGAATGTAAATTCTAAGGGTTGCATTTATTGTTTTCAGTGTTTCTAGAGGTTCATGTTTGTTGTGCAAAATATTCTGTATTGAGCTATTTAATACAACTATAGATTAATAGCAGAAACGCACTCTGCTGAAAAGCTACAAAAGATAGGTCAAATGAGCCTCAATAAATTTTGAACATGATTTTGTCACAATGCGAACAACAATACTCCTTAGAAGCATAAAAAGCATCTATGAATATAGCCCATATGTGTGTGTGTATATATATATATATATATATATATATATATGGATGGATGGATTGGTGTGTGTTTATATAAATATGTGTGTGTGTGTGTATTAATGTATGTATATGCATATATATGTATATATATATATATATATATATATATATATATATATATGTGTGTGTATATATATATATATATATATATATATATATATATATATATATATATATATATATATACACGGCAAAACTCCCATGGAAAATGACATAGTTGATGCAGAGTCTGGTTTTAAGCCATAAAGGGCATAAATCACCTAACATTCCTAAATTGTTTGGAATAACGTGCTTTAAAACATCAGGTATGATGTTGTATCGATCAGGTAGCGTAAGGGTTACGCCCGCTTCACTGTGACAGACCAAACTCCCCGTTTAAAGGGACAGTCTACACGAGAATTTTTATTGTTTTAAAAGATAGATAATCCCTTTATTACCCATTTCCCAGTTTTGCATAACTAACACATTTATAATAATATACTTTTAACCTCTGTGATTATCTTGTATCTAAGCCTCTGCAAACTGCCCCTTTTTTCAGTTCTTTTGACAGACTTGCAGTCTAGCCAATCAGTGCCTGCTCCCAGATAACTTCTCGTGCATGAGCACAGTGTTATCTATATGAAATACGTGAACTAACACCCTCTAGTGGTGAAAAACTGTTAAAATGCAATCTGAAAGAGGTGGGCTTCAAGGTCTAAGAAATTAGCATATGAACCTCCTAGGTTAAGCTTTCAACTAAGAATACCAAGAGAACAAAGCACAATTGGTGATAAAAGTAAATTGGAAAATTGTTTAAAATTACATGCTCTATCTGAATCATGAAAGTTTATTTTGGCCTAGACTGTCCCTTTAACGCACCGCAAACAACCGCAAACAGTCCATTTGCACAACCGCAAACTCCCCATTTGCACAAGGTTGGATACCAAGCTAGCCATGTCCCGTTTCTTGTCCTCACTGATGTCATTGAAGGTCTCTTCCTCCACCCAGCCACGTACAACACCAAGGGTCCCCGAAAGGTGACAACAAGCCCCCTGGGACGCCTGCTGTGTTTGGTCTTCCACCTCCTCAAAGCCACCTTCCTCCTCTGACTCCTCTTCTTCAGACTCCTCTCTCTGCGTTGCCTCTCTCTGCATTATTATAAGGTGTGTTAAGTAGTACTATTCCTATCAGTTTAATCCCTGTTACGTCCCCTATCAGGGGACGTGTATATGGCATCGATTTTAGGAACTGGGAGATGGAAAAAGATGCTTGGTCAGTCCTCCTACTTCAAATTTGGGGCACTGCGCGTGCAATCTAATGTGCCACCAGATATGAGTGGTGTGTTAAGTAGTTCTATTCTTATCAGTTTAATCCCTGTTACGTCCCCTATCAGGGGACGTGTATATGGCATCGATTTTAGGAACCGGGAGATGAAAAAAGATGCTTGGTCGGTCCTCCTACTTTAAATTTGGGGCACTGCGTGTGCAATCTAATGTGCCACCAGATATGAGTGGTGTGTTAAGTAGTTCTATTCTTATCAGTTTAATCCCTGTTACGTCCCCTATCAGGGGACGTGTATATGGCATCGATTTTAGGAACCGGGAGATGAAAAAAGATGCTTGGTCGGTCCTCCTACTTTAAATTTGGGGCACTGCGTGTGCAATCTAATGTGCCACCAGATATGAGTGGTGTGTTAAGTAGTTCTATTCTTATCAGTTTAATCCCTGTTACGTCCCCTATCAGGGGACGTGTGTATGGCATCGATTTTAGGAACTGGGAGATGGAAAAAGATGCTTTGTCGGTCCTCCTACTTTAAATTTGGGGCACTGCGCGTGCAATCTAATGTGCCACCAGATAGGAGTGGTGTGTTAAGTAGTACTATTCTTATCAGTTTAATCCCTGTTACGTCCCCTATCAGGGGACGTGTATATGGCATCAATTTTAGGAACCGGGAGATGGAAAAAGATGCTTGGTCGGTCCTCCTACTTCAAATTTGGGGCACTGCACGTGCAATCTAATGTGCCACCAGATAGGAGTGGTGTGTTAAGTAGTACTATTCTTATCAGTTTAATCCCTGTTACGTCCCCTATCAGGGGACGTGTATATGGCATCGATTTTAGGAACCGGGAGATGGAAAAAGATGCTTGGTCGGTCCTCCTACTTCAAATTTGGGGCACTGCACGTGCAATCTAATGTGCCACCAGATAGGAGTGGTGTGTTAAGTAGTACTATTCTTATCAGTTTAATCCCTGTTACGTCCCCTATCAGGGGACGTGTATATGGCATCGATTTTAGGAACCGGGAGATGGAAAAAGATACTTGGTCGGTCCTCCTACTTCAAATTTGGGGCACTGTGCGTGCAAACTAATGTGCCACCAGATAGGAGTGGTGTGTTAAGTAGTACTATTCATATCAGTTTAATCCCTGTTACGTCCCCTATCAGGGGACGTGTATATGGCATCGATTTCTAGCGGGCACCCACGTGACATCCACGGATGCATCGTCATCATCAACTTCTTCACTTGTATCTGGCAAGTCAACAAAGGAAGTAGCAGTGGGTACAACATCATCATCATCACACCGTACGTCCATGTGTTTAATGCTGCCTGACTGAGACATATCCCTGTTATCTACATCCTCTGGCAATAATGGTTGTGCATCACTATCACTCATTTCTTCCAACTGATGTGTAAATAACTCCTCTGACAGATCAAGTGAAGCTGCTGTGGTGCTAGTGTTGGTGGTGGCGGCAGGCGGGCGAGTGGTAACTTGAGAGGTGCCAGAAGCTAAGCTGGAGGAGGATGGTGCGTCAAGGTTCCGAGCGGAAGCTGTAGAAGATTGGGTGTCCTGTGTTAGCCAGTCAACTATGTCCTCAGAAATGTTCAAGTTCGGGGTACGTGGCCTATGAACACTGGGCATTATTCTAGGGCCAAAGGGAATCACAGCACCACGAACACGACGACCCTGCGGGGTGGCCTGCCTCTGCCTGTCATTTTTTTTTCGATTAGTGGTACTATGCGTGCAAGCTACTGTGACAACAGATATGAGTGGCACTGTGCACTGGCAGAAGTTGGCAGAGTAGACGCTGTAGGCCTGACACACACGCTTGCAGGCAACTAACTGCTATTCAATCTATTACAGTCAAAATTGTATTTTTTTTTTTTTTAAATGTACACTACTGTTATACCAGATATGAGTTGCACTGGGGTGACACTGTGCCCTGGCAGGCAGGCACTGAAATGCACACGTGTGAAGGAAACTGACTGCTATTATTTAACACAGTCAAAAAAGTGTTGTTTTTTTTAAATCTACACTACTGTTACACCAGATATGAGTGGTGGCACTGGGCAAGTGGACACAGTATACGCTGTGAGCCTGACACACACGCTGGCAGGCAGGCAACTGCAATTAGATTACACAGGAAAAAAAATAAAGCAGACTGATGTTCTAGCCCTAAAAAGGGCTTTTTGGGGTGCTGTCCTTACAGCAGAGATCAGATGAGTCCTTCAGGACTGTAGTGGACACTGAATACACTAGCCTAGCTATCGATTTCCCTATTCAATCAGCAGCAGCTACACTGTCCCTCCTCTCACTAAGAATGCAGCTTCCAAATGAATCTAAAATGGATGCTGTCCAGGAGGTAGGAGGGTCTGGGAGGGAGGGTCTGCTGCTGATTGGCTGGAATGTGTCTGCTGACTGTGAGGTACAGGGTCAAAGTATTACTCAATGATGACGAATAGGGGGCGGATCGAACATCGCACTATTCACGATATCACTAATTGTTACCAGTGCACCATAGAATTCTGGGTAAGATATGCAAATTAGATATATATTCAAATCTATTTGGATGTGAGGAAGTAAATTAGAGAAATGATAGAATGCTTCAAACATATTAAAGCTCTGTAAAAAATTTTTTTTAAAGTACGTACTCAAGGTCACAAATAGTAGTAGGCAGTAGATTATAGTTATTATCATTCATTTGTTGACATATTACTATATATTGTCAACACAAAATATGCAAAGTGCTATTATTTCTAATTTAGTTTTAAGACTGTCTACATTTTATTGACAACCTCCTGCATGATTCAAATTGCATGCAGCTGTACTCTACATGCAGATGAAGCATCACTGATCTAGTTGTAATACACATTAGAGGAATTTTTCAAGGAGAAATGCAGATGTTTTCTTAAAGCTAATGATACATATTGCTAAAGTACTACAGCTGAACTACAAAGACAGGTGAGATATGCTTTCTAAAACTGGATAACATAGCTTATCAAGGGATCAAGGCTACTGAAATGCTGCTACAAAAATTGTGATGCCTTTAAATATTGATGCCATTGTGCACTTAATGCATTTGAATAAATAGTGATAAGAGGGTTATTGTGGATTTATCTAGTGGAATGGGATGGTTTTTGAATATGAAGAAAAGGAGGATAAAAAGAAAGTCTATCGATAGGGGGCGGAGCCTATAGCTGTTGCGGCAGGACGTGTTTGTGAAGAGCTCCTGCATATAAACCACATTTAAGCTGTATTTCAGGATTTGTTTTAACACTTTTCATTACTTTTCCTGCTGATGAACCCATGGTAAACAATCCTTTGCTATTTAAGATAGATTCAGGAATCTCCAGCATTACACGGACCTGCCTATGCTCCTCAGCTAACTCCACTGCGACTAGCCACGAGGTCGAGAGGCCTCTACTGTCTGACTGTCAGTGCTGTTGGGGTTCCCGCACTAATACTCCCCCCAGGTCCCTGGGTTATCAAACCAGTTTATATACAACTGGACAGTTTATTGTTTTTGTTTGTCCACACGCTGTACTAAGCTGAGAGCTACAGTCATCAGGAAGAACAAGTGCGCAACTACTGTGAACGTACAATGGAGGCACTTGATAGGTGGGAGACAAGAATGCATCAGCTACTTAAAGATCATTTTGCCGCCTTAGAAGCACAAATTACTCAAATCCTTTTCAGCCATAGAGTAAAAACATCACCGGCTAAAGCTGGGGCAGAGGATCAAGCCTTACCGAAAGACATGGTGAGAGAACAACTACTAACAGAGGACCCTACCGAAAGGCATTGTGAGACAGTCAGGGGATGCACTGCCAAGATAGAGCACCGAGCCCTAAAAGGTCAACTAATTGCCAGAGAGGAGAGCTGGGATGTGTTTCCGCATCTCCCGACTAACACAGCCAGTGTAGCAGTGGCTTTCACGGCGCTGCGCAATGGGGGAGAGCTGCCATTCACTTCGGAGGCGCAGTGGAGGAGCCTGTTGCATGGTGGGGCTGCCGCTCAAACCCTAACATATATGGCCCAAGACAACTACCGGAGTTTCCTGTCTCGGCATCTATGCTGGCCAGACCCCGGGGGAAAGATGCACCGGCTGGCTGGAGGAGAGGAGAGTTGCGTCTCGGTGATGTGTCCCCTTATTCTCACAACCACTGTCTCCCGACCTAAATATGTTGCTGGGACAACGATGAGCATCACGAGAGAGCCGTTACCGACTTCGGTGCTACGCCTAAAGTCAGGTGTGGGTTAATCTTGAGATGGTACATAATATGCTGAGGGTAAAGTTTGTCTGCCGCATGTTTGAGGACATATACTTATTTAGTGCCTTCATGACAGAGACTACTTCTTGCTTGCCTCCCAGCCATTGTTATTATACAGTAACTTTAATTAATGCCTTCTGTGAGATGGTTGGGAGCCATATACCAGCCCCCATATCTGATCTAGGCTTTAATTCTCCAGAACTCTCTAGGTGGACTGAACAGTCTAATAGCCCTCGTTCTTCCATGTGTTTAACAGAGTACATTTATGTTTTGATCTGTATCTCCATAATTGAGAACATTTCATCTTGTCTATACGCAAAATGTGTGAAAATTAATTATAATAGCAAGTCTGGTGCCTCCATTATAATTGATATCTCCCTATGTAGGCAGTCAAATACTACCAATTTGATGTGTTTGATGTGTTTAATGTATGTGCTATAGAACTTTTCATGCCCTATCTATGGATTGTTAGCCTCAGACTCTTTGAGGTAGTATCAATGACATTTATGGTGATTGCTATTATTTATATGCTCTCCAGTGGATGCTGACTAGTACTGCTTAGAATTATTGCTGTTTTTTTTTTTATCATTTATGTTTACTTAGGTATTCACTGCAACATGTTCTATGTTAAGGGGGAGGTGTGTTGCACTGCGGATTCCACCTCATGCCAATGTTATTTGTTCCCTAGCTGGTCACAGATATGTTTGCCTCCCTTGTTCTCCCCCCCCCTTATATATATACTCATGTGTACACGGAATAAGCTTCTAAACTCAGATGTTCCTTACGTAGGTTATTGAGCACTACCCGCCTAACTTTAATACTTGCCTTATTGTCACACTACACCATTAACGCTCTGGGCAATATCATTTACACATTCCTCTTTTTGCTGTGTGTCAGGGGAATGGGTTGCTGTGCTGATGGCGGCCGGAGCAGCGCAGCATTTGTGACTATTGTTATTTACCCTATAAGGATTCCTTGCCCCACACTTCTTCACACAAAAGCTTTTGTAAGTATATCTGACTTGTGATGGTACCCATTATTTTAGGCTCATCATATAGTAATGAAGCCAGACCGTGGACAAATCTTTTATCTAATTTTATATAGGGGGATGCTCACATTCACTCTAATTTACCATAGTTGAAATCCGCACTTAACTCGCTAGTGGCTTAGTTGTCGTCCCTAAGTTATATGTTGCTTGCAAATACTTTGAGCCGGATTAGTCCCTGGGCAGCATATCTAACTCACCATGGCAACATGCCTCCAATGTACCCTGCTTTATATGTATAATACACCCCTCTTTTTTATGGATTAAATATGTGCTAACTATGCTAACTTTTAGCTTGAGATTGAGCATACACAGTATATCTTGCAATAAGTTAGGTCAGCTTATCCATTCTGTTTTCTGTTTAAAGTTAAGATGACATGTATGTTGTTACTCTTCGGTTAAATCTCAAGCAGTCCTTTCCCTCCATATGTTTCAGTCCCTGAAGTTTTCCTATTTCACATATAGTTTATTTTTGGTTATAAACCAAAAGCAGCTCATATAACTACTAGTATAATTTTAAAAAAAAATGAAGTTGCTGAATGGAAATCCAAAAGTGGTTTCTGTGTTAGCAGTTGTCTTCCATATAGTTTTGTACACATATGTGTGAGGTCCAAGAGTGGCCTCTTATATCATCTGGGAGACATCCAAGATTAATAGGCATTCCATTTGAATATTGTATTTCTAAACGGTCATCTTGATGTATTTATGGATTTACACCATATGAACCCTGTATATTAATATTATCATGTTTGTTTTCTTTTTTGTTTGTTCGTGTATGCCTTGCCTAGAACTTCAATAAAAAAAAAAAAAAAAAGAAAGTCTATCAACATAAAGAGTTTAACCATCTGATACAATAGCTAAAGGAGACATTGTACTAAAGCATAGTTAGATTAGAAGTTTTTCTAGAGACTCATTTTATGGATCTAGTTAGACATAAAAACAAAGGGAAGGGGTTGTCAGATCTTGGAGGAATATGCAAATAAATTATACACATCAGACAGCGTATTAGAGGGTAATTTTTGGGTGAACAAATGCCTACTAGATGTCTAGCAGAAAGGGCTAAGCACTTCAGATTAATGCATATGGTGAAATTTGTCAGATTGCAAAAGGTGAGATATAAACTATTCACAGTCTCTACATAACATTATGAATGGGGATCTTCTGTTGCCTATGACTCCTGGAATTCCAAACTACTCTGCAGCAGTCAACAGCCACTTTAGACTTGGTGAGTGAGCTAACACTCTATATTTGAAGACTGGTGGTGAGCAGACACTTTAGTTTCAAAGCTTGGCAAGTGAGCTGACATTCTACGCTAGAAGCTGGGCAAGGAGCAGACACGCAATGTGGACGCTCTACACTTAAAGCTTAGCAGTGAGAAACATTTTCAACTTGAAGCTTGCAGTAACATATGAGCAGGTAGACTTAAAATATTTTTGATGGCTGAGCAAGCATGCAACAGACACAGAAGAACAAACCTTACTTTAAAAACGTGATTTCAAAACTTGTACTACATGGACAGATGACTAGCAGACACTTTTATACATTGTTGCCTGAAGAGTTAGTACTTCACAGATGTAGATCAATACACTGTGAGAACCGAAAGGTATTCTGCCTTGATTATGATGTCCCTGTCCAGATTGAAACTGAAATGAGTAAACCCTTTTGGGCTGTTCCTCTAAGAAAGTAAAAATCCCTTTTCAAAATAGTTTTTTAAAAGCAATATACATAAATGGTTAATAAAGCAGTTGGATTTGTGCCTGGCAAAACTTTTCATGCCAAAGAATCCTAATAAGTTGATATCCATGTAAGCTTCTTACAGTGATCATTTGCCTGTGTATAATTCCTTCCTGTAGTAGACAGGATCAGATAAGTGCCTCAACAACAGAGTTTTGCATAAGATTTGATTTCTACCACTTGTTTGATTACACCAACCACCAATGTAATTCCCTAGCTTATTGGTATACAACGAGATATGATCGAAATACCAGAGATCTCTTTGTAGGCGACTCATTTTAAATAATTGCAAGAGCTGTTTTTTCCTTTCTTAACGTTGTTTTGATCAATTCATGAGTGGTAAAACTCTACTGGAAGTTACATAGAGTCTAGAACAGGGGTTTTCAAACTTGTCCCTAGGCTTCCCTTATAAGTCAGATTTTCATGATATCTGAACTGGAGCAAAGGTGAAATAATCAGCTGATTAGTAAACATCTAAAAACATCTAAAGGTACCTATTCATCAGTTGGTGAGCAGACACTTTAGTTTCAAAGCTTGGCAAGTGAGCTGACATTCTACGCTAGAAGCTGGGCAAGGAGCAGACACGCAATGTGGACGCTCTACACTTGAAGCTTAGCAGTGAGAAACATTTTCAACTTGAAGCTTGCAGTAACATATGAGCAGGTAGACTTAAAATATTCTTGATGGCTGAGCAAGCATGCAACAGACACAGAAGAACAAAACTTACTTTAAAAACGTGATTTCAAAATTTGTACTACATGGACAGATGACTAGCAGACACTTTTATACATTGTTGCCTGAAGAGTTAGTACTTCACAGATGTAGATCAATACACTGTGAGAACCGAAAGGTATTCTGCCTTGATTATGATGTCCCTGTCCAGATTGAAACTGAAATGAGTAAACCCTTTTGGGCTGTTCCTCTAAGAAAGTAAAAATCCCTTTTCAAAATAGTTTTTTAAAAGCAATATACATAAATGGTTAATAAAGCAGTTGGATTTGTGCCTGGCAAAACTTTTCATGCCAAAGAATCCTAATAAGTTGATATCCATGTAAGCTTCTTACAGTGATCATTTGCCTGTGTATAATTCCTTCCTGTAGTAGACAGGATCAGATAAGTGCCTCAACAACAGAGTTTTGCATAAGATTTGATTTCTACCACTTGTTTGATTACACCAACCACCAATGTAATTCCCTAGCTTATTGGTATACAACGAGATATGATCGAAATACCAGAGATCTCTTTGTAGGCGACTCATTTTAAATAATTGCAAGAGCTGTTTTTTCCTTACTTAACGTTGTTTTGATCAATTCATGAGTGGTAAAACTCTACTGGAAGTTACATAGAGTCTAGAACAGGGGTTTTCAAACTTGTCCCTAGGCTTCCCTTATAAGTCAGATTTTCATGATATCTGAACTGGAGCAAAGGTGAAATAATCAGCTGATTAGTAAACATCTAAAAACATCTAAAGGTACCTATTCATCAGTTGTTGTTTTTTAAACTAATGAATAAAGGTTTTTGAAATGCTAGAATTTACACTAATTTTAAGGAGATGCAACAGAATGCTAGAGTGAGCTTTCATTGGAATGCCAGAGGCTCTCCAGAAGTGTACTAAATATTGAATATATATATAATAATATTAAGGTGGCTGCACCATATCATAAGCAATAATTATAAGAATCAATATCTAATAGTACTAATGATGATCTTGAGTGCATGCGAGTGTCTAGTCTCCAGTAAAGGCTAACTAAATAGATACAAAATATAATGAACTCTCCACACTCAAATAGAAAAAGCAAAAATAAATGTTATTAATTACAGGATCCACCAAGAAGTTTGCAATACTACCACCACCTTAAAGACTGAGCATCCTTAGTCTGAGTAAAAACCCAGGTGCCAATTACCATAAAGAAAACTAAATGTAATATCATGATGATCACATGCTTCAAAGTGCTAAAGAATCATAACAATGTAAATAGTATATAAGTAAATGGAGACTTAATAAATATATGCCATATGTGATATGATCAAACATAAAAGCCGGCAAAGTTCATATTATTGTAACTCTCATGTGAAGAGGATTCTTGCATAATTGCTGGCAAATAGCATAATAAGTGAAATGTTCCTTTATATCAATGTTTTATGCTGATCCCATAGTAATATTGCACTTAAAGCAGATAGATACAATTACGATATGAAGGGTTAACGGCACCTGAGGGTATCAAACCCCTGTCACAGGAGCAAAACGAATGGTGAAATAAATTGTACTTTATTCACTAAAAATAGGCAAACACACAGAAGTACACAAAATACAGAAAGAACACACTCACTTTGGGGCTAGGGGAAAAACTACCCTGTTCTATCAGCCACAGTCAGTAGAATACAGGTAAATACAAATAGTCCTCTTGCATAGTCTTGTTATAGTCTCTTAGAGAGCTCTTGGGTAATCAACCCCTGTATAGTTCACGCAACTTGGAATAACTCTCCCTTTTTTCCCACGCAAAGTGGTATTGAAAACTGCCCATCTCTCTTGTCAGCTCACAACACGCCCCCTAGCATTGATCTTAGCAACCAATCATAACCCAGCACATAGAGGGGCATCACTGTTAACAGCTTCCAGTCCCACCCACTGATCACCTGCTGAGATTGTAGTCAGTCTGGCTGAGGATGTACAAATGCAGCCTTTTGAAGTTCCAGATCTGAGGGTAATAGAGTTACCAAATACCAGTTTTGTCCCTAGAAGATTTACTGCCATGAGTAATTAACTCTCTGCTTTAAAGCAGCCTGCTCAGATATGTAAATCAGTCTTTCAAGCAGAGACTGTGAAAATCTTTCTTTGTACACTGGCTTGTGACATCATTTGTGCAAATAGCAATACACCACTGTTATTGACATACATGCATGAGAGGCAAGCCCCAAAACACAGAATAAGAGAAACCATGTTGGCCAACCCCCCATCAGTGAGCTTGGGCACCCACTCTTCCATCACACCCACCAATAATCAATTCGTAATGAGGATAAAGTTTCGGTTAGTGCAGTTCAGATAGCTATGGCCGCCACTTAGAGGTATTTTCCTTACCACTGCTCATAGATATCCCAGCTAGGGTGTAACATGCTCTTATGATGTACATTCACAATCTCACCCATCAATAGCCGTGATTCATATCCAGCTGGATTCTCAGTACACTAGAACCTCGACATCAGCAATGTGAGTTTGCCATATGGTATCCCATACGTAAGCTTTATATTCATTGAGCCATCTGTGCTGTTGAGCGGAATTACATTGTGGACATTTTTGGCAAGAGAATATAACATTCCATCTGCTTGTTTGGGACCTCCTTCCTTGGACTTATATCTGCCAAACTAGTCTGTCCCTCAAATTCCTGTTCTTCTTAAAAGAAAAAAGAGGAGTATTGCATAAAGTACCTGATAGTATCCTATCCTTTGAGAGAATAGACCTATGTTTGTTAATGATATGTCTAAGGGAGCCTACATAATACCCATATTGTACTGTAAATTGAATCCTATCCAGTTTTTGTTTCTGTTTAGATTGATCTAATAATTTCTCCCTAGGTATAGACTTTACCTTTGTTCTAAATTTTGATAAGAGATCTAAAGGATACCCTCTTTCCTTAAATTTGTTAGTTATATTATCCAATTGAGACTTACGTTTACATTCCTCATTAACTATCCTTTTAGTGCTAAGGAGTTGGCTATATGGAAGACTTTGTAATGTTTGTGGAGGATAGAAGCTTGACAAATCTAATAGATTATTCCTATCCGTTGGTTTACAGTATAAATCAGTCACTAGTGTACCTTTATTGATTGTGATTTGTACATCCAAAATGTTTTGTGTCATCCTATCAAAATCCATAGTGAATTGCAAGTTGGAATTAAAGGAATTGAGATCCCAGAAAAATGCTTGCAAGGAGGGCTCCCCTTAGCATGAATACATCCTCAATGTATCTTCTCCAAAACCTACAAAGTGTAATGAATAATGGGTGAATATAGAACAATTGTTTTTCTAAAAAAGTCTACATACAAATTAGCATATTGGGGGGCCTTTTGGAGAATTATTTTATGTTTGAAGACTCCTTTTACCTCCAAACCAAGGGGACTGCAATGGGGGCCAATATGGCCCCCACATATGCTAATTTGTATGTAGGCTCTTTTGAAGAAAAAAAATTGTATACCCACCCATTATTCATTTCTCCTTTAGTACTAATGAGCTGGGTAAACTTTCCACAGCCAGGTGATGGACACAAGCTCAATAGTCTCTGTTTATCTGTTCATCCATCTACATTATACACAGGTTTTTTCAATTTGTTCTGGTTATTAGAGTACAAAAACTTTTTTAACCCATACAATACCGGGAATTTCAGAGAAAAACTTGCCCAATGTACCAGAGAATTTTTAGCATTTTTGCTATCACTCCATTTAAACAGAAATAGAGCCTTGTTTTTTTTTTGTTTTTTTTTTTACCTATCAAAACTATATATATATATATATATTTAGTAGACAACTCAATGTATTGATCTAGGCCCATTTTTGTATATTTTATGCCACCATTTTGCAGCCAAATGTGATCATATTAAAAAATTGTTAATGTCTCTCACACAATTTGTGCAGTCATAATACAAAATGTGCTCAGCTAGCTCCCAGTAATGCATTGCTGCTTCTTCAACAAAGGATTCCAACATAATGAAGCAAAATTGACAATAGAAATCAACTTGAAAGTTGTTTAAAAGTGTATGTTCTATCTGAATCATGAAAGAAACAGTTTCATGTCCCTTTTAAACCCCCTTTTAAAAGATAATGAAATTTTTTAAATGAAAGACTCCTGGATTATTTGCAGTAAATTTCTCTTGTATGCAAAATATTGGAGAGATTGTTGAAAAGATATCCTTCAAAACCTTCTCTAAAAACTTAGAAGATCAATCTAAAACATCATAGTCACAAAACCAAAATCCTTTTTATAGCTATCTTGTTTAAAACATATATCTTGGGCTTGTGTAGTGTATATTGTGTATGAATGTTACACTGTTTGTGCACATTGGCCTAGATTACAAGTGGAACGTAAAAATGATAGCGCTATAGTGCGCTAACATTTCTAAAACACAATCCATAGCCATTCCATTTTTACTTTCATAGTAAAAATGCAGTGTTAGCACTTGAGCAAAACCTAAGAGCCTGCTCACATCTGAACGTCGGATAGAGTGAGTAAATCGTATTAAATATACACAGCATGAATTGTCATTTTTAAAGTGTGCCCCCTGCCCACTGCTAACTTTGCTCCATAGTGCGAAGTTTCCATTTTCAGCAAGCTCCATTAGGAGACATTTTGCCACTCGCAGGGACTGACCCTTTTTTTACTATAATTCTACCAGGGCAGCCCCTGCAAGGATCACCGTTAAAAACCACGTCTGAAATTTAGAGGGTTAGATCATCGGGCCCTCAATCCCTCATATAATAGATGTAGAGGGTTAGATCATCGGGCACTCAATCCCTCATATAATAGATGTAGAGGGTTAGATCATCGGGCCCTCAATCCCTCATATAATAGATATAGAGGGTTAGATCATCAGGCACTCAATCCCTCATATAATAGATGTAGAGGGTTAGATCATCGGGCACTCAATCCCTCATATAATAGATGTAGAGGGTTAGATCATCGGGCCCTCAATCCCTCATATAATAGATGTAGAGGGTTAGATCATCGGGCACTCAATCCCTCATATAATAGATGTAGAAGGCTAGATCATCGGGCACTCAATCCCTCATATAATAGATGTAGAGGGTTAAATCATCGGGCACTCAATCCCTCATATAATAGATGTAGAGGGTTAGATCATCGGGCACTCAATCCCTCATATAATAGATGTAGAGGGTTAGATCATCGGGCACTCAATCCCTCATATAATAGATGTAGAGGGTTAAATCATCGGGCCCTCAATCCCTCATATAATAGATGTAGAGGGTTAGATCATCGGGCCCTCAATCCCTCATATAATAAATGTAGAGGGTTAGATCATCGGGCCCTCAATCCCTCATATAATAGATGTAGAGGGTTAGATCATCAGGCACTCAATCCCTCATATAATAAATGTAGAGGGTTAGATCATCGGGCACTCAATCCCTCATATAATAGATGTAGAGGGTTAGATCATCGGGCACTCAATCCCTCATATAATAGATGTAGAGGGTTAGATCATCGGGCACTCAATCCCTCATATAATAGATGTAGAGGGTTAAATCATCGAGCCCTCAATCCCTCATATAATAGATGTAGAGGGTTAGATCATCGGGCCCTCAATCCCTCATATAATAGATGTAGAGGGTTAGATCATCGGGCACTCAATCCCTCATATAATAGATGTAGAGGGTTAGATCATCAGGCACTCAATCCCTCATATAATAGATGTAGAGGGTTAGATCATCGGGCACTCAATCCCTCATATAATAGATGTAGAGGGTTAGATCATCGGGCACTTAATCCCTCATATAATAGATGTAGAGGGTTAGATCATCGGGCACTCAATCCCTCATATAATAGATGTAGAGGGTTAGATCATCGGGCACTCAATCCCTCATATAATAGATGTAGAGGGTTAAATCATCGGGCACTCAATCCCTCATATAATAGATGTAGAGGGTTAGATCATCGTGCACTCAATCCCTCATATAATAGATGTAGAGGGTTAGATCATCGGGCACTCAATCCCTCATATAATAGATGTAGAGGGTTAGATCATCGGGCCCTCAATCCCTCATATAATAGATGTAGAGGGTTAGATCATCGGGCACTCAATCCCTCATATAATAGATGTAGAGGGTTAGATCATCGGGCCCTCAATCCCTCATATAATAGATGTAGAGGGTTAGATCATCGGGCACTCAATCCCTCATATAATAGATGTAGAGGGTTAGATCATCGGGCCCTCAATCCCTCATATAATAGATGTAGAGGGTTAGATCATCGGGCCCTCAATCCCTCATATAATAGATGTAGAGGGTTAGATCATCGGGCACTCAATCCCTCATATAATAGATGTAGAGGGTTAGATCATCGGGCACTCAATCCCTCATATAATAGATGTAGAGGGTTAAATCATCGGGCACTCAATCCCTCATATAATAGATGTAGAGGGTTAGATCATCGGTCACTCAATCCCTCATATAATAGATGTAGAGGGTTAGATCATCGGGCACTCAATCCCTCATATAATAGATGTAGAGGGTTAAATCATCAGGCCCTCAATCCCTCATATAATAGATGTAGAGGGTTAGATCATCGGGCCCTCAATCCCTCATATAATAGATGTAGAGGGTTAGATCATCGGCACTCAATCCCTCATATAATAGATGTAGAGGGTTAGATCATCGGGCACTCAATCCCTCATATAACAGATGTAGAGGGTTAGATCATTGGGCACTCAATCCCTCATATAATAGATGTAGAGGGTTAGATCATCGGGCACTCAATTCCTCATATAATAGATGTAGAGGGTTAGATCATCGGGCACTCAATCCCTCATATAATAGATGTAGAGGATTAGATCATCGGGCACTCAATCCCTCATATAATAGATGTAGAGGGTTAAATCATCGGGCACTCAATCCCTCATATAATAGATGTAGAGGGTTAGATCATCGGGCACTCAATCCCTCATATAATAGATGTAGAGGGTTAGATCATCGGGCACTCAATCCCTCATATAATAGATGTAGAGGGTTAGATCATCGGGCACTCAATCCCTCATATAATAGATGTAGAGGGTTAGATCATCGGGCCCTCAATCCCTCATATAATAGATGTAGAGGGTTAGATCATCGGGCACTCAATCCCTCATATAATAGATGTAGAGGGTTAGATCATCGGGCACTCAATCCCTCATATAATAGATGTAGAGGGTTAGATCATCGGGCCCTCAATCCCTCATATAATAGATTTAGAGGGTTAGATCATCGGGCACTCAATCCCTCATATAATAGATGTAGAGGGTTAGATCATCGGACACTCAATCCCTCATATAATAGATGTAGAGGGTTAGATCATTGGGCACTCAATCCCTCATATAATAGATGTAGAGGGTTAGATCATCGGGCACTCAATCCCTCATATAATAGATGTAGAGGGTTAAATCATCGGGCACTCAATCCCTCATATAATAGATTTAGAGGGTTAAATCATCGGGCACTCATTCCCTCCTATAATAGATGTAGAGGGTTAAATCATCGGGCACTCAATCCCTCATATAATAGATGTAGAGGGTTAAATCATCGGGCATATAAACAACAGAGATTAAGTTTCCAGCGCCTAAATGATTAATATACCTGCTTCACTATAAGGAAGATCCCCTATCGGATCTGGTGAATAGTTACTGTAAGAAGTGTATATAGGAGCGCCTCAGGCTAAGGTATATCACAGGGCTTAAATATGATCAAAGGATGATGGAAAGAGCAGCTGAAATAGTTATAACAGCTGAACAGTCCTGACCAAATGCTCCGTATAAAATCGTTTTAATCAATAGGATAATAAACAATCATCTTATATGTGCCGATGATGTCACAATATGGGTTATACAATGGATTTACAAATACAATAAAAATATGATAGAACACACTAATAAAATTCTCGATTCAATGTCGATATATAAAATGAAATATAAAATGTAAAATATCTGAGCTTGTTGGCTACAGATTATGGATACACTATTTCCACAGATGAATAGTTTCGATCCTTCAAGGACCATAAATGGTAATAAAAGATGAAAAATAAAAAAAATAAAAAGACTAATGACAAAAATCAAATCTCTTACTAACAAATTTGGGCATTATTAAATGCAACTGGATTTACAGATGGTCTAGTAAAGATTAGTACAATAATTCAAAGTTGTATCTGTGAATTAAACCAAAACGAAGCGATAATAACTATTGGTGAAACCAGTGAATAAAAACACTCGAAATTGTGTCCAATGTATCAGAAAATAAAATAAAATCAAACAAACAAAAAATCACAATATGCCAAAAATCTGTGCTAAAAACAATAATGTGAATCCTAACAAATAATGAGTCCTAACAAAATAACTCTACGTTATCCTGTCCTAAATTCGAACAATACCGGTATGTTCTAGTGTCACGTATCCGCTACCCTAGCGGTACTCAAAACAACAATTATAAAAAGCAAATTATTGACATAAAATCTCTAGTGACATAAAATCTCTAGTGACTGGTGAAATCAAAATTACCCCGGGGGGAATCCTAAATTGTCCTAAATTCCTAATCAGTGGTGGCTAACAGTGCAATAGGGTCAAATACAAAACTGTACAAACATTATATACGTGTTGAATAAATCCTAAAAATGAATTAAGTCCAAAATAAAGTCCAATGTTTTTTGATGTCCCTCGATAGGGTCCGAAGTGGCCAATAATCCTGGGAATGTGATAATCCAAGTAAATACTGTACAAAACAATCCTGAAAAAGAAAAACAAAGTGCACTAAACAAAAAGGCCTATGGGGTTTCAGAATATTGGTAAATAAACTTACCCCATAAGGTTATATCCTGGAAATATGGTAAGCCTCACAAATCGTGTATCGATATTCGTCTACGCGTTTCGGTCCTCTGAAGAACCTTTTTCAAGACATAGTGAGGCTAAGTGTACACTGACCTTATATAGTGTAGTATAAAGTAGTTCCTTTGAAATATTGGCACCAAAAATGACTCGGATGGAGCCGGATTGCCTGCCAGATCTTCATGGCTATTTTCCGCTAAACCGGAAGTCTTAACATCCATACTTCCGGTTATCGTAAAACCGGAAGTCTATAGTATGCGTACTTCCGGTTGGACTATTTCCGGTGCTTATGGAGCCATTTTGGAAGCGGGCTTCTATATATAATTTGAGGGCAAACTAGTAAACCAAATGTAAAGTAAAGTCTTTTAACATTTATTCCATTTGGGACTAGTGGATAATCTCTCAAAAGTTACTCAAAAATTACTGTCACCAACTTAAGTAATTTCGTTAGATAATGCCCCCTATTTTGGGCTGGGGGATTTTAATGATTTTAGGCTTCCATATTCCAGGATTTACAATATTCATATGTGACATAATATACAACATATATCCTAATGAGGGTATTAAAAACCGTGTGTTTTATTAATATATTTAACTAAATTATCATTGTTTCTGTTTTGAAACTGTGTTTAAGAGCTCTAATACAGATGGAGTAATGAATTCTTCTTTTAGAAGAGTTATAGGTGTTTTATTAAGGTTCTATATATAGGGGTGTCCTTTTACCTTCTTAAGTGTATGGTATATACTATTGCTGATGATATTAGGGGATAATTTATTTCATTATTAGTTGCAGTATCATTATGATTGTTTTTAGACTTAGATTATTCAAAATAAATGAATTATTTCAAAGTTGGCATTAAGTCCCTTAGGATAAATGCAATCTAAATGAAAGATCCATTTGGACTCCGTTTTCAGCATTCTTGCTTCCATATTTCCCCCTCTCCAGTCTTTATTTAGTTTACAAATTGCCATATACTTGAAGCTTTCATTTTTTCCTCCATGTACCTCTTTGAAATGTTTGTAAAGGGGCAGGTCTATTTTTTTCCACTTTATTTGTAGGAGGTGCTCCCGAATCCTGTCTCTTAACTTCCTTGTGGTCTGGCCCATGTATTGTAGGCCACACCCACATTCAATAAGATATACTACATGATGGTCTGTACATCTGATGGTTTGTTTGATGTTATTGGATTCATTGGTGGTCTTGGATTTAAAGGTGTCTGTCTTCATTCCGTGTTGGCAAGCCTTACAAAGTCTAAAAACAATCATAATGATACTGCAACTAATAATGAAATAAATTATCCCCTAATATCATCAGCAATAGTATATACCATACACTTAAGAAGGTAAAAGGACACCCCTATATATAGAACCTTAATAAAACACCTATAACTCTTCTAAAAGAAGAATTCATTACTCCATCTGTATTAGAGCTCTTAAACACAGTTTCAAAACAGAAACAATGATAATTTAGTTAAATATATTAATAAAACACACGGTTTTTAATACCCTCATTAGGATCTTGTTGTATATTATGTCACATATGAATATTGTAAATCCTGGAATATGGAAGCCTAAAATCATTAAAATCCCCCAGCCCAAAATAGGGGGCATTATCCAACGAAATTACTTAAGTTGGTGACAGTAATTTTTGAGTAACTTTTGAGAGATTATCCACTAGTCCCAAATGGAATAAATGTTAAAAGACTTTACTTTACATTTGGTTTACTAGTTTGCCCTCAAATTATATATAGAAGCCCGCTTCCAAAATGGCTCCGTAAGCACCGGAAATAGTCCAACCGGAAGTACGCATACTATAGACTTCCGGTTTTACGATAACCGGAAGTATGGATGTTAAGACTTCCGGTTTAGCGGAAAATAGCCATGAAGATCTGGCAGGCAATCCGGCTCCATCCGAGTAATTTTTGGTGCCAATATTTCAAAGGAACTACTTTATACTACACTATATAAGGTCAGTGTACACTTAGCTTCACTATGTCTTGAAAAAGGTTCTTCAGAGGACCGAAACGCGTAGACGAATATCGATACACGATTTGTGAGGCTTACCATATTTCCAGGATATAACCTTATGGGGTAAGTTTATTTACCAATATTCTGAAACCCCATAGGCCTTTTTGTTTAGTGCACTTTGTTTTTCTTTTTCAGGATTGTTTTGTACAGTATTTACTTGGATTATCACATTCCCAGGATTATTGGCCACTTCGGACCCTATCGAGGGACATCAAAAAACATTGGACTTTATTTTGGACTTTATTCATTTTTAGGATTTATTCAACACGTATATAATGTTTGTACAGTTTTGTATTTGACCCTATTGCACTGTTAGCCACCACTGATTAGGAATTTAGGACAATTTAGGATTCCCCCCGGGGTAATTTTGATTTCACAAGTCACTAGAGATTTTATGTCACTAGAGATTTTATGTCAATAATTTGCTTTTTATAATTGTTGTTTTGAGTACCGCTAGGGTAGCGGATAAGTGAAACTAGAACATACCGGTATTGTTCGAATTTAGGACAGGATAACGTAGAGTTATTTTGTTAGGACTCATTATTTGTTAGGATTCACATTATTGTTTTTAGCACAGATTTTTGGCATATTGTGATGTTTTGTTTGTTTGATTTTATTTTATTTTCTGATACATTGGACACAATTTCGAGTGTTTTTATTCACTGGTTTCGCCAATAGATATTATCCCTTCGTTTTGGTTTAATTCACAGATACAACTTTGAATTATTGTACTAATCTTTACTAGACCATCTGTAAATCCAGTTGCATTTAATAATGCCCAAATTTGTTAGTAAGAGATTTGATTTTTGTCATTAGTCTTTTTATTTTTTTATTTTTCATCTTTTATTACCATTTATGGTCCTTGAAGGATCGAAACTATTCATCTGTGGAAATAGTGTATCCATAATCTGTAGCCAACAAGCTCAGATATTTTACATTTTATATTTCATTTTATATATCGACATTGTATCGAGAATTTTATTAGTGTGTTCTATCATATTTTTATTGTATTTGTAAATCCATTGTATAACCCATATTGTGACATCATCGGCACATATAAGATGATTGTTTATTATCCTATTGATTAAAACGATTTTATACGGAGCATTTGGTCAGGACTGTTTTAACTATTTCAGCTGTTTTAACTATTTCAGCTGCTCTTTCCATCATCCTTTGATCATATTTAAGCCCTGTGATATACCTTAGCCTGAGGCGCTCCTATATACACTTCTTAAATCATCGGGCACTCATTCCCTCATATAATAGATGTAGAGGGTTAGATCATCGGGCCCTCAATCCCTCATATAATAGATGTCTATGGTGCGAACCGAAAAACTCAGGTCCTCCTGACTATCGCTCACGTGCGAACCTAAAGGTGCACTATGCAGAAGTTGTGCTAAGTCATAGGTGCACGAAAACAAACAAATAATATTGTAGCTCTTCACAAAGTACTAACTTTGCTTTAATATAACACATAACTCACCTCTTGTAATATGAGAGATGGTAGAGCTATACATTGAAAGTATAGAGCGTGATAAAAAAACTGTTAGAGCTAACATTCCCTGGTAAAAACTATTTTACCATTTACTTACATACCAGACTATTAATAGCGCTGCATGTGTAATATAGACCATTGTGTTTGTACTAAAATAATTTTGTACATGGGATATATACATACATGCACTATGTATAAATGTAATACACTTAGTTATAAATGTCTGTGCCTAAACAGCAATGCAGACTGCATCCCGTACTGCATGCAGTTATAAACAAATTCTTAAAATGCTGCAGTATTTGTGAAGAATTCCTTAGTGGCGTTCTGATGATTTCAGACCATATATTACAGCTCCCTCTGCAGTACCGCAAATGTTTTCACAACATCCCACTGTTGCTCAACTGCTTGTATCTTCTCTCTGGATACACTACAAATTAATGTTCCACTGCTGTACAATGTTGTAAAATATACTTAAAGGGACATGAAAGTCAAAACTAAATTTTCTTAGTTCAGATAGATCATGCTATTTTAACAGACTATTCAATAAATTTCTGCTATCACATTTCAAATGTAAGCAAACATAAGTAGGTAGCAACTGGAAGCTAGTTGATGATTGGTGGTTACACAAATATGCCTCTTGTCATTGGTTCACCCTATACAGGGGTTAAAATGCATAGTTGTATGCAAGCAATAGTGCAAGAATAAAATGTTCTAATGTGCAGTTTTATGTTCTTACGTAAGAAAATAATAGCATTCTTCTCTGTTTGCCACAGGGACTATTTCTTGGATGATATCATATATATTAGACCGCAATCAGTATTATACTTTAGATAAATAATTCTCATAGACACCAACTGTGCTTTTCAATTATAGTAAAAACTACAACTCTCTTTTTGAAAGACTCACACTTCCCAGAAAATAGCACATCTTTAATCTTCCAATCACCATCTATATGTGCTCAGAGGTCAAAAGTGTTTAAGTGGCGTTTAAAACATAGTTTATATTGTAAAGTATATTGTAATAGTAAGCTTGGTTTGTAAATTGGCATTCGCTTGAGTTCATCTATCTGCTTACGTAAAGGTCAGGACCTTAAGCTACTTATTACAGCACTGTCCCTAAGCATACATCTGAGACAATTTGTGGAAAAAAAATTCTTGCAAAATTTTAGACCAATCAGCTTGCACAATACTATCAACTATCTGGAGGAGTACCCTTATTGAGCTTGATTAAAAAACCTGGAATAGTTGCCAAATTCTTATAAGGTGTCTTTATTTTTTGTAGTATACTAGGAATTCTAAAAATACCCATGCCTGCTTTTTAATATTGGCTGTAATGTTTAGTCTTGGGCAATTCTGAATCACCCAAAATTTTTATGAATGTGGCACTGTATTAGGTTTCAACATACCACAATTTTTCCCATATATGATCTTTTCTGTAAATCAAACAACATACTTACTAGGGTTGATTGCTAACTCTATCAAATTCTTTAACCCCTTAACGACAGCCAAGAGGTTAAATATCCCTCCTCCTGGATGGATGGATGCATGTAGTAATATTGCATGTTGCCACTTTCGGCAAGACCCGTATTATTACAGGGCTAAAAAACATTAAGTACATGTGATGTGCAGAGTATAACCATGTTGTTAAGGGGTTAAACTAGCCTTTACCCCTACAATAAGGTTATCTCAGTATTAAAAAAAACCTAGACATGATGGCCATTTAACTTAGGAGTCTTAAACAACCTGCCATCATACAGTGAGATTTAGTAGAGACAACATGCAAGCAAAATGGTACTACTATATACTGATAGTGCCTAAATTGCATAGAAAACATTCTTCTTCTTCAGAGGCGGACTGAGACCAATCAGGGCCCTGGGCAAAATTAGGGAAGGGCCACCACTGTCTCACACTGACCTAAATGTATTCAAATGTATGCAAATGAACATTGTAGCCTCCCTGTCCTGGCCCCAACAGGCCCCCTAACCTCCAGGGCCAGAGACAGGGCCCCTAACCTCCAGGACAAGACCCCACACTCCAAATGCCTTACAGTGACAGACCACCAAAAGGTACCGCCTACTATAGACCCCCTGAGCAACTAACCACACACCCAGACACAAGGCCCCCACTCTGGGGCCAGGGCCCCCACTGAACCCACACTTAACTGCTTAGTTACTGATAGGGCAGGTTTAAGCTCAAGCAGCACACCAGGAGCCATGGGGATGCCATTTGTTGGCCCCCATACATGCTGGGCCCTCAGTCCAGGTCCTATTTGCCCGGCTGATCAGTCCACCCCTGTTCTTCTTTATGGATCATGCTAAAGGAATTTGCTAGTGTCCCTTTGATAAATCTAGTGTTGTTATAAAGCTTGCCTTGCTATTTACTATTGTAAATTAGTTCATGCTTATTATGCTATAAACATATGAAATATATTAAACATATTTTTTGTATAGATATTGCTAATATTCAGGACCATATTTCAAGCATCTGTTAAAGGCAGGAGGTTGGGGGATTATTTTGCTCCACCTTTGTGCTTAAACTTTCCTTTAGATGTTATAGATTACTGTTTAAATAAAAGACTGACAATAGCAACAGTGCCTACACTTTGGTTCATCTTCAAGAAAAATGTTCATGAAACTCCTATTTGTAACAACCTACGCCAAAGGGTTAACAGTTTAAAAAAAAACCCTGAAAAAGAGCAACCGAAAGAGAACTAATTTAAAAAAGTTAAGCATTTTCAATTTTAAGCATACATTATAATAGATAGATAAAAAGACTTTTATACTTCATTATGTACCCTGAATGAAAAAAATAAACCAAAACACTAAAAAGTTATCAATTCAGTATGATTCTCTGACCATTGCAAAAATAAATGTTTTTTTGTTCAGCCTGCCAGCTTTCTTCAGATCACAAGGCTCTACAAATCCAGAGGATATGCGGTGACCAAACTGCAGAGGGTAAAATCGCACATAAAGAATTATGATATACAACATGTTTGATATAAAAATAGATGCCGTTACAATTAACAACTTGTACAAAAAACACCCATAAAATGACATATTGATTTCAGATAGTTTTTCAAAAGTATTTTCAGTAAATGTAACAAACGATGATGAAGAGGTAGATGATTTAAAAATCGTTCAGTAAGCTTTTTATATTCTACTAAGAACAGATGTTGTTTTACAGAATGTTATAGCATTAATATACAGTTCCTCAGGGAATTGTGTCTCACGCATACCTAGCAAGAAAATACAGTTCTGCATCATGGTTCAACCTTACTGCAATATATATCTCTGCATTCTTTATAACATATAGGCTGGGTTATTATAGATTCAGAAAGATCCACATCTACATCACTTTGTCCTGGAATTTTTGGTAAATACTTGTGTCGTACCTATCACCAGCTCCCAGTAATGCATCACTGCTCATAAGCATATCTAGATATGCTTTTCAACAAACAATATCAAGAAAATGAAGTAAATTTTATAATAGAAGTAAATTAAAAAATATTTTATCATTTCATTTGGTGGGGAGGTTAGGGTGTGTGGAACTCAGAATGCAAGAATATATACACAGAACAATGAGAGTCTTTTTTAAAGCTTTACTGATTGATAAGTAAAAGAACAGTTGGTAGTTCAGATTGAAGATCACAGAAACAGCAAGTTTGAACATAACCTTATGCAAATCACTAAAGTATTTTTGAAGTCCAATATACACTAGTGCTTGAAATGAACAGTAACGGGTGAAAATGACACAGAATACCAGATAGGTGCAGCTTGTTAGAAGAAGGCTGTCACTGGTAAGGTAGACACAGGTTTTTCAACAGGCACAGGATACACAGCGGGTAATGTTGATAAGACTGTCAGGGGATAACAGATATGTACAGCAGGGCAGGCACAGCTGGTTTGAAGAAGAATGTCACTGGTATGGTAGACACAGGTTTCTCAGCAGGCACAGGATACCCAGAGGGTACTGTTGGTGAGACTGTCACGGGATACAAGATAGGTATAGCTTCAGGAACAAGGTGAGCATACACAGGTATCAGGTTATTTTGCTTGGCTTTCAGGAATCAGGTGAGCATACATAGGTGAAAGGTAAGTATGAAGGATGAAGGACTCTAGTGTTCATTATCCATATTATTTTTGATTGTTGGTGCCTTCAGTTTACTTTGTCTGCAAGTTAAGTATGCTTGGTCTCTAGAGCAAGCTGAGCATATGCAGGGGCAAGGTAAGTATGATTTGACTCTGGAGCAAGGGGAGCATGCACAGGTATCAGTTAAAAAAAATATCTTGTGATTCAGATAGATCATGCAATTTTAAGCAACTTTTTAATTTACTGCTATTATCAATTTTTCTTCGTTCTCTTGCTGTCTTTATTTGAAAAAGAAGGCATCTAAGCTTTTATTTTTTGGTTGAGTATCCTGGACAGCACTTTTTTATTGGTAGATTAATTTATCCACCAATCAGCAAGGACAACCCAGGTTGTTCACCAAAAATACAAGAGTGGATAGGTGTCCAAGTTGGCTGCCTCCTCCTCACTGACTGGTCCAGGTATGCTAAGAAAAATATAAAGAAACAGAGGGGCGCCTCATGTGTAGTATCCTCAGAAAAAGGTGAAACTTCAAATCATATGAAAGCCAAATGTGTACTCACATACTCCAAAAGCACACTTATGTGCTGGTAGTTGCAGGCTGCAGATTTACACAGGTGTGACAGCTCACCCACAAATCAAAGGCAATTTCTTAGTATTGAAATACTGGAAGAACAACAAAGAGACATGCACTACATGTGCAGATCATCCAGGATACAGTTGCAATAGTTCTAATAAATTTCCAAAAATGGCTACTCACATTTTAGACAAGCACACCAATGTGCTAGTGGGAACAGGCTGGCAATTTGGAGAGGTATGTCAGCTCACCTCTTGAACTCCCGGCTCAGATGTGTATCCAGAATGTGGTAACTCCACAATATTATTGTGAAATATTAAGGCAGGTAGGACAGTAAGATGAATATGTCCACTCAATATAGTAAAAAGTAAAAACAATTTTTATTTAAAAACAAAGTTCATAAAATAACACTGTAAGGGGGCGTGTCCGGGCGGTAGCCATGAACGGCTGCAATACTTGGAGCTCTGAATAACATCAGTATAATCCGCCGATTATCAGAGGCTATTTGACCCATCTGCTATATCTGTCTACAGCTACGGACTTATAATATATTGCTCTACAGATCGATATTACTTTTGCCAGATTTGCCTACATTGAAGTCCAAGTCTGGACCGGCAGAGGGAAGGCGGCGGCCACACTACATTCTCTTTGACACCCCCCCCCCCCCCCGGTTATCCGGGTACAGCAGTTCTGGAAACTGCAGTAATTGGAACTGTGGGGATAAAAAACGGAGTCTGCTCTACAGCCTCTCTTATGGTCAGAGCGTTGAAAGCAGGAGGAAAAAAAAGAAAAATACAAACCCCAGCAGCAGCCACGCACTGGCCTAACTAAAATGGAGTCAGCCGTTAAGCTAAAGCTACAGGAAGTGGAAGCACTACTTATTGCTCATTTCGAACAACTTACTAAAATTTTCCAAGAGGAATGGAGCGCTTTGAAAGTGGAATGCGGCTCGATTGCCCGGAGGACGCAGTCACCAGCGGAGCCTCCAGCTGTGTACGACCCGCCTCCTGAACGAGGGCCTGTGACAAAGGGACCCTTGGATCGGGCCACAGCTGATGACCCTAATAAGCGCGCAGAGGACTGAACTTTCCCTGGAGGCAGCCCGCACCTCCTGATCAAGGAGACTGTGCTGGAGTGCAATGCAGCTGAGCAGGGCAAAGCGGATAGCACTATTGGATCGGACGGAGGGGTGAGGCCTCTTCAGATGGTCCCAGAGAGCCGACAGGCTAATTGCCGATCCGGCTGCAGAAGCCCTTGTTAGCTACAGTTTCATGATCCAAGCAGCAGCTGAGGACTCTACCTTGCAGAAACAGCCTTTTGGTGGTAATACATTATGTATGGTCTCTTGCATCTCTGCGTTACAAATTGTGCTAATTAGGGTGAGACACTCACAGCTCAGACCCTAGACTCTTATCCACGGAAACAGTTGCCTTGCTACCCTTATGTTCATTTGAAATATCCTGCCTCTTGTCATAGTCACATTTTCTCAAAAGGCCGAGGCCCGAAGGTGGGAGTGGGCTAGAACCTTTGGGGACATTAAGAGTTAATTGCCTCAAGTAGAGACAAACATTCTAGTTATTATGTTTTTTTTATTATTATTATTATTATTTCATATAGTGGGAGCTCCATATTTTATTTTTGTTTCTGATATTAAGGCTAGCTGCCAGAAAAGGGGTGAACTTGGATGTGGACTTAAGTTTCCGGGGATACTAGGGGTTAATTGTATCATACAGCACCAGCCTATGTTCTGTCTCCCATTAAGTTGTTTTGTATGCCTACCTATACCCCCATCAGTTGTTCAACCTATTTATATTGTAAGCATAGATCTTATATTTTTTAGCCCCTCCCAACAAGTTTAGGGGTTTTATTATTCAAAGGTCTGCCCAGAAGCATGAAGACAGGTTGTCTGATAAGTAACAGAAGACCTCACCACATTATTCTATAGTAGATAGACTCTTATTTCTCCTTTCGCCATCCCTGACTATAGTGTATAACGTTTAAAATGACATATGATTGCTCTTTTGTTTTACTATTAAATATGATGCTCACTGGTATTGATGGTCCCAGTGCCAGCGGCCGAGGCGCCGGGGGGCCCCCTATATTTAACATTGAGTAGCAGTATTAAACAGATGCAAACTTTTTCTCCCATATATAGTAAGCCTATATGCGTCAGAGGATTAACTTGCAGGCAGTTGCTTTACTTTGCCCCCATCAAAGGTTATCTGAGTCTTTAAGTCCTCCTTCACTAGCAAAATTTCATACCTAGAAGTCCAAAAGTGGGTTATATATATTATTTGCACATGTTCCTTACACTGCTCTCGTAAATAACACTGTTTTACAGTTTGCGAGTCTGTATTTTTAATTATTTATTTTTATTTTTATATTTATGCTATGTCAGACATTAGTTACTATTGTTCTAGTTGTTGTGCTTCTAATTCCCACAGTTCCTTGGCTTACATGCTATTTTATTCTACTAACTATATTTAAATAAGTTGAAATATCAGTTGCTAATCCATATTAAATATATAGGTTCAATGTTGCTAATCCATATTAAATATATAGGTCCAAAAGTGACCACTTCAATTTATATTTTTTTCCCCTTTTAGAACTTGTTAGTCTTGGGAGGTACAAAAGTTGCCTCCAGCTTCATGGGAAAAACACATTAAGTACAGGATATAAAAAAGAAAAAGTGAGGTTCCAGTCATATGTGTATCATTATTCAGATTGTGAATTTTATTTATATGTGTTACTTCTATTGCATTGAAATGTATTATTTTTGGTCTTTGTTATATGGTAACCCATGTGAGTTGTACTACTTTTGGCTCAACCTCAATAAAAAAAATAAAAAAAAAATAACACTGTAGTGTTGAATAAGTGGACAAAGGTATTCACAGTAGCCCCCTTTAACATACAACGCGTTTCTCGGTTATACAACCGTTTCCTCAGGCATATAGTAATTTAAATAAAAATTGTTTTTACTTTTTACTATATTGAGTGGACGTATTCATCTTACTGTCCTACTTTCACAATAATATTGTGGAGTACCCACAACTGTATCCTGGATGATCTGCACATGTAGTGCATGTCTCTTTGTTGTTCTTCCAGTATTTCAATACTAAGAAATTTCTTTGGTTGTGGGTGAGCTGTCACACCTGTGTAAATCTGCAGCCTGCAACTACCAGCACATAAGTGTGCTTTTGGAGTATGTGAGTACACATTTGGCTTTCATATGATTTGAAGTTTCACCTTTTTCTGACGATACTACACATGAGGCGCCCCTCTGTTTCTTTATATTTTTCATACACAGGAATCAGGTAAGTATGCTTTGTTCTCAGGAGCAAGGTGAGCATACACAGGTATCAGGTAAGTATGCTTTGTTCTCAGGAACAAGGTGAGCATACACAGGTATCAGGTAAGTATGCTTTGTTCTCAGGAACAAGGTGAGCATACACAGGTATCAGGTAAGTATGCTTTGTTCTCAGGAGCAAGGTGAGCATACACAGGAATCAGGTAAGTATGCTTTGTTCTCAGGAGCAAGGTGAGCATACACAGGAATCAGGTAAGTATGCTTTGGTCTCAGGAGCAAAGTGAGCTTACACAAGAATCAGGTAAGTATGCTTTGTTCTCAGGAGCAAGGTGAGCATACACAGGTATCAGGTAAGTATGCTTTGTTCTCAGGAACAAGGTGAGCATACACAGGTATCAGGTAAGTATGCTTTGTTCTCAGGAACAAGGTGAGCATACACAGGTATCAGGTAAGTATGCTTTGTTCTCAGGAGCAAGGTGAGCATACACAGGTATCAGGTAAGTATGCTTTGTTCTTAGGAGCAAGGTAAGCTTACACAAGAATCAGGTAAGTATGCTTTGTTCTCAGGAGCAAGGTGAGCATACACAGGTATCAGGTAAGTATGCTTTGTTCTCAGGAACAAGGTGAGCATACACAGGTATCAGGTAAGTATGCTTTGTTCTCAGGAACAAGGTGAGCATACACAGGTATCAGGTAAGTATGCTTTGTTCTCAGGAGCAAGGTGAGCATACACAGGTATCAGGTAAGTATGCTTTGTTCTTAGGAGCAAGGTAAGCTTACACAAGAATCAGGTAAGTATGCTTTGTTCTCAGGAGCAAGGTGAGCATACACAGGTATCAGGTAAGTATGCTTTGTTCTCAGGAGCAAGGTAAGCTTACACAAGAATCAGGTAAGTATGCTTTGTTCTCAGGAGCAAGGTAAGCTTACACAAGAATCAGGTAAGTATGCTTTGTTCTTAGGAGCAAGGTAAGCTTACACAAGAATCAGGTAAGTATGCTTTGTTCTCAGGAGCAAGGTGAGCATACACAGGTATCAGGTAAGTATGCTTTGTTCTCAGGAGCAAGGTTAGCATACACAGGTATCAGGTAAGTATGCTTTGTTCTCAGGAGCAAGGTAAGCTTACACAAGAATCAGGTAAGTATGCTTTGTTCTCAGGAGCAAGGTGAGCATACACAGGTATCAGGTAAGTATGCTTTGTTCTCAGGAGCAAGGTAAGCTTACACAAGAATCAGGTAAGTATGCTTTGTTCTCAGGAGCAAGGTAAGCTTACACAAGAATCAGGTAAGTATGCTTTGTTCTCAGGAGCAGGGTGAGCATACACACGAATCGTATAAGTATGCTTTGTTCTCAGGAGCAAGGTGAGAATATACAGGAATCAGGTAAGTATGCTTTGGTCTCAGGATAGTAAAAAATATACAGATATTGGGGATCTCCTTAAAAAAGGATAAACAGCATATTGTGTCTTATAAATTATTTAATAACACATAAAATCAAGTTACAAAGTTATATATAAATATGTATACATGCACACTACTAATGCCCCTATAGGTACCACTAAAATATAAAAATATATATTTTGTATAAGTGCCGTCACTAAAAGTCCAACACACAGTCTTCCAAGAGATATCCTAAAATAAGTGAGGGATCAGATCCTTATTGTCCACAGACAATAAAAATTCAATATCAATCAGAAACAAGATATCTTTTCTCCTAGTCCTAATCCAATAGTTAAACCTGTCGGACAAAAGAGCAAAGAAAAACAAAAAAACAGTGCAACCCTGCTAAAATTAAATTACAAAAATAGAGGATTAAAATTACTCATAGACAGCCTACGCGTTTCGACCTTTATCAATGCTATTGGTCTATCCGGTTGGAACCTTAAATAGTGCTAGTGTAATTGTTCACACTTTTGGTGCTAAAATCACTCCACTTAAAGGTTCCGGTTGCTATTTAATGACCCCAAGAAGGACTCCCGGTGTTAGCACATTTTCTATATTAATTAAAAGTTTGCTCTTAGCTTACATGTCCCTTTCATTCAATAACTACTACTAGGCAGAGTAGTGGTTTGAAACCACCATTGGGGGGCACATGGGAGAGCCAGCCATTATGCTGGGAAGGCTAGTGCCCCCCCCCCCCCCCGGTGATTCCACTGCTTCCAATCTTAAGCTATTAAGAGATCTAATAATAGACTATAACTGCAAACTCAACATGCATAAGATATAAGTTCTAGCTATGAATAGCACCCTTGAACATATGCCAGCTTTTCAAAATGTGTTTTCCTTTTCCCTAGGCATTTAGCTTATGATACACCCGACACTATTATTTAAAGGGACAGTAAAAAAAAAAAACTTTCATGATTCAGATAGAGCATGCAATTTTTACCAACTTTCCCATTTATTTTTATGATCCAAATTGCTTATTCTCTTGGAATCCTTTGTTGAAAAGCATACTTAGGTAGTCTCAGCTAGCTCCCAGTAGTGGACTGCACTCCTTCAAAAAAAGTTACTAAGAGAATGAAGCATATCTGATAAAAGAGGTAAATTTGAAAGATATTTAAAATTGTATGCTCTATCTGAATCATGAAAAAAATTGAGTTTCATGTCCCTTTAAATTCAATTATACCTCCCCTTTCACACAGACATATTACAGAGAATGTAAGACAATATATTATCACGTTTTCGGTATTTATTTCAAAACCAGCCTATTAACATGCAAAATAGATTGTTCGGCAATTACATCATTCAAATCTATAGCCAACAGTTTTACAAGCGAAACAATAATGGAAATGTTTTTACTTTATATATTCTATTTCCAAATAGTGTTAATCGGTCTTATTCTAATTGTGTGATTCCTGTTTTCTCTTATAATGTAATTTGTTAAATACTAAATAAAAAAATCTATTGTTTAAAAAAATACATTTAAAAGATTGTAATTTAAAAATGGTAGATATCTTTTTACATAAAAAAAGGTTAAAGGGACATAAAACATGCACTTTTATATACTTTTCTATTTACTTCTGTTATTAAAGGGACATGAAACACGACATTTTCCTTGCTTTATTCAAATAGAGAATACAATTTAAAAAAGTTTCCAATTTGCTTCTATTATCAAATGTGCTTTATTCTCGTGTTATTTTTTGTTGAAGAGATACTTAGATAGGTATTGTGCACATGTCTAAAGAACTACATGACAGGAAATAGTGCTGCCCTCTTGTGTTCTTGCTAATGTATAACATTGTTGTAAAACTGCTGCCATTTAGTGCTGCAGACAAGTGCATATGTAAACATTATCTAAAAAGACACATCCCCTTGCTATGCACCTCACAGAATTCTACGGTCATTGAATACAGCCTCCATTGATCCCATAAGATACAAATAACAAGAGGTGGAGGAAGATCACTATTAGTATTTAGTAATAAGCACTGACCCCTGGAATAAACTGCCGCTACCTTTCAGATCTAGCTAGAATCACCTCCTATTCAGTATGATAACCACTAATGGCCTGTTCCTGCTGCTCCCTCTATACCGACCCTCCTTTTTGTTTCTTCTATGTCATGTCATTAAAAATGTTGGCTCACAAGTCCACCTGTCCTATTGATCAAGGCATGTAAAGGGTGTTTACAGCTAACAGCAACTGACAAACAGGTCTCTTTATGGTTCTTGTAAATGTCTTTTTTTATTATTGTACTTTGCAGTTTCATACTTTATAAAAATTGATAATAATTACATTCTATATACATTTTTGTGTCTTTGTTCTCTTTTCCCCCTAGAAGCCAAGCATATTTTGAAGCAGGGTTTTCTCTGTGTATAGTCTCTATATAAGTAGACAAATAGACAGACTGACATAGATAGATAGATAGATAGATAGATAGATAGATAGATAGATATGAAGAATATAGAATGGTAGTCATCTATTTGTTTACTAAGGTTAAAGTGGTACTTATCGAGGCATAGTGTGGATGTGACAGAATATTTACATTCGGTTATAGTGAGTATAACAGGCTGTTTCCAATATTTTGGGATTAAATGTTTAACATTGTTGATCATAGTGAATAACAAGTAATGTACGTCTGAACTTACATGGAATTTTAGGAAATTTGTTAAACAAAATAACTATAGTGTCAGGCACTATGTGTTTCCCTATCACTTTTTCTATTTCTGTCACTATTTTCACCCAATATGATTGGATTTCTATACACGACCACCAGATATGGGCAAAGTTTCCCCTATCCCCACAATTTCTCCAGCAGGTCGCTAATGTACCTCGTATATTGTAGCTAGTCTTGATAGTGTTAACTACCATAGGCACAGCAGACAGATACTTTTAATAAAATAAGGTTGCTGAGGTCTCAGTAAATTCTTCACATGATTATTTATTTTGCATATTAAATGTGGAATCTTGCTGGACTCTTAGAATTTATCAATGTTTAGTGAATTTAGGGCAATAAAACAACGTTAACATAGAGAAAGAAACAAACTGATGCAATTGAGCTCTCTGCTGGTAAAATATATACATCTGCTTAGCTCATGGAATTGAAATGGAGCCTGCTGGCTAATATCAGACAGGAGACATTTAGGTGCAAGTTTATAGTGAAATGATATATAAAGCTAAAGCATAATTGTGAGGGTATTCTGGTTCCTATGTTGCTACTGTTTTTGGAAATTTCTCATTTTATATTTGGTTTATTCTGCTTGAATGGAGATTTGATGATGATAGTTTTTTTTCAAATTCAAACTCTCACAAAGCATAGCTTGTACAACCCATGTGCCAATAGCTATCATTTAATAAAAGATCATAATACAGTTTGGTAAAATTATATCCATAAATGCACTGCTATACACAAGATACAAAAAAACACACACAACCTGAGGTGAATCAAACTGCTATTTCCTTTCTAACTTTACTGCACTGACTTTTTCTTGCCTTGTCAGTCAAGAATGTAGAGAACGCTGCTCTGTGATCTGCGCAGCTTTCAACTGAATTTCTCTCTTTAATGATATCCACCAGGGACCTTGAAGATTTGACAGGTCTTACAGTGCCAGCTTTATTGTCATGTGTTGGGCATAACAGTTTAGTCAATACAGTAAACATTGTGTGGTTTTATCAATACAGTGAGCATTGTGTGGTTTTATCAATACAGTGAGCATTGTGTGCTTTTATCAATACAGTGAGCATTGTGTGGTTTTATCAATACAGTGAGCATTGTGTGGTTTTATCAATACAGTGAGCATTGTGTGGTTTTATCAATACAGTGAGCATTGTGTGGTTTTATCAATACAGTGATCATTGTGTGGTTTTATCAATACAGTGAGCATTGTGTGGTTTTATCAATACAGTGATCATTGTGTGGTTTTATCAATACAGTGAGCATTGTGTGGTTTTATCAATACAGTGATCATTGTGTGGTTTTATCAATACAGTGATCATTGTGTGGTTTTATCAATACAGTGAGCATTGTGTGGTTTTATCAATACAGTGAGCATTGTGTGGTTTTATCAAAACAGTGAGCATTGTGTGGTTTTATCAATACAGTGAGCATTGTGTGGTTTTATCAATACAGTGAGCATTGTGTGGTTTTATCAAAACAGTGAGCATTGTGTGGTTTTATCAATACAGTGAGCATTGTGTGGTTTTATCAATACAGTGAGCATTGTGTGGTTTTATCAATACAGTAAACATTGTGTGATTTTATCAATACAGTGAAGTTTGTATTCTCTTAAAATAATGTGTGAAATGTATATGCATACATCTATAAGATGTGCATAATCTACTGTACTGCTAATTTAATACATGATGATTATTTATTTGTAGTGTTGCAAAAATGTGATAGCGCTGATGAATGTATACTAAACCCATTATATGCAGGGTTAAAATAACTTAAAGGGACATGAAAGCCATTTTTTTCATGATTCAGATAGAGCATACCATTTTAAACAACTTTTCAATGTATTTTATTTATTTAATTTGCAAGTTCTCTTGATATCCTTTGTTCAAAAGTATATCTAGTTAGGCTTAGAAGCTGGGACCTAGCTACTGATTGGTAGCTGCACATACTGTATATGCCACTTGCCATTGGCTTACCATTGTGCTCAGCTAGTTCCCTGTAGTGCTTTGCTGCTCCTTCATAAAAGGATACCAAGAGAATGAGACAAAGTTGCTAAGAAGTAATTTGGAAAGATTTTTAAAATTGTTTGCTCTATCTGAATCATGAAATAAAACTTTTGGGTTTCTTGTCGCTATAAAGAATACATAAGGAGACATACCTTGGAAAGAGAGGAGCAGGGGCATTAGATGGTTGGAACTATTACAGAGGGGAGGGGCCATGGTTTGTCATTGGGGTTGCTACAAAGCCAATATTCTACCAACAAAGCTGATATTTTTAAAGGGTTAAAAATCTTGGTAAAAAAAATGGACAAATGAAACACATTTTTAAAGGGACATTAAACTGATGTTCACAACAACAACAAAACTACTTGGTGCGTTATTGTATTTCATCCTGTTTCTGCAGCTCCTTACAAATCAGTTTTAATAGATTAAATGTGCCAGTTATGGAAGCTCCGCCTCTTTGTACTGTGGGCTGCCATCTTGGAGCTCAGGTATTCTCACAGCCTGTGACCGAAGCAGTGTCTTTACATATCAATGAGACAATATTATTGTACTTCAGGTTAGGGTGTATGATACAAAGCAGGATATTTACATTTTCGAAGCTGCTGCATTGCTCTATATTATTGTTGGGTGCTTTTTTAAATATATTTTGTGTAAAAAATGCAAATATGTGAAGCTCACATGATGTATCATGCACACTAACTCCAAGGGTATCATTCACACTAACTGATCTGTGAGTGCACACTGCTTCTGTCACAGGCTGTGACAATACTTGAGCTCCAAGATGGCGGTGCCCAGTTTTAAGAGGCGGAGCTTCAGTATTGTGCACCTTTATGTTATTAGAAAAGGAAACTGATTTGAAAAAAGCTCCAGGAACAGGATAAATTGCAATAACATAGTGGGTAGTTACTATTCTTTTATAGTTGTGCACAGCAGTTTAATCCAGCGCTTGGATAGTGCTTTTCTTGCAGCTTTATATAGGACTTTTTGGCTTTTTTTAAATTCTACAGCATTAACGTTTTGCACAACCATTTTTTCAATGTTAAAACATTTTATGTTTGTACAGTCCATGGGGGATATTTATCAAAGGTCTGGCGGACCTGATCCGACAGTGCGGGTCAGGTCCGCCAGACCTCGCTGAATGCGGAGAGCAATACGCTCTCCGTATTCAGCATTGCACCAGCAGGGAGGTGTCAATCAACCCGATCGTACTCGATTGGGTTGATTTTCGGCAATGTGTGTCCGCCTGCTCAGAGCAGGCGGACAGGGTTATGGAGTAGCAGTCTTTAGCTCGCCAGAAACACGGGCCCTCAAGCTCCATCCAGAGCTTGATAAATGGGCCCCCATGTGTTAATAAAAAGTTAATAAAAAGTTTTACAAAATTAAAATATCTCAAATGAGTAGTAGATTTTTTTTCTGACAAATTTTAGTTACTTCCATTTTCCCTCCCCAGTTTTATGTGACAGCCATAAGCCAAACAAAAATACATATACGTAAAGTAGGAGCTTGTGCATCAGAAAGTGTGTATATAAAAAGATTGTGCATATTTTAATTTATTTAGAAAGCAGTTTTAATTTAGTGGAAAGTAATGGCATGCTCTATCTGAATCATGCAAGTTTCATTTTGACTTGTGTCCCTTTAAACTGAAAATGTTGTATTAAAGTACATTAGGCAGCCACCATTAATATTTCTTTACTCCACATAACTTTTTTAAGGGGAATTATATTATTTGCTTAATGTCCCTTTCATTTGTTGCATCTGTCAACAACATTGAGGTCTTTGATAGATTTACTTTTTTAAGAATCAAATAAATGTGGTACAATAACCTATGGTTCAGCTTATTATCAATGCATTTTAAATTTAAAAGATTTTTGATTGCAAGTTGATTATGAAGAATGTAAACAATTGGATAAATTCAGAGGCAGTGGGTCTTATATGTTTCATCTGCAGTTTAAATAAATGTATTTCTATTAATGAAGTGAGATGTTCTTCCAGATTGCTCCAGCTCAGAGGATACCAGCCGTGCCTATTCACTGCTGTCTATACACTTTGTTATTATCTTATTTATAAAATCCTGGCACGTTCCACAGCACTGAGCAGTGGGGTAACACATTATAAGGCTGCAATAAAACAAATTGCCGTTGACACAACTAATAGTGAAGGTCCAGGCTAAAAATTTACAATCTAGGACAGAATAATTCTCAAACCGGGAAAGCCAGTAAGCCAGTAAGCCACGGATAAAACCTATCAGTTGCCAAAAAGGTCTGCAATAAATTACTATGCAATGAGTGGAACCCTCAATGCTATTAAAGGGACAGGAAACCCAAAAAATATTAATTGATAATTAAGATAAAGAATACAATTTTAAACAACTTTCCAATTGATTTTTATTATCTAATTTGCTTTATTCTCTTGGTATCCTATGTTGAAGAAACAGCAATGCACATGGGTGAGCCAATAACATAAGGCATGTATATGCAGCCACCAATCAGCAGCTTCTGAGCTTACCTAGGTATGCTTTTCACAAAGGATGCCAAGAGATCAAAACAAATTTGATAACAAAAGTAAATTGTGAAAGTTCTTAAAAAGTATATGCTCTACAAATTATGGAAGAATAAAATTGGGTTTCATGTCCCTTTAAAGAAATTAAAGTGGAACTGCCTATATATTGTTCTTAACATTGATCTAACCAATAAAGTTCCTGTGATACACTGCAAAATAAAATAAAAGTTGATGTAATGCAGTAAAACGTGTTTCCTGAACTTAGGACCTCAGAATCCTCTTACAGGACAGATTTTCAGGATTCCATAGATGAGGACAACTACTGACTGAGCAGTTATGCTGTACTTCAAAAATACTAAAAATCTGTCTTATTAGTAGGGTTCCTAGTTGTCTGGTATTAAGCTGGACAATTAAATATTTTAATTATTTTTTAATATATATGTACAAAATAACTGCACACCATGGGCTCGATCCGATATAAATCGTCGCCTGCAAAAGCCGGCGATGCCAAAATCTGTGCGGGTTTGGTATCCTATATATTTAACCCCTAAACCGCCGCTCCCGGACCGCGCCGCCATCTATATAAACTAACCCCCTACTGTGAGCCCCTAAAACCGCCACCATCTACCTGATCTATCCCCTAATGTGAACCCCTTACACCGCCGCCATCTACCTGATCTATCCCCTAATGTGAACCCCTTACACCGCCGCCATCTACCTGATCTATCCCCTAATGTGAACCCCTTACACCGCCGCCATCTACCTTATCTATCCCCTAATCTGACCCCTTACACCGCCGCCATCTACCTTATCTATCCCCTAATCTGACCCCTTACATCGCCGCCGCCTATATAAAAATTATTAACCCCTAATCTAATCCCCCTATACCGCCGCCAGCTATATTAATATTATTAACCCCTAATCTAATATCCCTAAAGTAATAAGCTCTATTACCAGCCCTTAAAAGGGCCTTTTGCGGGGCTTTGCCCCAAAGTAAACAGCTCTTTTGCCCTATAACCTGCCCTCCCTACACCGCCGCCACCTATATTAATAGTATTAACACCTAATGTAAGCCCCTTACACCGCCGCCATCTATATTAAAATTATTAACCCCTAATTTAATCTACCTACCCCGCCGACAGCTATGTTATCTATATTAACCCTAAGTATATTATAGTTAATATAGTTATTACATTATATATATTAACTATATTAACCCTAATTATATTAGGGTTAATATAGTTAATATAGTTACTATAGTATTTATATTAACTATATTAACTCTATCTAACCCGAACACCCCTAACTAACTAAATTCTTATTAAATAAATCTAATTCATATTATAAACTAAAATATTCCTATTTAAATCTAAATACTTACCTATAAAATAAACCCTAAGGCCTAGATTTGGAGTTTGGCGGTAAAAGGGCTGTTAACGCTCCGCGGGCTTTTTTCTGGCCGCACCATAAATTTAACTCTGGTATCGAGAGTTCTAACAAATGCTGCGTTAGGCTCCAAAAAAGGAGCGTAGAGCATTTTTACCGCAAATGCAACTCTCGATACCAGAGTTGCTTACGGACGCGGCCAGCCTCAAAAACGTGCTCGTGCACGATTCTCCCATAGAAAACAATGGGGCTGTTTGAGCTGAAAAAAAACCTAACACCTGCAAAAAAGCAGCGTTCAGCTCCTAACGCAGCCCCATTGTTTCCTATGGGGAAACACTTCCTACGTCTGCACCTAACACTCTAACATGTACCCCGAGTCTAAACACCCCTAACCTTACACATATTAACCCCTAATCTGCCACCCCCGCTATCGCTGACCCCTGCATATTTTTTTTAACCCCTAATCTGCCGCTCCGTAAACCGCCGCAACCTACGTTATCCCTATGTACCCCTAATCTGCTGCCCTAACATCGCCGACCCCTATATTATATTTATTAACCCCTAATCTGCCCCCATCAACGTCGCCGACACCTGCCTACACTTATTAACCCCTAATCTGCCGAGCGGACCTGAGCGCTACTATAATAAAGTTATTAACCCCTAATCCGCCTCACTAACCCTATCATAAATAGTATTAACCCCTAATCTGCCCTCCCTAACATCGCCGACACCTACCTTCAATTATTAACCCCTAATCTGCCGAGCGGAGCTCACCGCTATTCTAATAAATTGATTAACCCCTAAAGCTAAGTCTAACCCTAACACTAACACCCCCCTAACTTAAATATAATTTACATCTAACGAAATAAATTAACTCTTATTAAATAAATGATTCCTATTTAAAGCTAAATACTTACCTGTAAAATAAATCCTAATATAGCTACAATATAAATTATAATTATATTATAGCTATTTTAGGATTAATATTTATTTTACAGGCAACTTGGTATTTATTTTAACTAGGTACAATAGCTATTAAATAGTTAAGAACTATTTAATAGTTACCTAGTTAAAATAATAACAAATTTACCTGTAAAATAAATCCTAACCTAAGATATAATTAAACCTAACACTACCCTATGAATAAAATAATTAAATAAACTACCTACAATTACCTACAATTAACCTAACACTACACTATCAATAAATTAATTAAACACAATTCCTACAAATAAATACAATTAAATAAACTAGCTAAAGTACAAAAAATAAAAAAGAACTAAGTTACAAAAAATAAAAAAATATTTACAAACATAAGAAAAATATTACAACAATTTTAAACTAATTACACCTACTCTAAGCCCCCTAATAAAATAACAAAGCCCCCCAAAATAAAAAATTCCCTACCCTATTCTAAATTAAAAAAGTTACAAGCTCTTTTACCTTACCAGCCCTGAACAGGGCCCTTTGCGGGGCATGCCCCAAGAATTTCAGCTCTTTTGCCTGTAAAAGAATAAATACAATACCCCCCCCCCCAACATTACAACCCACCACCCACATACCCCTAATCTAACCCAAACCCCCCTTAAATAAACCTAACACTAAGCCCCTGAAGATCTTCCTACCTTGTCTTCACCATCCAGGTATCACCGATCCGTCCTGGCTCCAACATCTTCATCCAACCCAAGCGGGGGTTGGCGATCCATCATCCGGTGCTGAAGAGGTCCAGAAGAGGCTCCAAAGTCTTCCTCCTATCCGGCAAGAAGAGGACATCCGGACCGGCAAACATCTTCTCCAAGCGGCATCTTCGATCTTCTTCCATCCGGTGCGGAGCGGGTCCATCTTGAAGCAGGCGACGCGGATCCATCCTCTTCTTCCGTTGTCTCCCGACTAATGACGGTTCCTTTAAGGGACGTCATCCAAGATGGCGTCCCTCGAATTCCGATTGGCTGATAGGATTCTATCAGCCAATCGGAATTAAGGTAGGAATTTTCTGATTGGCTGGTGGAATCAGCCAATCAGAATCAAGTTCAATCCGATTGGCTGATCCAATCCGATCAGCCAATAGAATGCGAGCTCAATCTGATTGGCTGATTGGATCAGCCAATAGGATTGAACTTGATTCTGATTGGCTGATTCCATCAGCCAATCAGAAAATTCCTACCTTAATTCCGATTGGCTGATAGAATCCTATCAGCCAATCGGAATTCGAGGGACGCCATCTTGGATGACGTCCCTTAAAGGAACCGTCATTAGTCGGGAGACAACGGAAGAAGAGGATGGATCCGCGTCGCCTGCTTCAAGATGGACCCGCTCCGCACCGGATGGAAGAAGATCGAAGATGCCGCTTGGAGAAGATGTTTGCCGGTCCGGATGTCCTCTTCTTGCCGGATAGGAGGAAGACTTTGGAGCCTCTTCTGGACCTCTTCAGCACCGGATGATGGATCGCCAACCCCCGCTTGGGTTGGATGAAGATGTTGGAGCCAGGACGGATCGGTGATACCTGGATGGTGAAGACAAGGTAGGAAGATCTTCAGGGGCTTAGTGTTAGGTTTATTTAAGGGGGGTTTGGGTTAGATTAGGGGTATGTGGGTGGTGGGTTGTAATGTTGGGGGGGGGGGTATTGTATTTATTCTTTTACAGGCAAAAGAGCTGAAATTCTTGGGGCATGCCCCGCAAAGGGCCCTGTTCAGGGCTGGTAAGGTAAAAGAGCTTGTAACTTTTTTAATTTAGAATAGGGTAGGGAATTTTTTATTTTGGGGGGCTTTGTTATTTTATTAGGGGGCTTAGAGTAGGTGTAATTAGTTTAAAATTGTTGTAATATTTTTCTTATGTTTGTAAATATTTTTTTATTTTTTGTAACTTAGTTCTTTTTTATTTTTTGTACTTTAGCTAGTTTATTTAATTGTATTTATTTGTAGGAATTGTGTTTAATTAATTTATTGATAGTGTAGTGTTAGGTTAATTGTAGGTAATTGTAGGTAGTTTATTTAATTATTTTATTGATAGGGTAGTGTTAGGTTTAATTATATCTTAGGTTAGGATTTATTTTACAGGTAAATTTGTTATTATTTTAACTAGGTAACTATTAAATAGTTCTTAACTATTTAATAGCTATTGTACCTAGTTAAAATAATTACAAAGTTGCCTGTAAAATAAATATTAATCCCAAAATAGCTATAATATAATTATAATTTATATTGTAGCTATATTAGGATTTATTTTACAGGTAAGTATTTAGCTTTAAATAGGAATCATTTATTTAATAAGAGTTAATTTATTTCGTTAGATGTAAATTATATTTAAGTTAGGGGGGTGTTAGTGTTAGGGTTAGACTTAGCTTTAGGGGTTAATCAATTTATTAGAATAGCGGTGAGCTCCGGTCGTCAGATTAGGGGTTAATAATTGAAGTTAGGTGTCGGCGATGTTAGGGAGGGCAGATTAGGGGGTTAATACTATTTATGATAGGGTTAGTGAGGCGGGTTAGGGGTTAATAACTTTATTATAGTAGCGCTCAGGTCCGCTCGGCAGATTAGGGGTTAATAAGTGTAGGCAGGTGTCGGCGACCTTGAGGGGGGCAGATTAGGGGTTAATAAATATAATATAGGGGTCGGCGGTGTTAGGGGTAGCAGATTAGGGGTACATAGGGATAACGTAGGTGGCGGCGCTTTGCGGTCGGAAGATTAGGGGTTAATTATTTTAAGTAGCTGGTGGCGACGTTGTGGGGGGCAGGTTAGGGGTTAATAAATGTAATACAGGGGTCGGCGGGGTTAGGGGCAGCAGATTAGGGGTACATAAGTATAACGTAGGTGGCGGTCGGCAGATTAGGGGTTAAAAATTTTAATCGAGTGGCGGCGATGTGGGGGGAGCTCGGTTTAGGGGTACATAGGTAGTTTATGGGTGTTAGTGTACTTTAGGGTACAGTAGTTAAGAGCTTTATGAACCGGCGTTAGCCAGAAAGCTCTTAACTCCTGCTATTTTCAGGCGGCTGGAGTTTTGTCGTTAGAGCTCTAACGCTCACTTCAGAAACGACTCTAAATACCAGCGTTAGAAAGATCCCATTGAAAAGATAGGATACGCAATTGACGTAAGGGGATCTGCGGTATGGAAAAGTCGCGGCTGAAAAGTGAGCGTTAGACCCTTTAATCACTGACTCCAAATACCAGCGGGCGGCCAAAACCAGCGTTAGGAGCCTCTAACGCTGGTTTTGACGGCTACCGCCGAACTCCAAATCTAGGCCTAAGATAGCTACAATATAATTAATAATTACATTGTAGCTATGTTAGGGTTTATATTTATTTTACAGGTAAATTGTTAATTATTTTAACTAGGTATAATAGCTATTAAATATATTATAATTATTAGCTACCTAGTTAAAATAATTACCCAATTACCTGTAAAATAAATCCTAACCTAAGTTACAAATACACCTACACTATCAATAAATTAAATAAACTACAAATATCTATCTAAAAATACAATTAAATAAACTAAACTAAATTACAAAAAACAAACAAACACTAAATTACAAAAAAAAAAAGATTACAGCAATTTTAAGCTAATTACACCTATTCTAAGCCCCCTAATAAAATAATAAAGCCCCCCAAAATAAAAAATTCCCTACCCTATTCTAAATTATAAAATACCAGCTCTGTACCAGCCCTTAAAAGGGCTTTTTGCGGGGTATTTACCCCAAGTTAACAGCTCTTTTGCCTGTAAAAAAAGAACACAACACCCCCCCCAACATTACAACCCACCACCCACATACCCCTATTCTAAACCCACCCAAACCCCCCTTAAAAAAACCTAACACTACCCCCCTGAAGATCTCCCTACCTTGTCTTCACCCAACCGGGCCGAACTCCTCATCTGATCCGGGCGATGTCTTTATCCAAGCGGCAAAGAAGAAGTCTTCATCCCGGCGATGTCTTTATCCAAGCGTCAAAGAAGAAATCTTCATCCCGGCGATGTCTTTATCCAAGCTGCAGCAAAGTCTTCTTCCATCCGGCAGCATCTTCCATCTGATTGGCTGATTGAATCAGCCAATCGGATTAAACTTGAATCTGATTGGCTGATTCAATCAGCCAATCAGATTTTTCTACCTTAATTCCGATTGGCTGATAGAATCCTATCAGCCAATCGGAATTCAACGGACGCCCTCTTGGATGACGTCATTTAAAGGTACCTCATTCGTCGTTTAGTCGTCGGCCGGGATGGATGATCCGCGTCGGAGGAGCGAAGAAAGAAGATTGAAGATGCCGCTTGATGGAAGATGCTGCCGGATGGAAGAAGACTTTGCTGCCGCTTGGATAAAGACATCGCCGGGATGAAGACTTCTTTTTTGCCGCTTGGATAAAGACATCGCCGGGATGAAGACTTCTTCTTTGCCGCTTGGATAAAGACATCGCCCGGATCGGATGAGGAGTTCGGCCCGGTTGGGTGAAGACAAGGTAGGGAGATATTCAGGGGGGTAGTGTTAGGTTTTTTTAAGGGGGGTTTGGGTGGGTTTAGAATACGGCGGTGTAGGGGGATTAGATTAGGGGTTAATACATTTATTATAGGTGGCAGCGGTGTAGGGGGATTTAGATTGTAGGCAAAAGAGCTGATTACTTTGTGACAAAGCCCCGCCAAAAGCCCTTTTAAGGGCTGGTAAAAGAGCAGTTTTCTTTGGGGCATGCCCCGCAAAAAGCCCTTTTAAGGGCTGGCAAAAGAGCAGTTTACTTTGGGGTAATGCAACGCAAAAAGCCCTTTTCAGGGCTATTTGTAGGGTTAGACTTAGGTTTAGTGGTAGGGATAGTTTAGTATTTTAGGGGTTAAATAATTTAATATAGATGGCGGCGGGGTAGGGGGATTAAATTAGGGGTTAATAATTTTAAAATAGATGGCGGCGGGGTAGGGGCTCACTTTACGGGGTAGGTAAGGTAGATGGCGGCGGGGTAGGGGCTCACTTTACGGGGTAGGTAAGGTAGATGGCGGCGGGGTAGGGGCTCACTTTAGGGGGTAGGTAAGGTAGATGGCGGCGGTGTTAGGGGCTCACTTTAGGGGGTTATAGATTTAATATAGCTGGCAGCGGGGTCCAGGAGCGGCGGTTTAGGGGTTAATAACTTTATTAGGTGGCGGCGGGGTCCGGGAGCAGCGGTTTAGGGGTTAATACATATTTTATTGTTAGGATAGTGAGGGGGGATAGCGGATGGAGGGTTAGACATGTCGGGCTATGTTTGGGAGGCGTGTTAGACAGTGTGGGTGATTTCATACTTTAGTCAGGTTTTGTAGGCGCCGGCAGTTTCTAACGTGCCGTAAGTCACTGGCGACTCCAGAAATTTGTACTTACGCAGATTTCTGGACATCGCTGGTTTATCCGACTTACGGCACTTTAGCCTCTGACGGCACCGTATATTGGATAGCTCGAGTTGGGAGCTGAAACTGCGGGTGACGCGGGTTCCCTCGCTTGTGCCGCAAACTACGCCGTATATCGTATCACGCCCTTGTCTGTTTTAAGCCCCTGAGCCTATGCTATATACGCTAAGCAAAGAGTTGCCCCATCTCTGGTGAATATGCTGTGCTGTATAATGATGAAATATCTATACACTAATAGTGAACACGCTGTAATCACTGATGAGTATGCTGCACAGATAAGGGTTAATATAGTAAATATAGCTGGCGGCGGTGTAGGGGGATTAGATTAGGGGTTAATGTGTTTAATATAGATGGCGCCGGTGTAGGGGGATTAGATTAGGGGTTAATACATTTATTATAGGTGGCAGCGGTGTAGGGGGATTTAGATTGTAGGCAAAAGAGCTGATTACTTTGTGACAAAGCCCAGCCAAAAGCCCTTTTAAGGGCTGGTAAAAGAGCAGTTTTCTTTGGGGCATGCCCCGCAAAAAGCCCTTTTAAGGGCTGGCAAAAGAGCAGTTTACTTTGGGGTAATGCAACGCAAAAAGCCCTTTTCAGGGCTATTTGTAGGGTTAGACTTAGGTTTAGTGGTAGGGATAGTTTAGTATTTTAGGGGTTAAATAATTTAATATAGATGGCGGCGGGGTAGGGGGATTAAATTAGGGGTTAAAAATTTTAAAATAGATGGCGGCGGGGTAGGGGCTCACTTTACGGGGTAGGTAAGGTAGATGGCGGCGGGGTAGGGGCTCACTTTACGGGCTAGGTAAGGTAGATGGCGGCGGGGTAGGGGCTCACTTTAGGGGGTAGGTAAGGTAGATGGCGGCGGTGTTAGGGGCTCACTTTAGGGGGTTATAGATTTAATATAGCTGGCAGCGGGGTCCGGGAGCGGCGGTTTAGGGGTTAATAACTTTATTAGGTGGCGGCGGGGTCCGGGAGCAGCGGTTTAGGGGTTAATACATATTTTATTGTTAGGATAGTGAGGGGGGATAGCGGATGGAGGGTTAGACATGTCGGGCTATGTTTGGGAGGCGTGTTAGACAGTGCGGGTGATTTCATACTGTAGTCAGGTTTTGTAGGCGCCGGCAGTTTCTAACGTGCCGTAAGTCACTGGCGACTCCAGAAATTTGTACTTACGCAGATTTCTGGACATCGCTGGTTTATCCGACTTACGGCACTTTAGCCTCTGACAGCACCGTATATTGGATAGCTCGAGTTGGGAGCTGAAACTGCGGGCGACGCGGGTTCCCTCGCTTGTGCCGCAAACTACGCCGTATATCGGATCGCGCCCTTGTCTGTTTTAAGCCCCTGAGCCTATGCTATATACGCTAAGCAAAGAGTTGCCCCATCTCTGGTGAATATGCTGTGCTGTATAATGATGAAATATCTATACACTAATAGTGAACACGCTGTAATCACTGATGAGTATGCTGCACAGATAAGGGTTAATATAGTAAATATAGCTGGCGGCGGTGTAGGGGGATTAGATTAGGGGTTAATGTGTTTAATATAGATGGCGCTGGTGTAGGGGGATTAGATTAGGGGTTAATACATTTATTATAGGTGGCAGCGGTGTAGGGGGATTTAGATTGTAGGCAAAAGAGCTGATTACTTTGTGACAAAGCCCCGCCAAAAGCCCTTTTAAGGGCTGGTAAAAGAGCAGTTTTCTTTGGGGCATGCCCCGCAAAAAGCCCTTTTAAGGGCTGGCAAAAGAGCAGTTTACTTTGGGGTAATGCCACGCAAAAAGCCCTTTTCAGGGCTATTTGTAGGGTTAGACTTAGGTTTAGTGGTAGGGATAGTTTAGTATTTTAGGGGTTAAATAATTTAAAATAGATGGCGGTGGGGTAGGGGGATTAGATTAGGGGTTAATAATTTTAAAATAGATAGCGGCAGGGTAGGGGCTCACTTTAGGGGGTAGGTAAGGTAGATGGCGGCGGTGTTAGGGGCTCACTTTAAGGGGTAGGTAAGGTAGATGGCGGCGGTGTTAGGGGCTCACTTTAGGGGGTTATAGATTTAATATAGCTGGCGGGGTCCGGGAGCGGCGGTTTAGGGGTTAATACATATTTTATTGTTAGGATAGTGAGGGGGGATAGCGGATAGAGGGTTAGACGTGTCGGGCTATGTTTGGGAGGCGTGTTAGACAGTGCGGGTGATTTCATACTTTAGTCAGGTTTTGTAGGCGCCGGCAGTTTCTAAGGTGCCGTAAGTCACTGGCGACTCCAAAAATTTGTACTTACGCAAATTTCTGGACATCGCTGGTTTATCCGACTTACGGCACTTCAGCCTCTGACGGCGCCGTATATTGGATAGCTCGAGTTGGGAGCTGAATCTGCGGGCGACGCGGGTTCCCTCGCTTGTGCCGCAAACTAAGCCGTATATCGGATCGCGCCGTTGTCTGTTTTAAGCCCCTGAGCCTATGCTATATACGCTAAGCAAAGAGTTGCCCCATCTCTGGTGAATATGCTGTGCTGTATAATGATGAAATATCTATACACTAATAGTGAACACGCTGTAATCACTGATGAGTATGCTGCACAGATAATGACCACATAGGTACATGCCTAGGTGTAGACTGGCTGCTATGCCCCCCAGCAATTGGGCCCTGGTGCCACTACACCTGCTGTACCAATGGTAGTTCTGCCCCTTTGTGTTTATATATATTTATTTGTTCCTTTAAGCCCTGTATACACACATATATATGTGTGCGTGTGTGTGCGTACATGCTTTGAAAATATATAAATAAATACTCTCAAATCATGATAAGAGACATTTAACATATATATGTGTGTGTATGTATGTATATATTTATATATATTTTTATATATATATATATATATATATATATACACATACACACACAGTATATCTATCTATCTATCTATCTATCTATATATATATATATATACATATATGTTATATATATATATATATATATATATATATATATATATATATATATATATATATATAATGTCAAAATAACCAATAATTCTCAAGTCTGAAGCAGTACTAATCAATAAGACAGAATTTAACATTTAAAATAAGATGTAGTTAGAAAAGAGGAGAGGGTGAGCGGGGTGTCCTAAATAGTAAATTGGCCAGTGAGAGTGAAAGGTGAGAAGTGTTTCAATATAGAGTCCAGTTTTAATATAGATGTCCAGTTTTATGTTACTTACTGGTATAGGTGTGACATGATAGATAGATAGATAGATAGATAGATAGATAGATAGATAGATAGATGATAGATTATTATTATTATCATCATTTATTTGTATAGCGCTGCCAAATTCCGTAGGGCTAGGTACAATGATAGGGGTATACAATAACAAAGATTTGTCATAAAATACAAAACATAACAAAACTAAACAAATCTAGTACAGGAAGAAGAGGGCCCTGCTCTGGAGAACTCACAGTCTATAGGTTTAGGGTGCAGAGACATAAGGTTGGGGTGATTGTTACATCGGTTGTAGTTGCAGCAGTGAGTCAGGCAGTTCATGTACATGTATTAGTTTGGTTCGGATGAGGGATGGAGGAGAGATGGTAAGCCTCTCTGAATAGGTGAGTTTTCAAGGAGAGTCTGAAGCTATACAAGGTTGGAGACAGTCTTATGGAGCGGGGTAGAGAGTTCCAGAGGACAGGAGCAGCACGTGCAAAGTCTTGGAGGTGGGAGTGGAACATAGAGATAACAGGAGTGTAGAGACATAGGTCAGAGGTTGATCGAAGAGGACGGGATGCAGAATATTTCACGATGAGAGAGGAATATAGTTGGGAGTTAGACAGTTGAGTGACTTGTAAGTTAGGGTTAATACTTTAAATTGTATTCTGGAGTGTATGGGGAGCCAGTGTAGAGACTGGCAGAGTGGGGCAGCTGATATAGATCGGTGACTTAGGTGGATGAGTCTAGCAGAAGCATTCATAATATATTGGAGGGAGGAGAGGTGGTGTTTTGGAAGGCCATTTAGGAGTAATAATAGTAATAATAATCAATGCGTGACAAAATGAGGGAATTAATAAGTATTTTTGTAGTTTTTTTGAGTAAGGAAGGGACAAATTCTGGAAATGTTGCGTTGGTGTGAACGGCAGGATTTGGTAAGCGCTTGTATATGTGGGTTGAATGTGAGTTCTGAGTCTAGTGTGACCCCAAGACAGCGGACCTGGGGTGAGGTGTTGAGAATAGAGTCTCCAACCATCAGAGAAATGTCAGGTGTTGGATGTCTCGAAGAGGGGGGGGATAAGAAGCAGCTCAGTTTTGGACAGATTGAGTTGGACGTAGTGTGAAGACATCCAAGAGGAAATTGCCGAGAGGCAGTCAGAAATCTGGTTGAGTAAAGAGGGAGAAATATCAGGAGAGGAAAGATAGATTTGGGTATCATCAGCATATAAGTGGTACTGGAATCCAAAGGAGGCTATAAGTTTTCTAAGGCAGGATGTATAGAGAGAGAAAAGCAAGGGGCCAAAGACAGAGCCTTTTGTACTCCAACTGAGAGAGGCATAGGATCACAAGATATGATGTTAAAGGAAACGGAAAACAAGCGGTTTGAGAGATATATGTAAAACCAGGAGAGGGCTGTGTCTCAGATGCCAAATGAATGTAGTATTGTTAGGAGGATAGGATGGCCAACTGTGTCAAAAGCTGTGGACCGGTCAAGAAGAATGAGTAAGGAGTAATGGTCTTTTGCTTTAGCTGATAACAGGTCATTTGTTACTTTAGCAAGAGCGGTTTCTGTTGAGTGTTTAGGGCAGAAACCAGATTGTAGTGGATCAAGTAAGGAGTTAGTTGTGAGAAATTGAGTTAGCCGATTATAGACTAGTGGTTCCAATAATTTTGAAGCAAAGGGAAGTAAGGAGACCAGTCGATAGTTAGAAGGCGTGGAGGAGTCAAGCAAGAGCTTTTTTAGGATTGGTATGATTGACGCATGTTTGAATGTGTCAGGAAATGTGCCAGCGGTGAGAGATTGGTTAAAGAGATGAGTTAGGGTAGGGGTTAGTGAAGCAGAGAGAGAGGGAACAAGTCGTGAAGGAATAGGGTCAAGTGGGCAGGTTGTGAGATGAGCCAAGGATAAGAGTGCAGAGATTTCTTCCTCTGTTACAGGAGGGAAGTAGAATAGAGTTTTGTTAATAGAAGGGGTGGGTAGGATTGCTGGTTTTGAGGGGTGTGAGGTGCAGATCTCTTTTCTAATGGAGTCAATTTTATTTTTGAAGTGATCAGCAATAATTTGAGCAGTGAGGTTATTAGTGGGTGGGGGGGCAGGCGGACGTAGAAGGGAGTTAAAGGTTGAGAACAGCTTTATGGGGTTGGATGCATGAGATGACACAAGGGAGGAGAAATAGACTTGTTTGGCCAGGCTAAGCGCAGAGTTGTAGGATTAAGGTGAATTTATAATGTTGGAAATCAGCACAGGTGCGTGATTTCCTCCACTGCCGTTCAGCAGCCTGTGAGCATTGCTGAAGATATCTGGTCTGTTTGGTGTGCCACGGTTATTGTCAAGTGATTGATGTACGTTGAAGAGTGGAGGGTGCAGTTTTGTCAAGTGTTGATTTTAGTGCCAAATTATACTGTAGAGTCACGAGGTTTGGACAAGAGAGGGATGAAATGTCAGAGAGCAAAGGAATCAGTTGAGTGGAAAAGTCTGTGAGATCCAAGCAGTTTTTTGGGGGCTTGCAAAGATGTAGCAGGTAGAGTAAGAGAGAAAGTTAGTAGATGGTGGTCAGAGAGAGGAAAGGGGAAGTTAAGGGAGTTGGAAACAGCACAGAGATTAGTGAAGACCAGGTCTATGGAGTTGCCTTCACAGTGGGTTGGAGATGTTGTCCACTGGGACAGGCCTAAAGAGGTGGTAAGGGATAGAAGTTTAGAGGCAGCAGGCATGTTAGGCTTATCAAGGGGTATGTTGAAGTCCCCTAAGATGAGAGAAGGGACATTACAAGAGAGAAAATGTGGAAGCCAGGCTTCAAATTGGTCCAAAAATTGTGATGCTGGGCCGATAGATAACTGCAACACGAAGAGCTATAGGGGAGAAGAGGCGGATAGCATAAACTTCAAAAGATGAGAAGGAAAGAGAGGGGGTGAAGGAATGCAGTGAAAGGTACTGTGTGGAGACAGGAGAATTCCTCCTCCTCCTTGTTTGTCTCCAGGCCTGGGAGTGTGACTGAAGTGTAGGCCGCCATAGGACAGAGAGGCTACAGCAGTTGTGTTAGAGAAGGAAAGACAAGTTTCAGTGAGTGTTAACAGGTTTAGTGAACGTGAAATAAGTAGGTTGTAAAAAGATGTAAGCTTATTGCATACAGAGCGTGCATTCCAAAGGGCACACAAGAATTGGGGTGTATTAACAGAGGTGCAGTTAATGAGGTTTAGAGGGTTACATGGGCAAGGTGTATGAGGTGTCATTTGGGGTAGTGATCTGAGGGAAGCAGAGGGTGGACCTGGGTTAGGCGAGACATCCCCAGCTGCAAGAAGAAGAAATATGGTGAGTGAAAGGAGATGAGAATGTGTCATATGTGAGTTTTTAAGTTTAGGATCAGTGAAGCATGGCTGGCTGAGGAATGTGAGAAAGGAATAGAGTTCATGTGTGTTGTAGAGGGGGGAAGGTAGAGGAGAAGGGGAAATATGAATTGTCTGAGTGCTGTTTGTGAAAGGAAGAGCTGTGACTTTAAGGAGAAGGGAGGAAAGGGTTAATAAAGATATTAGAAAGTGTAGCATGTTTGCATTTAATTTTGGAGATTTGAAAAGTACTTATCTCTGTTGTCCACTCCTTTGTATAATATTGTTGTTATAACTCTCTATACACTTATGAACTCGCACACTTAGAGAACTGCACACATGCAATGCTGCACTGATCTAACAAGCTGGGGATATTCAATTTAAAGGTAATAACAGTCACATGCTTCTAATTAGCAAAGGTCATAAATTAGAGCAGGATCAAACAAGGCATAAGCAAACATTGCAGATGGCACCTTTCCAGGGGCGTCACTAGGGGTGCGGGGGGTGCGGACCGCATCTGGGTGACAACCACAAAAAGTTTTTTGTTTTTTTTAATTTTATTGAAATTCAGAGAAATACAATGTAGAGATGCATATATTTTTTATTAGAGGGGCCAGCAGTTGTGAACATTAGTGACACACTTACAGCTAGATTTGGAGTTTGGCGGTAGATGGGTTGTTAACGCTACGCGGGCTTTTTTCTGGCCGCACCATAAAAATAACTCTGGTATCGAGAGTCCAAAAAAATGCTGCGTTAGGCTCCAAAAAAGGAGCGTAGAGCATTTTTACCGCAAATGCAACTCTCGATACCAGAGTTGCTTACGGACGCAGCCAGCCTCAAAAACGTGCTCGTGCACGATTCCCCCATAGGAAACAATGGGGCTGTTTGAGCTGAAAAAAAACCTAACACCTGCAAAAAAGCAGCGTTCAGCTCCTAACGCAGCCCCATTGTTTCCTATGGGGAAACACTTCCTACGTCTGCACCTAACACCCTAACATGTACCCCGAGTCTAAACACCCCTAACCTTACACTTATTAACCCCTATTCTGCCGCCCCCGCTATCGCTGACCCCTGCATTATATTATTAACCCCTAATCTTCCGCTCCGTAAACCGCCGCAACTTACATTATCCCTATGTACCCCTAATCTGCTGCCCCTAACACCGCCGACCCCTATATTATATTTATTAACCCCTAATCTGCCCCCCTCAACGTCGCCTCCACCTGCCTACACTTATTAACCCCTAATCTGCCGAGCGGACCGCACCGCTACTATAATAAATGTATTAACCCCTAATCCGCCTCACTAACCCTATAATAAATAGTATTAACCCCTAATCTGCCCTCCCTAACATCGCCGACACCTAACTTCAATTATTAACCCCTAATCTGACGACCGGAGCTCACCGCTACTATAATAAATGGATTAACCCCTAAAGCTAAGTCTAACCCTAACACTAACACCCCCCTAACTTAAATATAATTTACATCTAACGAAATTAATTAACTCTTATTAAATAAATTATTCCTATTTAAAGATAAATACTTACCTGTAAAATACATCCTAATATAGCTACAATATAAATTATAATTATATTGTAGCTATTTTAGGATTAATATTTATTTTACAGTCAACGTTGTAATTATTTTAACCAGGTACAATAGCTATTAAATAGTTAAGAACTATTTAATAGTTACCTAGTTAAAATAATAACAAAATTACCTGTAAAATAAATCCTAACCTAAGTTATAATTAAACCTAACACTACCCTATCAATAAATTAATTAAATAAAATACCTACAATTACCTACAATAAAACCTAACACTACACTATCAATAAATAAATTAAATACAATTCCTACAAATAACTACAATTACATAAACTAACTAAAGTACAAAAAATAAAAAAGAACTAAGTTACAAAAAATAAAAAAATATTTACAAACATAAGAAAAATATTACAACAATTTTAAACTAATTACACCTACTCTAAGCCCCCTAATAAAATAACAAAGACCCTCAAAATAAAAAAATGCCCTACCCTATTCTAAATTAATAAAGTTAAAAGCTCTTTTACCTTACCAGCCCTGAACAGGGCCCTTTGCGGGGCATGCCCCAAGAAAATCAGCTCTTTTGCCTGTAAAAAAAAAACATACAATACCCCCCCCAACATTACAACCCACCACCCACATACCCCTAATCTAACCCAAACCCCCCTTAAATAAACCTAACACTAAGCCCCTGAAGATCTTCCTACCTTGTCTTCACCTCAACAGGTATCACCGATCCGTCCTGGCATCCGGTGCTGAAGAGGTCCAGAAGAGGCTCCAAAGTCTTCCTCCTATCCGGCAAGAAGAGGACATCCGGACCGGCAAACATCTTCATCCAAGCGGCATCTTCGATCTTCTTCCATCCGGTGCGGAGCGGGTCCATGTTGAAGCAGCCGACACGGATCCATCCTCTTCTTTCGGCGTCTCCCGACGAATGACGGTTCCTTTAAGGGACGTCATCCAAGATGGCGTCCCTCGAATTCCGATTGGCTGATAGGATTCTATGTTCCGATCAGCCAATAGAATGCGAGCTCAATCTGATTGGCTGATTGGATCAGCCAATCGGATTGAACTTGATTCTGATTGGCTGATTCCATCAGCCAATCAGAATATTCCTACCTTAATTCCGATTGGCTGATAGAATCCTATCAGCCAATCGGAATTCGAGGGACGCCATCTTGGATGACGTCCCTTAAAGGAACCGTCATTCGTCGGGAGATGCCGAAAGAAGAGGATGGATCTGCGTCGGCTGCTTCAACATGGACCCGCTCCGCACCGGATGGAAGAAGATCGAAGATGCCGCTTGGATGAAGATGTTTGCCGGTCCGGATGTCCTCTTCTTGCCGGATAGGAGGAAGACTTTGGAGCCTCTTCTGGACCTCTTCAGCACCGGATGCCAGGACGGATCGGTGATACCTGTTGAGGTGAAGACAAGGTAGGAAGATCTTCAGGGGCTTAGTGTTAGGTTTATTTAAGGGGGGTTTGGGTTAGATTAGGGGTATGTGGGTGGTGGGTTGTAATGTTGGGGGGGGGTATTGTATGTTTTTTTTTACAGGCAAAAGAGCTGATTTTCTTGGGGCATGCCCCGCAAAGGGCCCTGTTCAGGGCTGGTAAGGTAAAAGAGCTTTTAACTTTTTTATTGTAGGTAATTGTAGGTATTTTATTTAATTAATTTATTGATAGGGTAGTGTTAGGTTTAATTATAACTTAGGTTAGGATTTATTTTACAGGTAATTTTGTTATTATTTTAACTAGGTAACTATTAAATAGTTCTTAACTATTTAATAGCTATTGTACCTGGTTAAAATAATTACAAAGTTGCCTGTAAAATAAATATTAATCCTAAAATAGCTACAATATAATTATAATTTATATTGTAGCTATATTAGGATGTATTTTACAGGTAAGTATTTATCTTTAAATAGGAATAATTTATTTAATAAGAGTTAATTAATTTCGTTAGATGTAAATTATATTTAAGTTAGGGGGGTTTTAGTGTTAGGGTTAGACTTAGCTTTAGGGGTTAATCCATTTATTATAGTAGCGGTGAGCTCCGGTCGTCAGATTAGGGGTTAATAATTGAAGTTAGGTGTCGGCGATGTTAGGGAGGGCAGATTAGGGGTTAATACTATTTATGATAGGGTTAGTGAGGCGGATTAGGGTTTAATAACTTTATTATAGTAGCGCTCAGGTCCGCTCGGCAGATTAGGGGTTAATAAGTGTAGGCAGGTGTCGGCGACGTTGATGGGGGCAGATTAGGGGTTAATAAATATAATATAGGGGTCGGCGGTGTTAGGGGCAGCAGATTAAGGGTACATAAGGATAACGTAGGTGGCGGCGCTTTGCGGTCGGCAGATTAGGGGTTAATTATTGTAAGTAGCTGGCGGCGACGTTGTGGGGGGCAGGTTAGGGGTTAATAAATATAACGTAGGTGGCGGTCGGCAGATTAGGGGTTAAAAAAATGTAATCGAGTTGCGGCGATGTGGGGGGACCTCAGTTTAGGGGTACATAGGTAGTTTATGGGTGTTAGTGTACTTTAGAGTACAGTAGTTAAGAGCTTTATGAACCGGCGTTAGCCCAGAAAGCTCTTAACTACTGACTTTTTTTCTGCGGCTGGAGTTTTGTCGTTAGAGCTCTAACGCTCACTTCAGAAACGACTCTAAATACCGGCGTTAGGAAGATCCCATTGAAAAGATAGGATACGCAATTGACGTAAGGGGATCTGCGGTATGGAAAAGTCGCGGCTGAAAAGTGAGCGTTAGACCCTATTTTGAGTGACTCCAAATACCGGCGGTAGCCTAAAACCAGCGTTAGGAGCCTCTAACGCTGGTTTTCACGGCTACCGCCAAACTCTAAATCTAGGCCTTAATGTTTTTGCCCCTTGAGCCTGCGTCGCAATTTCCACAAATAGTTTTCCCGGCTGCTTTTGCTTGTTTGTACTTTGCTCCTCCCCTGCCCAATTTCACTATGAATGTTGTGGGTGTGCCGTGGGGCTTGCAAAGTTGCGCTGCTAGCCTAAACCTGCCTGCCTATCTGTGATCACTGCTCAGTGACATGTGGAGC